>NC_046211.1:1200000-1500000 GCF_011004875.1 Balearica regulorum gibbericeps
ATCCTCCCGTGGCGCAGGCGGCTCTGTGGTGCCAGGCTGGTGGCCTGGAGGGGACAGAGCCGGGAGACGTGTCCCTAGGGTGGAGATGGAGGGGAGGGAGGGGGACAGAGGGGACGGAGCAGGATGAGGGATGGAGGGGGATCAGGGAGGGACAGGTGACAGCAAGATGGACAGGACACTGGGGGACAGCAGGGCACATGGTGGGACACCCCCACACCCATGCCACGCTCCTTACCCATTGGTGTGGTGCGGCGGAGGTAGCAGATGCTGAGGCAGATGCTGAGCAGGAGCAGCACCGAGGCGCCCCCGGCCCCAACCGGGACCCAGGTGTTGAGGGTCTTGCAGTTGTCTGAAGGAGAGGGGCTGGCTTGTCCCACTGTCCCCCCAGCCTGTGCCAGGCCATCCCCGCTGCCTCAGTTTCCCCACGGGTGACCCACCTGGGGGGGATGTTCCCCGTACTCACCCGCAGCCCTCAACAGCTCCACGCTCCTCTGGATGGGGGGCCCCGAGGCGTTGAATCGCACTTGGCAGAGCCCCCCGGTTCCCGTGGCCGTGCCCATGGGGCTGATGAGCAGCCCCATGCCGCCCCCCAGCCCCAGCACCCTCCTGGGCCCCCCCGGCCAGAAGACGAGGACAGGGCCGGTGGTGTTACCCATGGCACAGACCAGGCTGGGGGGGCCCTGGGGAGCCCCACGGGGCACCAGCACCATCACCCAGCTCGTGCCCATCCAGCTGTCTGCAAGAAGGAGAGGGGGTGCAGGGGGGCTGAGGGGGGCAGGGGACTGGGAAAGGGGGGAGGGAGGGGATGGAGGGGACCCAGGGATGGAGGGGAGCCAGGGATGGAGGGGTACAGAGCAGGGGGTGGATGGGATGGAGGATGCTGCAGGAAGACATAGGGTGTGGGTGACAGCAGGGGATGAGGGACATGGGGGTGATATGGGGGGTCCCACTCCCTGCCAATGTCGCCATCCTACCTCCCACCAGCAGCGTGGTGCCGCTGCCCAAATGCAGGTCCCAGTCCCTCTGGTAGGCACACAGGTAGAGCCCGGTGTCATTGGGCTGGGCAGGGAACAAGCTCAGGGTGACATTCTGGTCCTTGAAGTCACAGTAGAATCGTGTCTTTCCCCCTTTCTGGCAATTCAGGAGTAGTTTGGGCCCATCCCCTCCATCACTCCGGTACCAGGACACTTTGCCTTTACTCTCCATGGCCTCGCTGGCCTCGCAGACGATCTTCGCCTCCTTCCCGGTCTCCACAGTCAGGACGGGCTGGGGCTGGTGCAGCCTCAGCAGCGCTGCCGGGGCTGTGGGAACCAACCGTGGGCTCATTTCCCCCTGCGGCCTCCAGCCCGGACCCGCCGTAACCCCCACCACCGCCCCCCCAGCACCCACTTGCTCCAAAAAGCCCAGAAATCTCCCCAAAGCAGGGCCTGGCCACCCACCCAGGCAGAGCCACAGCAGCCCCGTGGAGCCCAGCAAGCCCCTGGCCGCCATCGCTGGCCGCTGCTGGGATGGCGGAGAAGCTGCTTTTCGGGCAATTCTCTGCAGCATTTGATGGCAAGTCTTCCTCCCTCACGGCCAGCAGCTGCACCCACCTCCCTCGTCACCCTCACGCCCCCAAAACGCCCTTCAAAGGGACAAAAAAGTGCAAAGGCCTTCCCAGCCCCCAGCCCTGCCGCTGCCTTTCCTGCTGCGGTTCGGCACACCGAGCCCTCGGCCAAAGCAGCGGCGCCCAAAAACAGCACAAAGCCCCATTGCTGGAGGTGGGGGAAGGGGTTTGGTGTCAATAAACCCTGCAGAAGCGATAAAATAGAGCAGCGAGGCTGACCGCAGCCATCTCCAGCTCGAGCAAAGCCTCCAGCTGCTGCAGAACGGCACAAGGTAGAGATTATCTATTGCACGACGTAGAGATACTGCTGGCGTTGGGCTCCTGGGGGATGAAACCCCCCCTTGCAACACGGAGCTCCCGCAGAGCAAATCTCCGCGGCAGAAGGGTTTTGGCCAGCATGTGCTACGGGCTCCTGGGGACCCTCCTGCTCCTCCTGCCAGGTACGTGCTTGCTCCAGAAATACCCCGACCCAGCTCACGTTTGCTCTTGGCGGGTTTTCTGCCCCAAGATATTTTTAGTCGACTGGAAAGCCTGAATTGCAGCCAGCCCACCTCAAAGCTGCTCCCCCCGTGCAGGAGGTGTCTCGGCAGAGGGGACGTGGGTCCAGCAAAGCCCGGGGCAGCTCTGGGTGCTCCCTGGAGAGACGGCGGAGCTGAGCTGTCACATCTCGGACTACAGCACCGACGTCAATTGGTACAAGGAGAAGCCAGACGGCAGTTTGTTCTGGATTTACCAGAGCTCAAATTACTCCCTTCCAAAGGGAAACTACTCGGGAAGGATGAAAACATGGCACGATTTCTCCCTCACCATCATCTCTGCACAGAGGGAGGACTCCGGGGTTTATTACTGCAGCTCCTCCTCCTTGTACCCCTCGTTTGGGAATGGGACCAGGCTCGTTGTCACTGGTGAGTGTCACCCGGCGGCTGGGGACATCCCGGGGGAGGTTTGTGCCACCCCTTGACACCCAGTTTCCCTTCTCAGATGCCACCGAGCCCCGGCTCTCCATCCTGGTGCCCGTCGACGCAGAGGAGCGCAGGCAGCCCCCGGCCAGCTTCCCCCTGCTCTGCCACCTCCACGACATCCCTGCGGGCTGGGACACCGTGCGCTGGCAGCCCGGCGGGGAGGTGACGCCGCTGATGGCAGCGGCCGTGGATGAGTACGGTGTCCTCGGCGCCTGGAGCATCGCCTGGGTCCGGGCCGACCGCTGGGACGGGGCTGCGACGTGCACGGCCCTGAAAGGCAGCACGAGCAGCACCGTCAGCGTCACCATTGGCAAAGAACACCGGGAGGGTAATTAGTGCGTTCCCCCCACCCCTGCAGGTCCCCCCTTCCATCCACCCCCTGCACCCCAATTCTTCCAGCCTTTCCTCCTTTAGCAAATCCCTACAGCCCAATTCCTCCTCAGGAAGGGGTGGGTTTGGAAATCCCTCACCCCTCTCCCGTCTCCTCGCTGGGATTCCCCTGCCCTGAAAGGCTTTAAACCTGCCCCTTCCCCCTTGATGGGGCCTGAGCCCCCATTTATGGGGGATTATGGATGCTGAACACCCCTTTTTGGGGCATTGTCAGCCCTGATCTCTGCTTTATAGGAGTTTCCCCACCATTTCATCCCCATTTCAGTTGATTCTCAGCCCTGACCCCCCCCTCTTCGGGGCATTCTCAGCCCTTTCATCCCCATTTCAGGGGGTGCTCGGCTCTCCAGAGTGACCAAACCCACCCTCCCCCCTCTATTAACTCTCCTTTCCCCCCCTCCGCAGAAGGATGCCCTTCCTGGCCGCTGGCACTGGGGCTGTCCTGCGTCTCCCTCCTTTTCCTGCTCCAGCTGACCATCCTGCTCTGCCGTCGGCGTCTGGCCAGAGGTGACCCCCCCACGGCACCCCCCTCGCAGCCCCTTCGCCCCGACTCTCTCCTCGCCACCCCCAGCCACCCACGCTCCCACCCGGGAGGTAAAACCGCTTCCTCAACCCCTGCCCGGAAATAAAGCCGTTTCTTTCCAGCCGTGCAACGCTGCTCTGGTTAGAACCCAACGCCTTCACATTCACAATTCCCTCCGGACTTTCTCCGGGGGGAAAATAAACCCCCACGAGGCGAGAAAGTTCACTGTGGGCTGCTGGTGCTGGTGCAAACGCTGCTGCATCCCCGGGCGCCTGCCTGGAGCATCCCCCAAAGCGCTGCTGCCTGCTCGGCTCGCCCAAAAGCCGAGGGTAAATCTGGGCGGGGTGGCGGCTCGCACTGGCGTCCGGCTGCCGGCAGCACCCAAGGGTTGGGTGTCCCCCCCAAACCCTCCTTGCGGGAGCACTGCAGCTCCCCAGCCTGAATTCCAGCCCTTTGCGTGGCAGGAGCAGCTCAGAAGCAGCCCGGCAGCTTCCAAAACCATCACAACTGGGTGCGAGGCTGGGTTTGGCACCAAATATTTCATTGTCTGAGTCAGAGGGAGCAACTTTTTCACCTCCAGAGCGATTGTGACGGCTGCTCGTAGACGGTGTCGTCCCCAAACCGCCCGGAAAGCTTGTTGCAGTGGTTTCGCAGCTCATGAGCACACAAGTGCTCCGGAAAAAATGCAAAACCCCTGGGGAGCTGCCAAGTGGCGGCAGCGAGGTGGGATGGCACGAGCCAGCGCGGTGTCACCGCCATCTAGTGCCACCGGGGCACGGCCCCACCGCCCGCAGCCTCCCATTTGGGTGCCCGGAGCAGCTCCAGCAGCTCCAGCATCCCAGTTTTTCCCTTCAGGGCACTGGGGCTGGGGCATGTGGCTGGGAACGTGGGAGGGAATTTGGGGAGGGAGCGACGTGCCCTGCTCTCGATCCCAAAAGTCAGCGTGAATTCAAGCTCCGTGTTGCAAGGGGGGGTTTCATCCCCCAGGAGCCCAACGCCAGCAGTATCTCTACGTCGTGCAATAGATAATTTCTACCTTGTGCCGTTCTGCAGCAGCTGGAGGCTTTGCTCGAGCTGGAGATGGCTGCGGTCAGCCTCGCTGCTCTATTTTATCGCTTCTGCAGGGTTTATTGACACCAAACCCCTTCCCCCACCTCCAGCAATGGGGCTTTGTGCTGTTTTTTGGGCGCCGCTGCTTTGGCCGAGGGCTCGGTGTGCCGAACCGCAGCAGGAAAGGCAGTGGCAGGGCTGGGGGCTGGGAAGGCCTTTGCACTTTTTTGTCCCTTTGAAGGGCGTTTTGGGGGGGTGGGGGTGACGAGGTGGGTGGGTGCAGCTGCTGGCCATGATGGAGGAAGACTTGCCATCAAATGCTGCAGAGAATTCCCCAAAAATCAGCGGTGGCGATGGGATTTGAGTTATTCCATAAAGCCGCGTGCTTGGGAGCAAGCCAGGGTCAGGAGGGTGGACCCAGCCCCACTTCACTCCTGGCCAGCATCCCCAAAATGCTGAAACCCCCCCAGTTTCGCCCTCCTCCACGCCTGGTCCCAGGCAATGCCCGGCTTGGGACCTGCAGCATCTGCCCCGGGTTTTGCCTCCATGAACGATTTTCCGTCCGCCTGGGAGGTTTTGGAGGGGGGTTCAGCATCCCTCCAGCCCCGAGCATCGCCCGGGCGGGTTTATTCCCCCAGGATGCTCCAAAGAACCCCGAGTTGTTCTCGGAGGCTTCAGAATGTGGGGTGTGAGGTGCCAGGGATGCTCTGGGATGCGGCGCGTGGCCGAGCGGCCGCCGTGTCCCTGGTGATGAAGCCGGCAGGGTGGGGGGGTGTCGCTGGCCCTGCGGTTTCGGCAGAGGCGGCAGCTCTGCGGAAGGGCTCAGCTCGGGGAGGAGCTGGCCCCCCCATCCCAGCAGCGGCCAGCGATGGCGGCCAGGGGCTTGCTGGGCTCCACGGGGCTGCTGTGGCTCTGCCTGGGTGGGTGGCCAGGCCCTGCTTTGGGGAGATTTCTGGGCTTTTTGGAGCAAGTGGCTGCTGGGGGGGGCGGTGGCGGGGGTTACGGCGGGTCCGGGCTGGAGGCCGCAGGGTGAAATGAGCCCACGGTTGGTTCCCACAGCCCCAGCAGCGCTGCTGAGGCTGCACCAGCCCCAGCCTGTCCTGACTGTGGAGACCGGGGATCCGGTGGAGATCGTCTGCGAGGCCAGCGAGGCCATGGAGCATGAAGCCAACGTGTTCTGGTACCGGCGTGACGGCGGGAATGGGCCCAGCTTGGTCCTAAATTGCGAGAGCAGGAACAAGAGCAGATTCTCCTGTGAGTTCACACAGCAAAGTGTCACCCTGCGCATCGACCATGCCCAGCGCAGCGACACCGGGCTCTACTTGTGTGCCTACGAAAAGGTGTCGTACCTGCATTTCGGGAACGGCACCACGCTGCTGGTGGGAGGTAGGATGGCGACATTGGCAGGGAGTGGGACCCCCATGTCACCCCCATGTCCCTCATCCCCTGCTGTCACCCGCACCCTATGTCCTCCTGCAGCATCCTCCATCCCATCCACCCCCTGCTCTGTACCCCTCCATCCCTGCCTCCCCACCATCCCCTCCCACCTCCCTTTCCCCGGCCCCTGCCCCCTCAGCCCCCCCTGCACCCCCTCTCCTTCTTGCAGACAGCTGGATGGGCAGGAGCTGGGTGATGGTGCTGGCGCCCCGTGGGGCTCCCCAGGGCCCCCCCGGCCCGGTCTGTGCTGTGGGTAACACCACCGGCCCTGTCCTCGTCTCCTGGCCGGGGGGGCCCGGGAGGGTGCTGGGGCTGGGGGGCGGCACGGGGCCGCTCCTCAGCCCCGTAGGCATGGCCGCGGGAACCGGGGGGCTCTGCCAAGTGCGATTCAACGCCTCAGGGCCCCCCATCCAGAGGAGCGCGGAGCTGTTGAGGGCTGGGGGTGACTACGGGGAACATTCCCCCCAGCTGGGTCACCCATGGGGAAACTGAGGCAGCGGGGATGGCCTGGCCCAGGCCGGGGGGGACGGTGGAATGAGCCAGCCCCTCTCCTTCAGGCAGCTGCAAGACCCTCAACAGCTGGCACCTGGCTGGGGTTGGGATCATGGTGCTGCTGCTCCTGCTGTTCAACATCTGCCTTACCATCTGGTACCACTGTCGCACCACACCGATGGGTAAGGAGCGTGGCATGGGTGTGGGGGTGTCCCACCATGTACCCTGCTGACCCCCAGTATCCTGTCCATCTCGATGTCACCACTCCAGTCCTGATTCCCCTCCATCCCTTATCCCCCTCCATCCCGATCCCCCTCCATCCCTCATCCTGTTCCATCCCCTCTGTCCCCCTCCGTCCCCTCCATCTCCACCCTAGGGACATGTCTCCCGGCTCTGTCCCCTCCAGGCCACCAGCCTGGGACCACAGAGCCGCCTGCGCCACGGGAGGATGAGGTGAGGCCGTGCGGCCCCCGCGTGCCCCCGGGCTGGGCTGGCAGGGAGGCAGTGTCCCTCTGCAGGGGACGGGCGCAGCCCCGCTGCTGCCCGGCCGGCGGGGAAATTGGGGCTGCGCGGGTGGCTCTGATGCCATCGTCCCCCACAGGGAAAGCTGCAGTACGCCCAGATGAGGTTCGCTGCCTCAGCCAGGCGCACGCCCTGACCCGCAGCCGGACGCGGTGACGGCCCCGACCCCAGAGCTCGTCCCTCCGTGCCCGAACCCCCCCGGCATGGTGCTGTTGAACCTCCCCCCCATCCCGCGGCGCTGGGGCGGCTGCACCCGCTTTGCAGCCAAGGACGAAATAAAGAGGTTTGAGCTTGGGCGGCAGCAGCCTGGCTCGATGGGGCGGTGTGCCCAGCGTGTCCCCCCCAGGGCCTGTCCCCAGGAGCGGGACAGAGCGGGCTGAGTGCTGGGGGCAGAGAAGGCCACAGGCCGCTTCCAGCCACACTTCTCCCTTCCATAAGCCACAGCCCTGGCTCTCACACTCGGCGCCTCCATCCGCCGTGCCCCAGCCCAGCAGCTCCCTCTTCCTCCCCGCACCGTCCCTGTGTGCAGCTCCCGGGGGCTCCCGGCAGAGCCCAAACACGACGCATTGAGAACCCCCCCGGCCCACCTCCACTTTCAGGCTGTGACGGGGCCTTTGCCATCGCTGGCCGTGGGATGCTGTGGGAGGGGATGCTGGGGGGCCTGTCCCAGAACCACGGCTCCCGCCCACTTCTTTTGGCGTTTCCCTTCCTTAGTTCGACCCACATCAGCTGCACCAACCCCCGGGCGCCTTCGAGGGCTCTGAGCAATGGCGGGTGCTTCCCTCCCCTTCCCCTCCCTCTCCCCACCAAAAGACCCCTCCGCCTGCAGCACCCACCCAAACGGGGGTTATTGCAGAACCCCAGGTCGACAGAACCCCACACTGCTGGGGGTGGGCAGGGACCTCTGGAGATCATCTCGTCCAAGCCCCTGCCAGAGCAGGATCACCCAGAGCAGGTCGCACAGCACGGCCTCCAGGCGCGTTGGGAATCTCTCCAGAGAAGGAGACTCCACAACCTCTCTGGGCAGCCTGTCCCAGCGCTCGGTCACCTCCAGAGGGAAGAAGCTTCTCCTCATGTTCAGATGGAACTTCCCGTGTTCCAGTTTGTGCCCGTTGCCCCTTGCCCTGTCACTGGGCACCACTGAGAAGAGTCTGGCCCCTTCCTCTAGACACCCGCCCTTTAGATAATTAGAAGCATTGATGAGATCCCCTCTCAGGCTTCTCTTCTCCAGACTAACCAGGCCCAGCTCTCTCAGCCCTTCCTCATACCAGACATGCTCCAGGCCCCTCCTCATCCTCGCAGCCCTCCGCTGGACTCTCCCCAGTACTTCCCTGTCCGTCTGGAACTGGGGAGCCCAGACCTGGACACACAACGCCAGATGTGGCCTCACCAGGGCAGAGCAGAGGGGCAGGAGAACCTCCCTCGACCTGCTGGACACGCTCTTCTCAGTGCACCCCAGGACACCATTGGCCGCCTTGGCCACGAGGGCACACTGCTGGTCATGGAGAGCTTGCTGTCCACCAGGACTGCCAGGTCCTTCTCCGCAGCGCTGCTTCCCAGCAGGTCAACCCCTAACCTCTTGCCTGGGGTTATTCCTCCCTGGGTGCAGGACCCTCCACTTGCCCTTGTTGAATGGCATTGGGTTCCTCTCCACCCAGCTCTCCAGCCTGTCCAGGCCTCGCTGAATGGCAGCGCAGCCTTCTGCTGTGTCCGCCACTCCTCCCAGTTTGGTATCCTCAGCAAACTTGCTGTGGGTGTGCTCTGTCCCCTGTCCGGGTCCCTGATGAAGATGTTGAACAAGACCGGACCCAGCACTGACCCCTGGGGCACACCACTCGCTACAGGCCTCCAACAAAACTCTGCGCCGCTGAGCACAACCCTCTGGGCTCTGCCATTCCGCCAGTTCTCTACCCACCCCACTGTCCCCTCAGCCAACCCACACTTTCTAACCTGGCTAACGAGGAGGTTAGCAGAGACGCTGTCAAAAGCCTTGCTGAAGTCAAGGTAGACAACATCCACTGCTCTCCCCTCATCCACACAGCTGGTCATGCCATCATAGAAGGCTATCACATTGGTTCAGGCAGGATATCCTCTTTGTGAATCCATTTTCACCATGCCCAATGATCTTCTCCTCCTCCTCCTCTGCATACTTACTGAGGACCCCCAGCATGAGCTGTTCCATCACCTTTCCAGGGATGGAAATCAGGCTGACTGGCTTGTCATTTCCCGGGGCCCCTTTCTTGCCCTTTTGGAAGGCCAGAGGGACATTGGCTTTCCTTCAGTCCTCAGGCACCTCTCCTGATCTCCAGGACCCCTCAAAGATGATGGAGAGCGGCCTAGCAAAAACATCTGCCAGCTCCCTCAGCACGCATGGGGGGCAGCCCATCAGGGCCCATGGATCTGTGGATGTCAAGATCACCTAGATGTTCTCTGACCCGATCCTCCTCGACCCAGGGAAGGTCGTCCTCTTGCCAGATTCTCTCTCCTACCTCCAGGGTCTGGGATTCCTGAGGGCCGGCCTTAGCAGCAAAGGCTGAAGCAAAGGCGGCATTCCGTAACTCCGCCTCCTCTCTATCCTCCATCACCAGCGCACCCACCCCATTCAGCAGCGGGCCCACCTTTTCCCTAGTCTTCCTTCTGCTGCTGATGATGCAGTTGGAAAAGCCCTTCTTGGTGTCCACGCCATCCCCTGCCAGTTTTCATTCCCAGTCGGCCTCAGCCTGCCTTCTTGCATCCCTACATTCTCTGACTACATCCCTATAGTCCTCCCCAGGCCCCTTTGCCACATGCGGGAAACTTCCTTCGACCCTTGGAGTTTCTCCAGCAGCTCCTTGCTCATCCACGCAGGTCTCCTTCCTCCAAACCTTCATTTCCTCTTCTTCGGGATGCACCGGTCCTGAGCTCGGGGGAAGTGGTGCTGGAATATCGACCAGCTCTCCTGGGCCCCCTTACCTTCTAGAGCCCCAACCCACCTTTCCAAAAAGGAAAAAAAAGGCTTTTCCAAATTGGGGAATGAAGCAAATCTGCACGACAGCCCCTTCTCGCCTCATTTTGCAGCCAGGGCAGGAAAAGGCACCGAAGAGCAACTGCCGGATGAGCACAACGAGCGACTCCTCTCCTTGCGCTGGAGATGCCTCCAGTTCTCCCGGCTGCTCGGTGAAGCCCAGATACCACCGGGAGCGCCGGGGCTGCATCCGCCAGCGTGTCGGTGGGTGCTGGGTGGGATGAATAAGGGCGTTTGGGTGGGCTGCTGGCACCAATTCTGTACTCGAAGGGAGAAGTGTGGCTGGAAGCGGCCTGTGGCCTTCTCTGCCCCCAGCACTCAGCCCGCTCTGTCCCGCTCCTGGGGACAGGCCCTGGGGGGGACACGCTGGGCACACCGCCCCATCGAGCCAGGCTGCTGCCGCCCAAGCCCAAACCTCTTTATTTCATTTTTAGCCGCAAAGCGGGTGCAGCCGCCCCAGCGCCGCGGGATGGGGAGGTTCAACAGCGCCATGCCGGGGGGGTTCAGGCACGGAGGGACGAGCTCTGGGGTCGGGGCCGTCACCGCGTCCGGCTGCGGGTCAGGGCGTGCGCCTGGCTGGGGCAGTGAACCTCAGCTGGGCGTACTGCAGCTCTTCCTGTGGGGGACGATGGCGTCAGAGCCACCCGCGCAGCCCCAATTTCCCCGCCGGCCGGGCAGCAGCGGGGCTGCGCCCGTCCCCTGCAGAGGGACACTGCCTCCCTGCCAGCCCAGCCCGGGGGCACGCGGGGGCCGCACGGCCTCACCTCATCCTCCCGTGGCGCAGGCGGCTCTGTGGTGCCAGGCTGGTGGCCTGGAGGGGACAGAGCCGGGAGACGTGTCCCTAGGGTGGAGATGGAGGGGACGGAGGGGGACAGAGGGGATGGAGGGGGATGAGGGATGGAGGGGGATCAGGGATGGAGGAGTGACAGTGAGATGGGCAGGACAGTGCGGGACAGTGAGGAACATGGTGAGACACCCCTACACCTGAATCGTTCTCCTTACCGATCGGTGTGGTGTGGCGGAGGTAGCAGATGGTAAGGCAGATGTTGAGCAGCAGCAGCAGCACCATGATCCCGGAGAGCACCCAGTTGTTGAGGGTCTTGCAGTTGTCTGAAGGAGAGGGGCTGGCTCTCCCCCACCATAACCCCCGGACTGGGCCAGGCCATCCCTGCTCCCTCAGTTTCCCCAAGGGTGACCCAGCTGGAGGGGGATGTTCCCCATGGTCACTCGCAGCCCTCAACAGCTCCGCGCTCCTCTGGATGGGGGGCCCTGAGGCGTTGAATCGCACTTGGCAGAGCCCCCCGGTTCCCGTGGCCGTGCCCATGGGGCTGACGAGCGTCCCCGTGCCGCCCCCCAGCCCCAGCACCCTCCTGGGCCCCCCTGGCCAGGAGACGAGGACAGGGCCGGTGGTGTTACCCACGGCACAGACCGGGCTGGGGGGGCCCTGAGGAGGCGCCAGCACCATCACCCAGCTCGTGCTCATCCAGCTGTCTGCAAGAAGGAGAGGGGGTGCAGGGGGGGCTGAGGGGGGCAGGGGCTGGGGAAAGGGGTGAGGAAGGAGATGGAGAGGAGGCAGGGGACCCAGGGATAGAGGGGACCCAGGGATGGAGGGGACCCAGGGATGGAGGGGTACAGAGCAGGGGGTGGATGGGATGGAGGATGCTGCAGGAGGACATAGGGTGTGGGTGACAGCAGGGGATGAGGGATATGGGGGTGACATGGGGGTCCCACTCCCTGCCAATGTCGCCATCCTACCTCCCACCAGCAGCGTGGTGCCGCTGCCCAAATGCAGGTCCCAGCCCCTCTGGTAGGCACACAGGTAGAGCCCGGTGTCGCTGGGCTGGGCATGGTCGATGCGCAGGGTGACACTTTGCTGTGTGAACTCGCAGGAGAATCGCTCCTTTAGTTTGCTCTGGCAATCCAGGAGCAGTTTGGGCTTGTCCCCGCCATCACGCCGGTACCAGGACACTTTGCCTTTACTCTCCATGGCCTCACTGGCCTCGCAGACGATCTTCGCCTCCTTCCCGGTCTCCACAGTCAGGACGGGCTGGGGCTGGTGCAGCCTCAGCAGCGCTGCCGGGGCTGTGGGAACCAACCGTGGGCTCATTTCCCCCCTGCGGCCTCCAGCCCGGACCCGCCATAACCCCCGCCGCCGCCCCCCCCAGCAGCCACTTGCTCCAAAAAGCCCAGAAATCTCCCCAAAGCAGGGCCTGGCCACCCACCCAGGCAGAGCCACAGCAGCCCCGTGGAGCCCAGCAAGCCCCTGGCCGCCATCGCTGGCCGCTGCTGGGATGGGGGGGCCAGCTCCTCCCCGAGCTGAGCCCTTCCGCAGAGCTGCCGCCTCTGCCGAAACCGCAGGGCCAGCGACACCCCCCCACCCTGCCGGCTTCATCACCAGGGACACGGCGGCCGCTCGGCCACGCGCCGCATCCCAGAGCATCCCTGGCACCTCACAGCCCCCATTCTGAAGCCTCCGAGAACAACTCGGGGTTCTTTGGAGCATCCTGGGGGAATAAACCCGCCCGGGCGATGCTTGGGGCTGGAGGGATGCTGAACCCCCCTCCAAAACCTCCCAGGCGGACAGAAAATCCTTCATGGAGGCAAAACCCGGGGCAGATGCTGCAGGTCCCAAGCCGGGCATTGCCTGGGACCAGGCGTGGAGGAGGGCGAAACTGGGGGGGTTTCAGCATTTTGGGGATGCTGGCCAGGAGGGAAGTGGGGCTGGGTCCACCCTCCTGACCCTGGCTCGCTCCCAAGCACGCAGCTTTATGGAAATAACTCAAATCCCATCGCCACCGCTGCTTTTTGGGCAGTTCTCTGCAGCATTTGATTCCAAGTCTTCCTCCATCATGGGGAGCAGCTGCACCTGCCCCCCTCGTCACCCTCACGGCCCCCAAAACGCCCTTGAAAGGGACAAAAACTGCCGATGCCATGCTGCAGGCGCAATTGCCAGCAGCTCCCACACGGGAGGTGGGGAAATCCAGCCCAAAGACCACGAGTGATCAGAAAGTCTGCCTTGGAGAGCAGAACCAGGGGGTGACGGAGCTCGGGGCAAAACCCCCCCTTGCAACGCGGAGCTCGAATTCACGCTGACTTTTGGGATCGAGAGCAGGGCACGTGGCTCCCTCCCCAAATTCCCTCCCACGTTCCCAGCCACATGCCCCAGCCCCAGTGCCCTGAAGGGAAAAACTGGGATGCTGGAGCTGCTGGAGCTGCTCCGGGCACCCAAATGGGAGGCTGCGGGCGGTGGGGCCGTGCCCCGGTGGCACTAGATGGCAGTGACACCGCGCTGGCTCGTGCCATCCCACCTCACTGCCGCCACTTGGCAGCTCCCCAGGGGTTTTGCATTTTTTCCGGAGCACTTGTGTGCTCATGAGCTGCGAAACCGCTGCAACAAGCTTTCCGGGTGGTTTGGGGACGACACCGTCTACGAGCAGCCGTCACAACCGCTCTCGAGGTGATCAATGACTGGGGGGGGCTGACCCAGGCTGGAGGCCGGGTGCCCCCCAAAGCCGCTCTGTCACCACCCTCCTCAGCTGGGCAGAGGGCAGAAAATACAAGGAGAGGCTGGTGGGTAGAGATCACGACGGGGAGAGATGGGTCAGCAATTACGCTCACAGGCGACACAGACTCACTTGAGAAAGAATTAATCTAATTTATTACCCAGAAAAGAGAGTGGAGCAATGAGAAAGAAAGCCAAACCTTGGAACAGCTCCCCTCACCTCTCCCTTCTCCCCAGACTTCATCCCCAATTCTCTCCCTCCTCCCCCTCAGCAGCACAGGGGGACGGGAATGGGGGTTGTGGTCAGTTCATCCCACAATGTCTCTGCCGCTCCTTCGTCCTCAGGGCAGGACTCCTCACACTCCTCCCTGCTCCAGCGTGGGGTCCCTCCCACGGCAGACACTCCTCCACGGACTTCTCCAGCGTGAGTCCTGCCCACAGGCTGCAGTTCTTCACCAACTGCTCCAGCGTGGGGTCTTCATGGGCTGCGGGGGAATCTCTGCTGCCATCATCATCCTCCACAGGCTGCATCGCTGATGAGCTCAGCCTTGGCCAGCGGTGGGTCTGTCTTGGAGCCGTCTGGCATCAGCTTGATGGGACATGGGGGAAGCTTCTGGCAGCTTCTCGCAGAAGCCACCCCTGTAGCCCCCGCCGCTACCAAAAGCTTGCCACGCAAACCCAAAACAATGAATTCAAAAAATTCTGCTAAAAACCCTACCCAAAAGGCTGGAAAATATCTGACGGGAATCTTCCCGGGGCTGGTGCTCAAATCCTGTCGGAAAAGATTAAGGTGAAAAAACCCTCCTGGCTCTTTGTGGGTGATACTGAGGACTGGTGCTCGTGGTGGCAAAAGTTGGTCCCTCCGACTCGAAAAAAAGCAGAGCAGCGTTGCACGGCTGGAAAGAAACGGCTTTATTTCCGGGCAGGGGTTGAGGAAGCGGTTTTACCTCCCGGGTGGGAGCGTGGGTGGCTGGGGGTGGCGAGGAGAGAGTCGGGGCGAAGGGGCTGCGAGGGGGGTGCCGTGGGGGGGTCACCTCTGGCCAGACGCCGACGGCAGAGCAGGATGGTCAGCTGGAGCAGGAAAAGGAGGGAGACGCAGGACAGCCCCAGTGCCAGCGGCCAGGAAGGGCATCCTTCTGCAGAGGGGGGGAAAGGAGAGTTAATAGAGGGGGGAGGGTGGGTTTGGTCACTCTGGAGAGCCGAGCACCCCTGAAACGGGGATGAAAGGGCTGAGAATGCCCCGAAGAGGGGGGGGTCAGGGTTGAGAATCGCCTGAAATGGGGATAAAATGATGGGGAATCTCCTATAAAGCAGGGTCAGAGCTGACAATGCCTCAAAAAAGCAGGGGTCAGGGTGCAGCATGCCCTGAAAAGGGGAGGCTCAGGGTCCATAATCCCCCATAAATGGGGGCTCAGGGCCCAGAATCCCCTGAAAAGGGGAAGGTCAGGCCCCATCAAGGAGGAAGGGGCAGGTTTAAAGCCTTTCAGGGCAGGGGAATCCCAGCGAGGAGACGGGAGAGGGGTGAGGGATTTCCAAACCCACCCCTTCCTGAGGAGGAATTGGGCTGTAGGGATTTGCTAAAGGAGGAAAGGCTGGAAGAATT
Source organism: Balearica regulorum gibbericeps (assembly GCF_011004875.1). Lineage (NCBI taxonomy): Eukaryota > Metazoa > Chordata > Aves > Gruiformes > Gruidae > Balearica > Balearica regulorum. The sequence goes on from NC_046211.1 coordinate 1,215,089, forward strand.
GGGGTGCAGGGGGTGGATGGAAGGGGGGACCTGCAGGGGTGGGGGGAACGCACTAATTACCCTCCCCGGGTTCTTTGCCGATGGTGACGCTGACGGTGCTGCTCGTGCTGCCTTTCACGGCCGTGCACGTCGCAGCCCCGTCCCAGCAGTCGGCCCGGACCCAGGCGATGCTCCAGGCGCCGAGGACACCGTACTCATCCACGGCCGCCGCCATCAGCGGCGTCACCTCCCCGCCGGGCTGCCAGCGCACGGTGTCCCAGCCCGCAGGGATGTCGTGGAGGTGGCAGAGCAGGGGGAAGCTGGCCGGGGGCTGCCCGCGCTCCTCTGCGTCGACGGGCACCAGGATGGAGAGCCGGGGCTCGGTGGCATCTGAGAAGGGAAACTGGGTGTCAAGGGGTGGCACAAACCTCCCCCGGGATGTCCCCAGCCACCAGGTGACACTCACCAGTGACAACGAGCCTGGTCCCATTCCCAAACGAGGGGTACAAGGATGAGCTGCAGTAATAAACCCCGGAGTCCTCCCTCTGTGCAGAGATGATGGTGAGGGAGAAATCCTGCCGTGTTTTCATCTTTCCTGAGTATTTTCCCTTCGGAAGGGAGTAATTTGAGCTCTGGTAAATCCAGAACAAACTGCCGTCCGGCTTCTCCTTGTACCAATTGACATAGTAGCTGTTGTCCGAGATGTGACAGCTCAGCTCCGCCGTCTCTCCGGGGAGCACCCAGAGCTGCCCCGGGCTTTGCTGGGCCCACGTCCCCTCTGCCGAGACACCTCCTGCACGGGGGGAGCAGCTTTGAGGTGGGCTGGCTGCAATTCAGGCTTTCCAGTCGACTAAAAATCTCTTGGGGCAGAAAACCCGCCAAGAGCAAACGTGAGCCGGGTCGGGGTATTTCTGGAGCAAGCACGTACCTGGCAGGAGGAGCAGGAGGGTCCCCAGGAGCCCGTAGCACATGCTGGCCAAAACCCTTCTGCCGCGGAGATTTGCTCTGCGGGAGCTCCGTGTTGCAAGGGGGGGTTTCATCCCCCAGGAGCCCAACGCCAGCAGTATCTCTACGTCGTGCAATAGATAATCTCTACCTTGTGCCGTTCTGCAGCAGCTGGAGGCTTTGCTCGAGCTGGAGATGGCTGCGGTCAGCCTCGCTGCTCTATTTTATCGCTTCTGCAGGGTTTATTGACACCAAACCCCTTCCCCCACCTCCAGCAATGGGGCTTTGTGCTGTTTTTGGGCGCCGCTGCTTTGGCCGAGGGCTCGGTGTGCCGAACCGCAGCAGGAAAGGCAGCGGCAGGGCTGGGGGCTGGGAAGGCCTTTGCACTTTTTTGTCCCTTTGAAGGGCGTTTTGTGGGGGTGGTGGGTGACGAGGTGGGTGGGTGCAGCTGCTGGCCGTGAGGGAGGAAGACTTGCCATCAAATGCTGCAGAGAATTGCCCGAAAAGCAGCTTCTCCGCCATCCCAGCAGCGGCCAGCGATGGCGGCCAGGGGCTTGCTGGGCTCCACGGGGCTGCTGTGGCTCTGCCTGGGTGGGTGGCCAGGCCCTGCTTTGGGGAGATTTCTGGGCTTTTTGGAGCAAGTGGGTGCTGGGGGGGGCGGCGGTGGGGGTTACGGTGGGTCCGGGCTGGAGGCCGCAGGGGGAAATGAGCCCACGGTTGGTTCCCACAGCCCCGGCAGCGCTGCTGAGGCTGCACCAGCCCCAGCCCGTCCTGACTGTGGAGACCGGGAGGGAGGCGAAGATCGTCTGCGAGGCCAGCGAGGCCATGGAGAGTAAAGGCAAAGTGTCCTGGTACCGGAGTGACAGCGGGGAGAAGCACAAACTGCTCCTACATTGCGAGAGCAGGAATAAGAGCAGATTCTCCTGCGAGTTCAAGAGGGAAAGTGTCACCCTGAGCATCAATCCTGCCCAGCCCAGCGACACCGGGCTCTACCTGTGTGCCTACCAAGAGGTGTCATACCTGCATTTCGGGAACGGCACCACGCTGCTGGTGGGAGGTAGGATGGCGACATTGGCAGGGAGTGGGACCCCCATGTCACCCCCATGTCCCTCATCCCCTGCTGTCACCCGCACCCTATGTCCTCCTGCAGCATCCTCCATCCCATCCACCCCCTGCTCTGTACCCCTCCATCCCTGGGTCCCCTGCCTCCTCTCCATCCCCGTTGTCCCCTCTGCCCCTCCATGCTGCCTTCCAAGCCCCTCCCCTCCCCTGCACCCCCTCTCCTTCTTGCAGACAGCTGGATGGGCACGAGCTGGGTGATGGTGCTGGCGCCCCGTGGGGCTCCCCAGGGCCCCCCCGGCCTGGTCTGTGCTGTGGGTAACACCACCGGCCCTGTCCTCGTCTCCTGGCTGGGGGGGCCCAGGAGGGTGCTGGGGCTGGGGGGCGGCACGGGGCCGCTCGTCAGCCCCATGGGCACGGCCACGGGAACCGGGGGGCTCTGCCAAGTGCGATTCAACGCCTCAGGGCCCCCCATCCAGAGGAGCGCGGAGCTGTTCAGGGCTGCAGGTGAGTACGGGGAACATCCCCCCCAGCTGGGTCACCCGTGGGGAAACTGAGGGAGCGGGGATGGCCTGGCACAGGCTGGGTGAGATGGTGGGACGAGTCAGCCCGTCTCCTTCAGGCAGCTGCAAGACCCCCAACACCTGGGTTTTGGTTGTGGCTGGGGGCATGGTGCTGCTTCTCCCTCTCAGCATCTACCTCAGCATCGGCTGCCTCCGCCGCACCACACCGATGGGTAAGGAGCGTGACACAGGTATGGGGGTGTCCCACCATGTCCCCTGCTGTCCCCCACTGTCTTGTCCATCTTGCTGTCACCTGTCCATCCCTGATCCCCCTCCATCCCTGATCCCCCTCCATCCCTCATCCTGCTCCATCCCCTCTGTCCCCCTCCCTCCCCTCCATCTCCACACTAGGGACACGTCTCCCGGCTCTGTCCCCTCCAGGCCACCAGCCTGGGACCACAGAGCCGCCTGCGCCAGGGAAGGATGAGGTGAGGCCGTGCGGCCCCCGCGTGCCCCCGGGCTGGGCTGGCAGGGAGGCAGTGTCCCTCTGCAGGGGACGGGCGCAGCCCCGCTGCTGCCCGGCCGGCGGGGAAATTGGGGCTGCGCGGGTGGCTCTGACGCCATCGTCCCCCACAGGAAGAGCTGCAGTACGCCCAGCTGAGGTTCGCTGCCCCAGCCAGGCGCACGCCCTGACCCGCAGCCGGACGCGGTGACGCCCCCGACCCCAGAGCTCGTCCCTCCGTGCCCGAATCCCCCCGGCATGGCGCTGTTGAACCTCCCCCCCATCCCGCGGTGCTGGGGCGGCTGCACCCGCTTTGCGGCCAAGGACGAAATAAAGAGGTTTGAGCTTCAGCGGCAGCAGCCTGGCTCGATGGGGCGGTGTGCCCAGCGTGTCCCCCCCAGGGCCTGTCCCCAGGAGCGGGACAGAGCGGGCTGAGTGCTGGGGGCAGAGAAGGCCACAGGCCGCTTCCAGCCACACTTCTCCCTTCGAGTACAGAATTGGTGCCAGCAGCCCACCCAAACGCCCTTATTCATCCCACCCAGCACCCACAGACACGCTGGTGGATGCAGCCCCGGCGCTCCCGGCGGTATCTGGGCTTCACCGAGCAGCCGGGAGAACTGGAGGCATCTCCAGTGCAAGGAGAGGAGTCGCTCGTTGTGCTCATCCGGCGGTTGCTCTTCGGTGCCTTTTCCTGCCCTGGCTGCAAAATGAGGCGAGAAGGGGCTGTCGTGCAGATTTGCTTCATTCCCCAATTTGGAAAAGCCTTTTTTTCCTTTTTGGAAAAGTGGGTTGGGGCTCTAGAAGGTAAGGGGGCCCAGGAGAGCTGGTCGATATTCCAGCACCACTTCCCCCGAGCTCAGGACCGGTGCATCCCGAAGAAGAGGAAATGAAGGTTTGGAGGAAGGAGACCTGCGTGGATGAGCAAGGAGCTGCTGGAGAAACTCCAAGGGTCGAAGGAAGTTTCCCGCATGTGGCAAAGGGGCCTGGGGAGGACTATAGGGATGTAGTCAGAGAATGTAGGGATGCAAGAAGGCAGGCTGAGGCCGACTGGGAATGAAAACTGGCAGGGGATGGCATGGACACCAAGAAGGGCGTTTTCAACTACAGAAGCAGCAGCAGAAGGAAGACTAGGGAAAAGGTGGGCCCGCTGCTGAATGGGGTGGGTGCGCTGGTGATGGAGGATAGAGAGGAGGCGGAGTTACGGAATGCCGCCTTTGCTTCAGCCTTTGCTGCTAAGGCCGGTCCTCAGGAATCCCAGACCCTGGAGGTAGGAGAGAGAGTCTGGCCACAGGACGACCTTCCCTGGGTCGAGGAGGATCGGGTCAGAGAACATCTAGGTGATCTCGACATCCACAGATCCATGGGCCCTGATGGGCTGCCCCCCACGCGTGCTGAGGGAGCTGGCAGATGTTTTTGCTAGGCCGCTCTCCATCATCTTTGAGGGGTCCTGGAGATCAGGAGAGGTGCCTGAGGACTGAAGGAAAGCCAATGTCCCTCTGGCCTTCCAAAAGGGCAAGAAAGGGGACCCGGGAAATGACAAGCCAGTCAGCCTGATTTCCATCCCTGGAAAGGTGATGGAACAGCTCATGCTGGGGGTCCTCAGTAAGTATGCAGAGGAGGAGGAGGAGAAGATCATTGGGCATGGTGAAAATGGATTCACAAAGAGGATATCCTGCCTGAACCAATGTGATAGCCTTCTATGATGGCATGACCAGCTGTGTGGATGAGGGGAGAGCAGTGGATGTTGTCTACCTTGACTTCAGCAAGGCTTTTGACAGCGTCTCTGCTAACCTCCTCGTTAGCCAGGTTAGAAAGTGTGGGTTGGCTGAGGGGACAGTGGGGTGGGTAGAGAACTGGCGGAATGGCAGAGCCCAGAGGGTTGTGCTCAGCGGCGCAGAGTTTTGTTGGAGGCCTGTAGCGAGTGGTGTGCGCCAGGGGTCAGTGCTGGGTCCGGTCTTGTTCAACATCTTCATCAGGGACCCGGACAGGGGACAGAGCACACCCACAGCAAGTTTGCTGAGGATACCAAACTGGGAGGAGTGGCGGACACAGCAGAAGGCTGCGCTGCCATTCAGCGAGGCCTGGACAGGCTGGAGAGCTGGGTGGAGAGGAACCCAATGCCATTCAACAAGGGCAAGTGGAGGGTCCTGCACCCAGGGAGGAATAACCCCAGGCAAGAGGTTAGGGGTTGACCTGCTGGGAAGCAGCGCTGCGGAGAAGGACCTGGCAGTCCTGGTGGACAGCAAGCTCTGCATGACCAGCAGTGTGCCCTCGTGGCCAAGGCGGCCAATGGTGTCCTGGGGTGCACTGAGAAGAGCGTGTGCAGCAGGTCGAGGGAGGTTCTCCTGCCCCTCTGCTCTGCCCTGGTGAGGCCACATCTGGCGTTGTGTGTCCAGGTCTGGGCTCCCCAGTTCCAGACGGACAGGGAAGTACTGGGGAGAGTCCAGCGGAGGGCTGCGAGGATGAGGAGGGGCCTGGAGCATGTCTGGTATGAGGAAAGGCTGAGAGAGCTGGGGCTGGTTAGCCTGGAGAAGAGAAGACTGAAAGGATATCTCCTTCTCTGGAGGCATTCCCAACGCGCCTGGAGGCCGTGCTGTGCGACCTGCTCTGGGTGATCCTGCTCTGGCAGGGGCTTGGACGAGATGATCTCCAGAGGTCCCTGCCCACCCCCAGCAGTGTGGGGTTCTGTCGACCTGGGGTTCTGCAATAACCCCCGTTTGGGTGGGTGCTGCAGGCGGAGGGGTCTTTTGGTGGGGAGGGGAAGGGGAAAAGGAGGGAAGCACCCACCATTGCTCAGAGCCCTCGAAGGCGCCCGGGGGTTGGTGCAGCTGATGTGGGTCGAACTAAGGAAGGGAAACGCCAAAAGAAGCGGGCGGGAGCCGTGGTTCTGGGACGGGCCCCCCAGCATCCCCTCCCACAGCATCCCACGGCCGGCGATGGCAAAGGCCCTGTCACAGCCTGAAAGTGGTGGTGGGCCGGGGGGGTTCTCAATGCGTCGTGTTTGGGCTCTGCCGGGAGCCCCCGGGAGCTGCACACAGGGACGGTGCGTGGAGGAAGAGGGAGCTGCTGGGCTGGGGCACGGCGGATGGAGGCGCCGAGCGTGAGAGCCAGGGCTGTGGCTTTTGGAAGGGAGAAGTGTGGCTGGAAGCGGCCTGTGGCCTTCTCTGCCCCCAGCACTCAGCCCGCTCTGTCCCGCTCCTGGGGACAGGCCCTGGGGGGGACACGCTGGGCACACCACCCCATCGAGCCAGGCTGCTGCCGCCCAAGCCCAAACCTCTTTATTTCATTTTTAGCCGCAAAGCGGGTGCAGCCGCCCCAGCGCCGCGGGATGGGGGGGAGGTTCAACAGCGCCATGCCGGGGGGGTTCGGGCACGGAGGGACGAGCTCTGGGGTCGGGGCCGTCACCGCGTCCGGCTGCGGGTCAGGGCGTGCGCCTGGCTGGGGCAGCGAACCTCAGCTGGGCGTACTGCAGCTTTCCCTGTGGGGGACGATGGCGTCAGAGCCACCCGCGCAGCCCCAATTTCCCCGCCGGCCGGGCAGCAGCGGGGCTGCGCCCGTCCCCTGCAGAGGGACACTGCCTCCCTGCCAGCCCAGCCCGGGGGCACGCGGGGGCCGCACGGCCTCACCTCATCCTCCCGTGGCGCAGGCGGCTCTGTGGTGCCAGGCTGGTGGCCTGGAGGGGACAGAGCCGGGAGACGTGTCCCTAGGGTGGAGATGGAGGGGACGGAGGGGGACAGAGGGGATGGAGGGGGATCAGGGATGGAGGGGGATTCAGCGAGATGGAAAGGACACTGGCGGTCAGCAGGGGACATGGTGGGACACCCCCACACCCATGCCACGCTCCTTACCCATCGGTGTGGTGCGGCAGAGGTAGCAGATGCTGAGGCAGATGCTGAGAAGGAGCAGCACCGAGGCGCCCCCGGCCCCAACCGGGACCCAGGTGTTGAGGGTCTTGCAGTTCTCTTAAGGAGAGGGGCTGGCTTGTCCCACTGTCCCCCCAGCCTGTGCCAGGCCATCCCCGCTGCCTCAGTTTCCCCACGGGTGACCCAGCTGGGGGGTATGTTCCCCGTACTCACCCGCAGCCCTCAACAGCTCTGCGCTCCTCTGGATGGGGGGCCCCGAGGCGTTGAATCGCACTTGGCAGAGCCCCCTGGTTCCCGCGGCCGTGCCCATGGGGCTGACGAGCGGCCCCGTGCCGCCCCCCAGCCCCAGCACCTTCCCGGGCCCCCCCAGCCAGGAGACGAGGACAGGGCCGGTGGTGTTACCCACGGCACAGACCGGGCCGGGGGGGCCCTGGGGAGCCCCACGGGGCGCCAGCACCATCACCCAGCTCGTGCCCATCCAGCTGTCTGCAAGAAGGAGAGGGGGTGCAGGGGGGGCTGAGGGGGCAGGGACCGAGGAAAAGCAGGGGAGCGAGGTGCAGAGTGGATAACGGGGATGGAGAGGAGTCAGGGGAGCCAGGAAGGAGGGGAGCCAGGGATGGAGGGGAGCCAGGGATGGAGGGGCACAGAGCAGGGGGTGGATGGGATGGAGGATGCTGCAGGAGGACATAGGGTGCGGGTGACAGCAGGGGATGAGGGACATGGGGGTGACATGGGGGTCCCACTCCCTGCCAATGTCGCCATCCTACCTCCCACCAGCAGCGTGGTGCCGTTGCCGAAATGCAGGTGTGACACCTTTTTGTAGGCACACAGGTAGAGCCCGGTGTCGCTGGGCTGGGCAGGGTTGATACTCAGGGTGACACTTTGCCTCTTGAACTCGCAGTAGAATCTCTTCTTTCCCCCTTTCTTGCAATTCAGGACAAGGCTGGGCTTGTCCGCGCCGTCACGCCAGTACCAGGACACGTTGGCTTTACTCTCCATGGCCTCACTGGCCTCGCAGACGATCTCCACTGGATCCCCGGTCTCCACAGTCAGAACGGGCTGGGGCTGGTGCAGCCTCAGCAGCGCTGCCGGGGCTGTGGGAACCAACCGTGGGCTCATTTCCCCCTGCGGCCTCCAGCCCGGACCTGCCGTAACCCCCACCGCCGCCCCCCCCAGCAGCCACTTGCTCCAAAAAGCCCAGAAATCTCCCCAAAGCAGGGCCTGGCCACCCACCCAGGCAGAGCCACAGCAGCCCCGTGGAGCCCAGCAAGCCCCTGGCCGCCATCGCTGGCCGCTGCTGGGATGGGGGGGCAGCTGCTTTTCGGGCAATTCTCTGCAGCATTTGATGGCAAGTCTTCCTCCCTCATGGCCAGCAGCTGCACCCACCTCCCTCGTCCCCCTCACGCCCCCAAAACGCCCTTCAAAGGGACAAAAAAGTGCAAAGGCCTTCCCAGCCCCCAGCCCTGCCGCTGCCTTTCCTGCTGCGGTTTGGCACACCGAGCCCTCGGCCAAAGCAGCGGCACCCAAAAAACAGCACAAAGCCCCATTGCTGGAGGTGGGGGAAGGGGTTTGGTGTCAATAAACCCTGCAGAAGCGATAAAATAGAGCAGCGAGGCTGACCGCAGCCATCTCCAGCTCGAGCAAAGCCTCCAGCTGCTGCAGAACGGCACAAGGTAGAGATTATCTATTGCACGACGTAGAGATACTGCTGGCGTTGGGCTCCTGGGGGATGAAACCCCCCCTTGCAACACGGAGCTCCCGCAGAGCAAATCTCCGCGGCAGAAGGGTTTTGGCCAGCATGTGCTACGGGCTCCTGGGGACCCTCCTGCTCCTCCTGCCAGGTACGTGCTTGCTCCAGAAATACCCCGACCCGGCTCACGTTTGCTCTTGGCGGGTTTTCTGCCCCAAGAGATTTTTAGTCGACTGGAAAGCCTGAATTGCAGCCAGCCCACCTCAAAGCTGCTCCCCCCGTGCAGGAGGTGTCTCGGCAGAGGGGACGTGGGTCCAGCAAAGCCCGGGGCAGCTCTGGGTGCTCCCTGGAGAGACGGCGGAGCTGAGCTGTCACATCTCGGACAACAGCTACTATGTCAATTGGTACAAGGAGAAGCCGGACGGCAGTTTGTTCTGGATTTACCAGAGCTCAAATTACTCCCGTCCAAAGGGAAAATACTCAGGGAGGATGAAAACATGGTACGATTTCTCCCTCACCATCATCTCTGCACAGAGGGAGGACTCCGGGGTTTATTACTGCAGCTCCTCCTCCTTGTACCCCTCGTTTGGGAATGGGACCAGGCTCGTTGTCACTGGTGAGTGTCACCCGGCGGCTGGGGACATCCCGGGGGAGGTTTGTGCCACCCCTTGACACCCAGTTTCCCTTCTCAGATGCCACCGAGCCCCGGCTCTCCATCCTGGTGCCCGTCGACGCAGAGGAGCGCGGGCAGCCCCCGGCCAGCTTCCCCCTGCTCTGCCACCTCCACGACATCCCTGCGGGCTGGGACACCGTGCGCTGGCAGCCCGGCGGGGAGGTGACACCGCTGATGGCGGCGGCCGTGGATGAGTACGGTGTCCTCGGCGCCTGGAGCATCGTCTGGGTCCAGGCCGACCGCTGGGACGGGGCTGCGACCTGCACGGCCGTGAAAGGCAGCACGAGCAGCACCGTCAGCGTCACCATCGGCAAAGAACCCGGGGAGGGTAATTAGTGCGTTCCCCCCACCCCTGCAGGTCCCCCCTTCCATCCACCCCCTGCACCCCAATTCTTCCAGCCTTTCCTCCTTTAGCAAATCCCTACAGCCCAATTCCTCCTCAGGAAGGGGTGGGTTTGGAAATCCCTCACCCCTCTCCCGTCTCCTCGCTGGGATTCCCCTGCCCTGAAAGGCTTTAAACCTGCCCCTTCCCCCCTTGATGGGGACTGAGCCCCCATTTATGGGGGATTATGGACCCTGAGCCCCCCCTTTTCAGGGGATGCTGCACCCTGACCCCTGCTTTTTTGAGGCATTGTCAGCCCTAACCCTGCTTTTTAGGAGATTCCCCACCATTTTATCCCCATTTCAGGGGATTCTCAGCCCTGACCCCCCCTCTTCGGGGCATTCTCAGCCCTTTCATCCCCGTTTCAGGGGGTGCTCGGCTCTCCAGAGTGACCAAACCCACCCTCCCCCCTCTATTAACTCTCCTTTCCCCCCCTCCGCAGAAGGATGCCCTTCCTGGCCGCTGGCACTGGGGCTGTCCTGCGTCTCCCTCCTTTTCCTGCTCCAGCTGACCATCCTGCTCTGCCGTCGGCGTCTGGCCAGAGGTGACCCCCCCCACGGCACCCCCCTCGCAGCCCCTTCGCCCCGACTCTCTCCTCGCCACCCCCAGCCACCCACGCTCCCACCCGGGAGGTAAAACCGCTTCCTCAACCCCTGCCCGGAAATAAAGCCGTTTCTTTCCAGCCGTGCAACGCTGCTCTGGTTAGAACCCAACACCTTCACATTCACAATTCCCTCCGGACTTTCTCCGGGGGGAAAATAAACCCCCACGAGGCGAGAAAGTTCACTGTGGGCTGCTGGCGCTGGTGCAAACGCTGCTGCATCCCCGGGCACCTGCCTGGAGCATCCCCCAAAGCGCTGCTGCCTGCTCGGCTCGCCCAAAAGCCGAGGGTAAATCTGGGCGGGGTGGCGGCTCGCACTGGCGTCCGGCTGCCGGCAGCACCCAAGGGTTGGGTGTCCCCCCCAAACCCTCCTTGCGGGAGCACTGCAGCTCCCCAGCCTGAATTCCAGCCCTTTGCGTGGCAGGAGCAGCTCAGAAGCAGCCCGGCAGCTTCCAAAACCATCACAACTGGGCGCGAGGCTGGGTTTGGCACCAAATATTTCATTGTCTGAGTCAGAGGGAGCAACTTTTTCACCTCCAGAGCGATTGTGACGGCTGCTCGTAGACGGTGTCGTCCCCAAACCGCCCGGAAAGCTTGTTGCAGTGGTTTCGCAGCTCATGAGCACACAAGTGCTCCGGAAAAAATGCAAAACCCCTGGGGAGCTGCCAAGTGGCGGCAGCGAGGTGGGATGGCACGAGCCAGCGCGGTGTCACCGCCATCTAGTGCCACCGGGGCACGGCCCCACCGCCCGCAGCCTCCCATTTGGGTGCCCGGAGCAGCTCCAGCAGCTCCAGCATCCCAGTTTTTCCCTTCAGGGCACTGGGGCTGGCAAGGAAATAACCTTGGCTTTTTGGGCTGCTGGGTTTCTCTGCTGCGCTTGGAGGAGGAGGAGGAGGAGGAGGAGGAGGAGGAGGAGGAGGAAGGCTGTAAGCACCGGGGGGAGGGAGGGGATGTTGGCTAGCAATGAGGGGTGGGGGAAAAATAAGAAATGTCCTGATTGCTGGGTGAGCGACTGAGGTCTGGGATTGAGATCAGGTTGTGCCTTGTGGCGCCCTGTACAGCAGCCATCAGAAATTGCTGTGAATCGGGGAGAAAAAGGCTTTTCGAAGTTGGAGAATGATCAAAGCTGTACAACAGCCCCTTCTCACCTGATTTTGCTCCTGGGGCAGGAAAATGCACCAAAAAGCAACCGCTGGATGAGCACGACGAGCGAATCCTCTCCTTGCTCTGAGGATGCTCCCAGTTCTCCTGGCTGCTCGGTGTAGCCCGGATAACTCCAGGCTGGGTGGGGAATGGATTGGGAGCAGCCCTGAGGAGAAGGACTTGGGGGTATTGATTGACGAGAACCTCAACATGACCCAGCAAGGTGCGCTGGCAGCCCACAAAGCCATCAGTCTCCTGGACTGTGTGTCTAGCAGCGTGACCAGCAGGTCAAGGGAGGGGATTCTGCCCCTCTGCTTCAGTCTGGTGAGACCCCCCTGCAGTGCTGCGTCCAGCTTGGGGGTCCCCAGGACAAGAAGGACATGGAGCTGTTGGAGCGAGGCCGGAGGAGGCCACGGAGATGATCCGAGGGCTGGAGCACCTCTGCTATGGAGACAGGCTGAGAGTTGGGGTTGTTCAGCCTGGAGAAGGGAAGGCTCTGGGGAGACCTTAGAGCCCCTTCCAGTCCCTGCAGGGGCTCCAGGAAAGGTGCAGAGGGACTGGTGACAAGGGCAGGGAGTGACAGGCCAAGGGGAATGGTCTTAAGCTGAAAGAGGGGGAAAAAAAAAAGGAAGCCTACAGAGGGTGGAAGCAAGGGCAGGTAGCCTGGGAGAATGTGGTGGGTTGACCCTGGCTGGGGGCCAGGTGCCCACCAGAGCCGCTCTATCACTCCCCTCCTTCACCAGACAGGGGAGAAAAAGTACAACAAAAAGCTTGTGGGTCGAGATAAGGACAGGGAGAGATCACTCACTAATTGTTGTCACGAGCAAAACAGACCCAACTTAGAGAGGGAATTCATCGTATTTATTACTAAGCAAAACAGAGTACAGGAATGAGAAATAAAATCAAATCTTAAAACACCTGCTCCCACCCCTCCCATCTTCCCCGGCTCAACTTCACTCCCGGCTTCAACCTCCTCCCCTCCCAGCGGCACAGGGGGACGGGGAGTGGGGGTTACGGTCAGTTCCTCACACGGTGTTTCTGCCGCTTCTTCATCCTCAGGGGGAGGAGGACTCCTCTCATCGCTCCCCTCCTCCAGTGTGGGGTCCTTCTAATGGGAGACAGTCCTTCACGGCCTTCTCCAACATGAGTCTCCTCCACGGGGTGCAGACCTTCATGAACTGCTCCAGCGTGGGTCTCCTCCACGGGGTGCAGACCTTCAGGAGCAAACTGCTCCAGCGTGGCTCCCCCACGGGGTCACAAGTCCTGTCAGCAAACCTGCTCTGGCGTGGGCTCCTCTCTCCATGGATCCACAGGTCCTGCCAGGAGCTTGCTCCAGCACGGGCTTCCCACGGGGTCACAGCCTCCTTCGGGTGTCTCCACCTGCTCCGGCGTGGGGTCCTCCAGGGGCTGCAGGTGGAATCTCTACACCCCCTCATCCTCCCTCCATGGGCTGCAGGGGGACAGCCTGCTTCACCATGGTCTTCACCACGGGCTGCAGGGGAATCTTGCTCCGGCGCCTGGAGCACCTCCTGCCCCTCCTTCTGCACTGACCTGGGTGTCTGCAGATGTTCTTACATCTTCTCACTCCTCTCTCTGGCTGCAAAAGCTCTCTCTAACTGCTTTTCTCGTTCTTAACTATGTTATCCCAGAGGCACTGATTGGCTTGGCCTTGGCCAGCGGCAGGTCCGTCTTGGAGCCGGCTGGCATTGGCTCTGTCAGACACAGGGGAAGCTTCTAGCAGCTTCTCACAGAAGCCACCACTATAGCCCCCCCGCTACCAAAACCTTGCCATGCAAACCCAACACAATGAAATACAGAGAAACTGTCCGAGCAGCCAGGGATCAGGTTCGGAAAGCCAAAGGCCTGATAGAAATTCATCTGGACAGGGATGTGAAGGACAACAAGAAAAGCTTCTATAGGCATGTTAGTGGTAAAAGGAGGACGAGGGAAAATGTGGGTCCCCTCCGGAATGAAACGGGCGACCTGGTTACCCAGGATGTGGAGAAGGCTGAGGTACTCAATGACTTCTTTGCCCCAGTCTTCACCGGCAAGTGCTTGAGCCACAGGTCACAGAAGGCAAAGGCAGGGACTGGGAGAATGAAGAACCACCCACTGTAGGAGAAGATCAGGTTCAAGAATATCTAAGGAACCTGAAGGTGCACAAGTCCATGGGACCTGATGAGATGCATCCGCGGGTCTTGAGGGAACTGGTGGATGAAGTGGCCAGGCCACTCTCCATCATATTTGAGAAGTCCTGGCAGTCCAGCGAAGTTCCCGCTCAGTGGAAAAGGGGAAAGATAATGCCCATTTTTAAGAAGGGTAAAAAGGAAGACCCAGGGAACAACAGGCCGGTCAGTCTCACCACCATGCCTGGCAAGAGTGTGGAGCAGACCCTCCTGGAGACTATGCTCTGGCACGTGAAAAACAAGGAGGTGTTTGGTGACAGCCAACATGGCTTCACTAAGGGCAAATCGTGCCTGACAAATGTGGTGGCCACCTATGATGGGGTTACAGCGTCGGTGGACAAGGGAAGGGCAATTGACATCATCTACCTGGACTTGTGCAAGGCTGTCGACACTGTCCTCCACGACATCCTTGTCTCTAAATTGGAGAGACATGGATTCGATGGATGGACCACGTGGTGGATGAGGAATTGGCTGGATGGTCACGTGCAAAGAGTTGTGGTCAACGGCTCAATGTCCAAGTGGAGACCGGTGACGAGTGGGGTTCCTCAGGGGTCAGTACTGGGACCGGCACTGTTTAACATCTTTGTCGGCGACATGGACAGCGGGATCGAGCGCAACCTCAGCAAGTTTGCCAACGACACCAAGCTGCGTGGTGTGGTTGACACGCTGGAGGGAAGGGATGCCATCCAGAGGGACCTTGACAGGCTGGAGAGGTGGGCCCGTGCGAACCGCATGAAGTTCACCAAGGTCCTGCACATGGGTCGGCGCAATCCCAAGCACAGCTACAGGCTGGGCGAGGAATGGATTGAGAGCAGCCCTGAGGAGAAGGACTTGGGGGTACTGATTGATGAGAAGCTCAACATGAGCCGGCAGTGTGCGCTTGCAGCCCAGAAATCCACCCGTGTCCTGGGCTGCATCAAAAGAGGTGTGACCAGCAGGTCGAGGGAGGGGATCCTGCCCCTCTACTCCGCTCTTGTGAGACCCCAGCTGGGGTACTGCATCCAGCTCTGGGGGCCCCAGTACAGGAGAGACATGGAGCTGTTGGAGCAAGTCCAGAGGAGGCCACGAAGATGATCCAGGGGCTGGAGCACCTCTCCTGTGAGGACAGGCTGAGAGAGTTGGGACTGTTCAGCCTGGAGAAGAGAAGGCTGCAGGGAGACCTTACAGTGGCCTTCCAGAACCTGAAGGACCTACAGGAAAGATGGGGAGGGACTGTTTATCAGGGAGTGTAGTGACAGGACAAGGGGTAATGGGTTTCAGCTGCAGGAGGGTCGATTTAGATTAGATGTTAGAAAGAAATGCTTTACTGTTAGAGTGGTGAGTCCCTGGCACAGGTTGCCCAGAGAAGCTGTGGCTGCCCCTGGCTCCCTGGCAGTGGTCAAGGCCAGGTTGGATGGGGCTTTGGGTAACCTGGGCTAGTGGAGGGGGTCCCTGCCCATGGCAGGGGTGGCACTGGGTGGGCTGGGAGGTCCCTTCCCACCCAGAGCAATCCATGGTTCTATGATACCGCCGGAAGCGCCGGGGCTGCATCCGCCAGCGTGTCTGTGGGTGCTGGGTGGGATGAATAAGGGCGTTTGGGTGGGCTGCTGGCAGCAATTCTGTACTCGAAGGGAGAAGTGTGGCTGGAAGCGGCCTGTGGCCTTCTCTGCCCCCAGCACTCAGCCCGCTCTGTCCCGCTCCTGGGGACAGGCCCTGGGGGGGACACGCTGGGCACACCGCGCCATCGAGCCAGGCTGCTGCCGCCCAAGCCCAAACCTCTTTATTTCGTCCTTGGCCGCAAAGCGGGTGCAGCCGCCCCAGCGCCGCGGGATGGGGGGGAGGTTCAACAGCGCCATGCCGGGGGGGTTCGGGCACGGAGGGACGAGCTCTGGGGTCGGGGCCGTCACCGCGTCCGGCTGCGGGTCAGGGCGTGCGCCTGGCTGGGGCAGCGAACCTCAGCTGGGCGTACTGCAGCTCTTCCTGTGGGGGACGATGGCGTCAGAGCCACCCGCGCAGCCCCAATTTCCCCGCCGGCCGGGCAGCAGCGGGGCTGCGCCCGTCCCCTGCAGAGGGACACTGCCTCCCTGCCAGCCCAGCCCGGGGGCACGCGGGGGCCGCACGGCCTCACCTCATCCTCCCGTGGCGCAGGCGGCTCTGTGGTGCCAGGCTGGTGGCCTGGAGGGGACAGAGCCGGGAGACGTGTCCCTAGGGTGGAGATGGAGGGGACGGAGGGGGACAGAGGGGATGGAGGGGGATCAGGGATGGAGGGGGATCGGGGATGGAGGGGGATCAGGGATGAAGGGGGATTCAGCAAGATGGAAGGGACAGTGGGGGACAGCGGGGCACATGGTGGGACACCCCCACATCCATGCCACGCTCCTTACCCATTGGTGTGGTGCGGCGGAGGTAGCAGATGCTGAGGCAGATGCTGAGAAGGAGCAGCACCGAGGCGCCCCCGGCCCCAACCGGGACCAAGGTGTTGAGGGTCTTGCAGTTCTCTTAAGGAGAGGGGCTGGCTCGTCCCACTGTCCCCCCAGCCTGGGCCAGGCCATCCCTGCTCCCTCAGTTTCCCCACGGGTGACCCAGCTGGGGGGGATGTTCCCCATACTCACCCCCAGCCCTCAACAGCTCTGCGCTCCTCTGGATGGGGGGCCCTGAGGCGTTGAATCGCACTTGGCAGAGCCCCCCGGTTCCCGCGGCCGTGCCCATGGGGCTGACGAGCGGCCCCGTGCCGCCCCCCAGCCCCAGCACCCTCCTGGGCCCCCCCGGCCAGGAGACGAGGACAGGGCCGGTGGTGTTACCCACGGCACAGTCCAGGCCGGGGGGGCCCTGGGGAGCCCCACGGGGCGCCAGCACCATCACCCAGCTCGTGCCCATCCAGCTGTCTGCAAGAAGGAGAGGGGGTGCAGGGGGGGCTGAGGGGACAGGGGACTGGGAAAGGGGGGAGGGAGGGGACCCAGGGATGGAGGGGTACAGAGCAGGGGGCGGATGGGATGGAGGATGCTGCAGGAAGACATAGGGTGTGGGTGACAGCAGGGGATGAGGGACATGGGGGTGACATGGGGGGTCCCACTCCCTGCCAATGTCGCCATCCTACCTCCCACCAGCAGCGTGGTGCCGTTGCCAAAATGCAGGTGTGACACCTCTTGGTAGGCACACAGGTAGAGCCCGGTGTCATTGGGCTGGGCAGGGAACAAGCTCAGGGTGACATTCTGGTCCTTGAAGTCACAGTAGAATCGTGTCTTTCCCCCTTTCTGGCAATTCAGGAGTAGTTTGGGCCCATCCCCTCCATCACTCCGGTACCAGGACACGTTGGCTTTACTCTCCATGGCCTCGCTGGCCTCGCAGACGATCTTCGCCTCCTTCCCGGTCTCCACAGTCAGGACGGGCTGGGGCTGGTGCAGCCTCAGCAGCGCTGCCGGGGCTGTGGGAACCAACCGTGGGCTCATTTCCCCCTGCGGCCTCCAGCCTGGACCCGCCGTAACCCCCGCCACCGCCCCCCCCAGCAGCCACTTGCTCCAAAAAGCCCAGAAATCTCCCCAAAGCAGGGCCTGGCCACCCACCCAGGCAGAGCCACAGCAGCCCCGTGGAGCCCAGCAAGCCCCTGGCCGCCATCGCTGGCCGCTGCTGGGATGGCGGAGAAGCTGCTTTTCGGGCAATTCTCTGCAGCATTTGATGGCAAGTCTTCCTCCCTCACGGCCAGCAGCTGCACCCACCTCCCTCGTCACCCTCACGCCCCCAAAACGCCCTTCAAAGGGACAAAAAAGTGCAAAGCCCTTCCCAGCCCCCAGCCCTGCCGCTGCCTTTCCTGCTGCGGTTCGGCACACCGAGCCCTCGGCCAAAGCAGCGGCGCCCAAAAACAGCACAAAGCCCCATTGCTGGAGGTGGGGGAAGGGGTTTGGTGTCAATAAACCCTGCAGAAGCGATAAAATAGAGCAGCGAGGCTGACCGCAGCCATCTCCAGCTCGAGCAAAGCCTCCAGCTGCTGCAGAACGGCACAAGGTAGAGATTATCTATTGCACGACGTAGAGATACTGCTGGCGTTGGGCTCCTGGGGGATGAAACCCCCCCCTGCAACACGGAGCTCCCGCAGAGCAAATCTCCGCGGCAGAAGGGTTTTGGCCAGCATGTGCTACGGGCTCCTGGGGACCCTCCTGCTCCTCCTGCCAGGTACGTGCTTGCTCCAGAAATACCCCGACCCGGCTCACGTTTGCTCTTGGCGGGTTTTCTGCCCCAAGAGATTTTTAGTCGACTGGAAAGCCTGAATTGCAGCCAGCCCACCTCAAAGCTGCTCCCCCTGTGCAGGAGGTGTCTCGGCAGAGGGGACGTGGGTCCAGCAAAGCCCGGGGCAGCTCTGGGTGCTCCCTGGAGAGACGGCGGAGCTGAGCTGTCACATCTCGGACTACAGCTACTCTGTCAATTGGTACAAGGAGAAGCTGGACGGCAGTTTGTTCTGGATTTACCAGAGCTCAAATTACTCCCTTCCAAAGGGAAAATACTCGGGAAGGATGAAAACACGGCAGGATTTCTCCCTCACCATCATCTCTGCACAGAGGGAGGACTCCGGGGTTTATTACTGCAGCTCCTCCTCCTTGTACCCCTCGTTTGGGAATGGGACCAGGCTCGTTGTCACTGGTGAGTGTCACCCGGCAGCTGGGGACATCCCGGGGGAGGTTTGTGCCCCCCCTTGACACCCAGTTTCCCTTCTCAGATGCCACCGAGCCCCGGCTCTCCATCCTGGTGCCCGTCGACGCAGAGGAGCGCGGGCAGCCCCCGGCCAGCTTCCCCCTGCTCTGCCACCTCCACGACATCCCTGTGGGCTGGGACACCGTGCGCTGGCAGCCCAGCGGGGAGGTGACACCGCTGATGGCGGCGGCCGTGGATGAGTACGGTGTCCTCGGCGCCTGGAGCATCGTCTGGGTCCGGGCCGACTGCTGGGACGGGGCTGCGACGTGCACGGCCGTGAAAGGCAGCACAAGCAGCACCGTCAGCGTCACCATCGGCAAAGAACCCGGGGAGGGTAATTAGTGCGTTCCCCCCACCCCTGCAGGTCCCCCCTTCCATCCACCCCCTGCACCCCAATTCTTCCAGCCTTTCCTCCTTTAGCAAATCCCTACAGCCCAATTCCTCCTCAGGAAGGGGTGGGTTTGGAAATCCCTCACCCCTCTCCCGTCTCCTCGCTGGGATTCCCCTGCCCTGAAAGGCTTTAAACCTGCCCCTTCCTCCTTGATGGGGCCTGAGCCCCCATTTATGGGCGATTATGGATGCTGAACACCCCTTTTTGGGGCATTGTCAGCCCTGATCTCTGCTTTATAGGAGATTCCCCACCATTTTATCCCCATTTCAGGGGATTCTCAGCCCTGACCCCCCCCCTCTTCGGGGCATTCTCAGCCCTTTCATCCCCATTTCAGGGGGTGCTCGGCTCTCCAGAGTGACCAAACCCACCCTCCCCCCTCTATTAACTCTCCTTTCCCCCCCTCCGCAGAAGGATGCCCTTCCTGGCTGCTGGCACTGGGGCTGTCCTGCGTCTCCCTCCTTTTCCTGCTCCAGCTGACCATCCTGCTCTGCCGTCGGCGTCTGGCCAGAGGTGACCCCCCCACGGCACCCCCCTCGCAGCCCCTTCGCCCCGACTCTCTCCTCGCCACCCCCAGCCACCCACGCTCCCACCCGGGAGGTAAAACCGCTTCCTCAACCCCTGCCCGGAAATAAAGCCGTTTCTTTCCAGCCGTGCAACGCTGCTCTGGTTAGAACCCAACACCTTCACATTCACAATTCCCTCCGGACTTTCTCCGGGGGGAAAATAAACCCCCACGAGGCGAGAAAGTTCACTGTGGGCTGCTGGCGCTGGTGCAAACGCTGCTGCATCCCCGGGCGCCTGCCTGGAGCATCCCCCAAAGCGCTGCTGCCTGCTCGGCTCGCCCAAAAGCCGAGGGTAAATCTGGGCGGGGTGTCGGCTCGCACTGGCGTCCGGCTGCCGGCAGCACCCAAGGGTTGGGTGTCCCCCCCAAACCCTCCTTGCGGGAGCACTGCAGCTCCCCAGCCTGAATTCCAGCCCTTTGCGTGGCAGGAGCAGCTCAGAAGCAGCCCGGCAGCTTCCAAAACCATCACAACTGGGCGCGAGGCTGGGTTTGGCACCAAATATTTCATTGTCTGAGTCAGAGGGAGCAACTTTTTCACCTCCAGAGCGATTGTGACGGCTGCTCGTAGACGGTGTCGTCCCCAAACCGCCCGGAAAGCTTGTTGCAGTGGTTTCGCAGCTCATGAGCACACAAGTGCTCCGGAAAAAATGCAAAAACCCCTGGGGAGCTGCCAAGTGGCGGCAGCGAGGTGGGATGGCACGAGCCAGCGCGGTGTCACCGCCATCTAGTGCCACCGGGGCACGGCCCCACCGCCCGCAGCCTCCCATTTGGGTGCCCGGAGCAGCTCCAGCAGCTCCAGCATCCCAGTTTTTCCCTTCAGGGCACTGGGGCTGGGGCATGTGGCTGGGAACGTGGGAGGGAATTTGGGGAGGGAGCCACGTGGCCTGCTCTCGATCCCAAAAGTCAGCGTGAATTCAAGCTCCGTGTTGCAAGGGGGGGTTTCATCCCCCAGGAGCCCAACGCCAGCAGTATCTCTACGTCGTGCAATAGATAATCTCTACCTTGTGCCGTTCTGCAGCAGCTGGAGGCTTTGCTCGAGCTGGAGATGGCTGCGGTCAGCCTCGCTGCTCTATTTTATCGCTTCTGCAGGGTTTATTGACACCAAACCCCTTCCCCCACCTCCAGCAATGGGGCTTTGTGCTGTTTTTGGGCGCCGCTGCTTTGGCCGAGGGCTCGGTGTGCCGAACCGCAGCAGGAAAGGCAGCGGCAGGGCTGGGGGCTGGGAAGGCCTTTGCACTTTTTTGTCCCTTTGAAGGGCGTTTTGGGGGGGTGGTGGGTGGCCAGGTGGGTGGGTGCAGCTGCTGGCCGTGAGGGAGGATAACTTGCCATCAAATGCTGCAGAGAATTGCCCAAAAATCAGCGTTGGCGATGGGATTTGAGTTATTCCATAAAGCTGCGTGCTTGGGAGCGAGCCAGGGTCAGGAGGGTGGACCCAGCCCCACTTCCCTCCTGGCCAGCATCGCCAAAATGCTGAAACCCCCCCAGTTTCACCCTCCTCCACGCCTGGTCCCAGGCAATGCCCGGCTTGGGACCTGCAGCATCTGCCCCGGGTTTTGCCTCCATGAAGGATTTTCCGTCCGTCTGGGAGGTTTTGGAGGGGCGTTCAGCATCCCTCCAGCCCCGAGCATCGCCCGGGCGGGTTTATTCCCCCAGGATGCTCCAAAGAACCCCGAGTTGTTCTCGGAGGCTTCAGAATGGGGGCTGTGAGGTGCCAGGGATGCTCTGGGATGCGGCGCGTGGCCGAGCGGCCGCCGTGTCCCTGGTGATGAAGCCGGCAGGGTGGGGGGGTGTCGCTGGCCCTGCGGTTTCGGCAGAGGCGGCAGCTCTGCAGAAGGGCTCAGCTCGGGGAGGAGCTGGCCCCCCCATCCCAGCAGCGGCCAGCGATGGCGGCCAGGGGCTTGCTGGGCTCCACGGGGCTGCTGTGGCTCTGCCTGGGTGGGTGGCCAGGCCCTGCTTTGGGGAGATTTCTGGGCTTTTTGGAGCAAGTGGCTGCTGGGGGGGCGGCGGCGGGGGTTGCGGCGGGTCCGGGCTGGAGGCCGCAGGGGGAAATGAGCCCACGGTTGGTTCCCACAGCCCCGGCAGCGCTGCTGAGGCTGCACCAGCCCCAGCCTGTCCTGACTGTGGAGACCGGGAAGGAGGCGAAGATCGTCTGCGAGGCCAGCGAGGCCATGGAGAGTAAAGCCAACGTGTTCTGGTACCGGAGTAATGACGGGGAGAAGCTCAACCTGGTTCAAGATTGCCAGAAAGGGATGAAGAGTGGATTGTTCTGTGAGTTCACACAGCAAAGTGTCACCCTGCGCATCAATCCTGCCTATACCAGCGACACCGGGCTCTACCTGTGTGCCTACCAGAGGGGCTGGGACCTGCATTTGGGCAGCGGCACCACGCTGCTGGTGGGAGGTAGGATGGCGACATTGGCAGGGAGTGGGACCCCCATGTCACCCCCATGTCCCTCATCCCCTGCTGTCACCCGCACCCTATGTCCTCCTGCAGCATCCTCCATCCCATCCACCCCCTGCTCTGTACCCCTCCATCGCTGGCCCCCCTCTATCCCTGGGTCCCCTCCATCCCTGGGTCCCCTCCATCCCTGCCTCCCCTCCATCCCCGGTGTCCCCTGTGCCCCTCGCTCCCCTGCCTTTCCCCAGCCCCTGCCCCCCTCAGCCCCCCCTGCACCCCCTCTCCTTCTTGCAGACAGCTGGATGGGCACGAGCTGGGTGATGGTGCTGGCGCCCCGTGGGGCTCCCCAGGGCCCCACCGGCCTGGTCTGTGCCGTGGGTGACACCACTGGCCCTGTCCTCGTCTCCTGGCTGGGGGGGCCCAGGAGGGTGCTGGGGCTGGGGGGCGGCACGGGGCCACTCATCAGCCCCATGGGCATGGCCACGGGAACCGGGGGGCTCTGCCAAGTGCGATTCAACGCCTCGGGGCCCCCCATCCAGAGGAGCGCAGAGCTGTTGAGGGCTGCGGGTGAGTACGGGGAACATTCCCCCCAGGTGGGTCACCTGTGCGGAAACTGAGGCAGCAGGGATGGCCTGGCCCAGGCTGGGGGGACAGTGGGACAAGCCAGCCCCTCTCCTTCAGACAACTGCAAGACCCTCAACACCTGGGTCCCGGTTGGGGTCAGAGTCATGTCGGTGCTGCTACTGCTCAGCATCTGCCTCAGCATCTGCTGCCTCCGCCGCGCGACGCCAATGGGTAAGGAGCGTGGCCAAGGTGTGGGGGTGTGTCCCACCATGTTCCTCATAGTCCCCCACTATCCTGTCCGTCTCACTGTCATTCCTCCACCCCCAATCCCCCTCCATCCCTGATCCCCCTCCATTCCTCATCCTGCTCCATCCCCTCTGTCCCCCTCCGTCCCCTCCATCTCCACCCTAGGGACACGTCTCCCGGCTCTGTCCCCTCCAGGCCACCAGCCTGGCACCACAGAGCCGCCTGCGCCACGGGAGGATGAGGTGAGGCCGTGCGGCCCCCGCGTGCCCCCGGGCTGGGCTGGCAGGGAGGCAGTGTCCCTCTGCAGGGGACGGGCGCAGCCCCGCTGCTGCCCGGCCGGCGGGGAAATTGGGGCTGCGCGGGTGGCTCTGACACCATCGTCCCCCACAGGAAGAGCTGCAGTACGCCCAGATGAGGTTCGCTGCCCCAGCCAGGCGCACGCCCTGACCCGCAGCCGGACGCGGTGACGGCCCCGACCCCAGAGCTCGTCCCTCCGTGCCCGAACCCCCCCGGCATGGCGCTGTTGAACCTCCCCCCCATCCCGTGGCGCTGGGGCGGCTGCACCCGCTTTGCGGCCAAGGACGAAATAAAGAGGTTTGGGCTTGGGCGGCAGCAGCCTGGCTCGATGGCGCGGTGTGCCCAGCGTGTCCCCCCCAGGGCCTGTCCCCAGGAGCGGGACAGAGCGGGCTGAGTGCTGGGGGCAGAGAAGGCCACAGGCCGCTTCCAGCCACACTTCTCCCTTCCAAAAGCCACAGCCCTGGCTCTCACGCTCGGCGCCTCCATCCGCCGTGCCCCAGCCCAGCAGCTCCCTCTTCCTCCACGCACCGTCCCTGTGTGCAGCTCCCGGGGGCTCCCGGCAGAGCCCAAACACGACGCACTGAGAACCCCCCCGGCCCACCACCACTTTCAGGCTGTGACGGGGCCTTTGCCATCGCCGGCCGTGGGATGCTGTGGGAGGGGATGCTGGGGGGCCCGTCCCAGAACCACGGCTCCCGCCCACTTCTTTTGGCGTTTCCCTTCCTTAGTTCGACCCACATCAGCTGCACCAACCCCCAGGTGCTTTCGAGGGCTCTGAGCAATGGTGGGTGCTTCCCTCCCCTTCCCCTTCCCCTCCCCACCAAAAGACCCCTCCGCCTGCAGCACCCACCCAAACGGGGGTTATTGCAGAACCCCAGGTCGACAGAACCCCACACTGCTGGGGGTGGGCAGGGACCTCTGGAGATCATCTCGTCCAAGCCCCTGCCAGAGCAGGATCACCCAGAGCAGGTCGCACAGCACGGCCTCCAGGCGCGTTGGGAATGTCTCCAGAGAAGGAGACTCCACAACCTCTCTGGGCAGCCTGTCCCAGCGCTCGGTCACCCCCAGAGGGAAGAAGCTTCTCCTCATGTTCAGATGGAACTTCCCGTGTTCCAGTTTGTGCCCGTTGCCCCTTGCCCTGTCACTGGGCACCACTGACAAGAGTCTGGCCCCTTCCTATAGACACCCGCTGTGGTGGGTTGACCCTGGCTGAGGCCCAGGTGCCCACCAGAGCTGCTCTGTCACTCCCCTCTTTCATTAGACAGGGGAGAAAAGGTACAGTGAAAGAAAACTTATGGGTCGAGATAAGGACAGGGAGAGATCATTCTCTAATTACCATCATGAGCAAAACAGACCGAACTTAGAGAGGGAATTCATCGTATTTATTACTAAGCAAAACAGAGTACAGGAATGAGAAATAAAACCAAATCTTAAAAAACACCTCCCCCCACCCCTCCCATCTTCCCCGGCTCAACTTCACTCCCGGCTTCAACCTCCGCCCCCCCCAGCGGCACAGGGGGACGGGGAGTGGGGGTTACGGTCAGTTCATCACACGGTGTTTCTGCCGCTTCTTCATCCTCAGGGGGAGGACTCATCGTCCCCCCGCTCCAGCGCGGGGTCCCTCTCACGGGAGACAGTCCTTCATGGCCTTCTCCAACGTGAGTCTCCTCCACGGGGTGCAGACCTTCAGGAGCAAACTGCTCCAGCGTGGGTCCCCCACGGGGTCACAAGTCCTGCCAGCAAACCTGCTCTGGCGTGGGCTCCTCTCTCCACGGGGCCACAGGTCCTGCCAGGAGCTTGCTCCAGCGTGGGCTTCCCACAGGGTCACAGCCTCCTTCAGGTGTCTCCACCTGCTCCGGCGTGGGGTCCTCCACGGGCTGCACGTGGAATCTCTACACCCCCTCATCCTCCCTCCATGGGCTGCAGGGGAACAGCCTGCTTCACCATGGTCTTCACCACGGGCTGCAGGGGAATCTTGCTCTGGCACCTGGAGCACCTCCTGCCCCTCCTTCTGCACTGACCTGGGTGTCTGCACATGTTCTTACATCTTCTCACTCCTCTCTCTGGCTGCAAAAGCTCTCTCTAACTGCTTTTCTCGTTCTTAAATATGTTATCACAGAGGCGCTGATTGGCTTGGCCTTGGCCAGCGGCGGGTCCATCTTGGAGCCGGCTGGCATTGGCTCTGTCAGACACAGGGGAAGCTTCTAGCAGCTTCTCACAGAAGCCACCCCTGTAGCCCCCCCCGCTACCAAAACCTTGCCACGCAAAACCAACACACCCGCCCTTTAGATAATTAGAAGCATTGATGAGATCCCCTCTCAGGCTTCTCTTCTCCAGGCTAACCAGCCCCAGCTCTCTCAGCCCTTCCTCATACCAGACATGCTCCAGGCCCCTCCTCATCCTCGCAGCCCTCCGCTGGACTCTCCCCAGTACTTCCCTGTCCGTCTGGAACTGGGGAGCCCAGACCTGGACACACAACGCCAGATGTGGCCTCACCAGGGCAGAGCAGAGGGGCAGGAGAACCTCCCTCGACCTGCTGCACACGCTCTTCTCAGTGCACCCCAGGACACCATTGGCCACCTTGGCCACGAGGGCACACTGCTGGTCATGCAGAGCTTGCTGTCCACCAGGACTGCCAGGTCCTTCTCCGCAGCGCTGCTTCCCAGCAGGTCAACCCCTAACCTCTTGCCTGGGGTTATTCCTCCCTGGGTGCAGGACCCTCCACTTGCCCTTGTTGAATGGCATTGGGTTCCTCTCCACCCAGCTCTCCAGCCTGTCCAGGCCTCGCTGAATGGCAGCGCAGCCTTCTGCTGTGTCCACCACTCCTCCCAGTTTGGTATCCTCAGCAAACTTGCCGTGGGTGTGCTCTGTCCCCTGTCCGGGTCCCTGATGAAGATGTTGAACAAGACCGGACCCAGCACTGACCCCTGGCGCACACCACTCGCTACAGGCCTCCAACAAAACTCTGCGCCGCTGAGCACAACCCTCTGGGCTCTGCCATTCCGCCAGTTCTCTACCCACCCCACTGTCCCCTCAGCCAACCCACACTTTCTAACCTGGCTAACGAGGAGGTTAGCAGAGACGCTGTCAAAAGCCTTGCTGAAGTCAAGGTAGACAACATCCACTGCTCTCCCCTCATCCACACAGCTGGTCATGCCATCATAGAAGGCTATCACATTGGTTCAGGCAGGATATCCTCTTTGTGAATCCATTTTCACCATGCCCAATGATCTTCTCCTCCTCCTCCTCTGCATACTTACTGAGGACCCCCAGCATGAGCTGTTCCATCACCTTTCCAGGGATGGAAATCAGGCTGACTGGCTTGTCATTTCCCGGGTCCCCTTTCTTGCCCTTTTGGAAGGCCAGAGGGACATTGGCTTTCCTTCAGTCCTCAGGCACCTCTCCTGATCTCCAGGACCCCTCAAAGATGATGGAGAGCGGCCTAGCAAAAACATCTGCCAGCTCCCTCAGCACGCGTGGGGGGCAGCCCATCAGGGCCCATGGATCTGTGGATGTCGAGATCACCTAGATGTTCTCTGACCCGATCCTCCTCGACCCAGGGAAGGTCGTCCTGTGGCCAGACTCTCTCTCCTACCTCCAGGGTCTGGGATTCCTGAGGACCGGCCTTAGCAGCAAAGGCTGAAGCAAAGGCGGCATTCCGTAACTCCGCCTCCTCTCTATCCTCCATCACCAGCGCACCCACCCCATTCAGCAGCGGGCCCACCTTTTCCCTAGTCTTCCTTCTGCTGCTGCTTCTGTAGTTGAAAACGCCCTTCTTGGTGTCCATGCCATCCCCTGCCAGTTTTCATTCCCAGTCGGCCTCAGCCTGCCTTCTTGCATCCCTACATTCTCTGACTACATCCCTATAGTCCTCCCCAGGCCCCTTTGCCACATGCGGGAAACTTCCTTCGACCCTTGGAGTTTCTCCAGCAGCTCCTTGCTCATCCACGCAGGTCTCCTTCCTCCAAACCTTCATTTCCTCTTCTTCGGGATGCACCGGTCCTGAGCTCGGGGGAAGTGGTGCTGGAATATCGACCAGCTCTCCTGGGCCCCCTTACCTTCTAGAGCCCCAACCCACCTTTCCAAAAAGGAAAAAAAGGCTTTTCCAAATTGGGGAATGAAGCAAAGCCGCACGACAGCCCCTTCTCGCCTCATTTTGCTGCCGGGGCAGGAAAAGGCACCGAAGAGCAACCGCCGGATGAGCACAACGAGCGACTCCTCTCCTTGCGCTGGAGATGCCTCCAGTTCTCCCGGCTGCTCGGTGAAGCCCAGATACCGCCGGGAGCGCCGGGGCTGCATCCGCCAGCGTGTCTGTGGGTGCTGGGTGGGATGAATAAGGGCGTTTGGGTGGGCTGCTGGCACCAATTCTGTACTCGAAGGGAGAAGTGTGGCTGGAAGCGGCCTGTGGCCTTCTCTGCCCCCAGCACTCAGCCCGCTCTGTCCCGCTCCTGGGGACAGGCCCTGGGGGGGACACGCTGGGCACACTGCCCCATCGAGCCAGGCTGCTGCCGCCCAAGCCCAAACCTCTTTATTTCGTCCTTGGCCGCAAAGCGGGTGCAGCCGCCCCAGCGCCACGGGATGGGGGGGTTCAACAGCGCCATGTTGGGGGGGTTCGGGCACGGAGGGACGAGCTCTGGGGTCGGGGCCGTCACCGCGTCCGGCTGCGGGTCAGGGCGTGCGCCTGGCTGGGGCAGCGAACCTCAGCTGGGCGTACTGCAGCTTTCCCTGTGGGGGACGATGGCGTCAGAGCCACCCGCGCAGCCCCAATTTCCCCGCCGGCCGGGCAGCAGCGGGGCTGCGCCCGTCCCCTGCAGAGGGACACTGCCTCCCTGCCAGCCCAGCCCGGGGGCACGCGGGGGCCACACGGCCTCACCTCATCCTCCCGTGGCGCAGGCGGCTCTGTGGTCCCAGGCTGGTGGCCTGGAGGGGACAGAGCCGGGAGACGTGTCCCTAGGGTGGAGATGGAGGGGACGGAGGGGGACAGAGGGGATGGAGCAGGATGAGGGATGGAGGGGGATCAGGGATGGAGGGTGACCGGGGATGGAGGGGGATCAGGGATGGACAGGTGACAGCAAGATGGACAAGACAGTGGGGGACAGCAGGGGACATGGTGGGACACCCCCGTACCCGTGTCACGCTCCTTACCCATCGGTGTGGTGCGGCGGAGGCAGCCGATGCTGAGGTAGATGCTGAGAGGGAGAAGCAGCACCATGCCCCCAGCCACAACCAAAACCCAGGTGTTGGGGGTCTTGCAGCTGCCTGAAGGAGACGGGCTGACTCGTCCCACCATCTCACCCAGCCTGTGCCAGGCCATCCCCGCTCCCTCAGTTTCCCCACGGGTGACCCAGCTGGGGGGGATGTTCCCCGTACTCACCCACAGCCCTCAACAGCTCCGCGCTCCTCTGGATGGGGGGCCCCGAGGCTTTGAATCGCACTTGGCAGAGCCCCCCGGTTCCCGCGGCCGTGCCCATGGGGCTGACAAGCGGCCCCGTGCCGCCCCCCAGCCCCAGCACCCTCCTGGGCCCCCCGGGCCAGGAGACGAGGACAGGGCCGGTGGTGTTACCCACGGCACAGACCGGGCCGGGGGGGCCCTGGGGAGCCCCACGGGGCGCCAGCACCATCACCCAGCTCGTGCCCATCCAGCTGTCTGCAAGAAGGAGAGGGGGTGCAGGGGAGGGGAGGGGCTTGGAAGGCAGCATGGAGGGGCAGAGGGGACAACGGGGATGGAGAGGAGGCAGGGGACCCAGGGATGGAGGGGAGCCAGGGATGGAGGGGAGCCAGGGATGGAGGGGTACAGAGCAGGGGGTGGATGGGATGGAGGATGCTGCAGGAGGACATAGGGTGCGGGTGACAGCAGGGGATGAGGGACATGGGGGTGACATGGGGGTCCCACTCCCTGCCAATGTCGCCATCCTACCTCCTACCAGCAGCGTCGTGCCGTTCCCGAAATGCAGGTATGACACCTCTTGGTAGGCACAAAGGTAGAGCCCGGTGTCGCTGGGCTGGGCAGGATTGATGCTCAGGGTGACACTTTCCCTCTTGAACTGGCAGGAGAATCTGCTCTTGTTCCTGCTCTCGCAATGTAGGAGCAGTTGTGCTTCTCCCCGCTGTCACTCCGGTACCAGGACACTTTGCCTTTACTCTCCATGGCCTCGCTGGCCTCGCAGATGATCTTCGCCTCCTTCCCGGTCTCCACAGTCAGGACGGGCTGGGGCTGGTGCAGCCTCAGCAGCGCTGCCGGGGCTGTGGGAACCAACCGTGGGCTCATTTCCCCCTGCGGCCTCCAGCCCGGACCCGCCATAACCCCCGCCACCGCCCCCCCAGCAGCCACTTGCTCCAAAAAGCCCAGAAATCTCCCCAAAGCAGGGCCTGGCCACCCACCCAGGCAGAGCCACAGCAGCCCCGTGGAGCCCAGCAAGCCCCTGGCCGCCATCGCTGGCCGCTGCTGGGATGGCGGAGAAGCTGCTTTTCAGGCAATTCTCTGCAGCATTTGATGGCAAGTCTTCCTCCCTCACGGCCAGCAGCTGCACCCACCTCCCTCGTCACCCTCACGCCCCCAAAACGCCCTTCAAAGGGACAAAAAAGTGCAAAGGCCTTCCCAGCCCCCAGCCCTGCCGCTGCCTTTCCTGCTGCGGTTCGGCACACCGAGCCCTCGGCCAAAGCAGCGGCGCCCAAAAACAGCACAAAGCCCCATTGCTGGAGGTGGGGGAAGGGGTTTGGTGTCAATAAACCCTGCAGAAGCGATAAAATAGAGCAGCGAGGCTGACCGCAGCCATCTCCAGCTCGAGCAAAGCCTCCAGCTGCTGCAGAACGGCACAAGGTAGAGATTATCTATTGCACGACGTAGAGATACTGCTGGCGTTGGGCTCCTGGGGGGATGAAACCCCCCCTTGCAACACGGAGCTCCCGCAGAGCAAATCTCCGTGGCAGAAGGGTTTTGGCCAGCATGTGCTACGGGCTCCTGGGGACCCTCCTGCTCCTCCTGCCAGGTACGTGCTTGCTCCAGAAATACCCCGACCCGGCTCACGTTTGCTCTTGGCGGGTTTTCTGCCCCAAGATATTTTTAGTCGACTGGAAAGCCTGAATTGCAGCCAGCCCACCTCAAAGCTGCTCCCCCCGTGCAGGAGGTGTCTCGGCAGAGGGGACGTGGGTCCAGCAAAGCCCGGGGCAGCTCTGGGTGCTCCCTGGAGAGACGGCGGAGCTGAGCTGTCACATCTCGGACTACAGCACCCGTGTCAATTGGTACAAGGAGAAGCTGGACGGCAGTTTGTTCTGGATTTACCAGAGCTCAAATTACTCCCGTCCAAAGGGAAAATACTCAGGAAGGATGAAAACATGGCACAATTTCTCCCTCACCATCATCTCTGCACAGAGGGAGGACTCCGGGGTTTATTACTGCAGCTCATCCTTGTACCCCTCGTTTGGGAATGGGACCAGGCTCGTTGTCACTGGTGAGTGTCACCCGGTGGCTGGGGACATCCCGGGGGAGGTTTGTGCCACCCCTTGACACCCAGTTTCCCTTCTCAGATGCCACCGAGCCCCGGCTCTCCATCCTGGTGCCCGTCGACGCAGAGGAGCGCAGGCAGCCCCCGGCCAGCTTCCCCCTGCTCTGCCACCTCCACGACATCCCTGCGGGCTGGGACACCGTGCGCTGGCAGCCCGGCGGGGAGGTGACGCCGCTGATGGCGGCGGCCGTGGATGAGTACGGTGTCCTCAGCGCCTGGAGCATCGCCTGGGTCCGGGCCGACCGCTGGGACGGGGCTGCGACGTGCACGGCCGTGAAAGGCAGCACGAGCAGCACCGTCAGCGTCACCATTGGCAAAGAACCCGGGGAGGGTAATTAGTGCGTTCCCCCCCCACCCCTGCAGGTCCCCCCTTCCATCCACCCCCTGCACCCCAATTCTTCCAGCCTTTCCTCCTTTAGCAAATCCCTACAGCCCAATTCCTCCTCAGGAAGGGGTGGGTTTGGAAATCCCTCACCCCTCTCCCATCTCCTCGCTGGGATTCCCCTGCCCTGAAAGGCTTTAAACCTGCCCCTTCCCCCTTGATGGGGACTGAGCCCCCATTTATGGGCGATTATGGATGCTGAACACCCCTTTTTGGGGCATTGTCAGCCCTGATCTCTGCTTTATAGGAGATTCCCCACCATTTTATCCCCATTTTAGGGGATTCTCAGCCCTGACCTCCCCTTTTTGGGGCATTCTCCACCTTTCATCCCCATTTCAGTTGATTCTCCACCCTGACCCCCCCTCTTCGGGGCATTCTCAGCCCTTTCATCCCCATTTCAGGGGGTGCTCGGCTCTCCAGAGTGACCAAACCCACCCTCCCCCCTCTATTAACTCTCCTTTCCCCCCCTCCGCAGAAGGATGCCCTTCCTGGCCGCTGGCACTGGGGCTGTCCTGCGTCTCCCTCCTTTTCCTGCTCCAGCTGACCATCCTGCTCTGCCGTCGGCGTCTGGCCAGAGGTGACCCCCCCACGGCACCCCCCTCGCAGCCCCTTCGCCCCGACTCTCTCCTCGCCACCCCCAGCCACCCACGCTCCCACCCGGGAGGTAAAACCGCTTCCTCAACCCCTGCCCGGAAATAAAGCCGTTTCTTTCCAGCCGTGCAACGCTGCTCTGGTTAGAACCCAACACCTTCACATTCACAATTCCCTCCGGACTTTCTCCGGGGGGAAAATAAACCTCCACGAGGCGAGAAAGTTCACTGTGGGCTGCTGGCGCTGGTGCAAACGCTGCTGCATCCCCGGGCGCCTGCCTGGAGCATCCCCCAAAGCGCTGCTGCCTGCTCGGCTCGCCCAAAAGCCGAGGGTAAATCTGGGCGGGGTGGCGGCTCGCACTGGCGTCCGGCTGCTGGCAGCACCCAAGGGTTGGGTGTCCCCCCCAAACCCTCCTTGCGGGAGCACTGCAGCTCCCCAGCCTGAATTCCAGCCCTTTGCGTGGCAGGAGCAGCTCAGAAGCAGCCCGGCAGCTTCCAAAACCATCACAACTGGGCGCGAGGCTGGGTTTGGCACCAAATATTTCATTGTCTGAGTCAGAGGGAGCAACTTTTTCACCTCCAGAGCGATTGTGACGGCTGCTCGTAGACGGTGTCGTCCCCAAACCGCCCGGAAAGCTTGTTGCAGTGGTTTCGCAGCTCATGAGCACACAAGTGCTCCGGAAAAAATGCAAAACCCCTGGGGAGCTGCCAAGTGGCGGCAGCGAGGTGGGATGGCACGAGCCAGCGCGGTGTCACCGCCATCTAGTGCCACCGGGGCACGGCCCCACCGCCCGCAGCCTCCCATTTGGGTGCCCGGAGCAGCTCCAGCAGCTCCAGCATCCCAGTTTTTCCCTTCAGGGCACTGGGGCTGGGGCATGTGGCTGGGAACGTGGGAGGGAATTTGGGGAGGGAGCCACGTGGCCTGCTCTCGATCCCAAAAGTCAGCGTGAATTCAAGCTCCGTGTTGCAAGGGGGGGTTTCATCCCCCAGGAGCCCAACGCCAGCAGTATCTCTACGTCGTGCAATAGATAATCTCTACCTTGTGCCGTTCTGCAGCAGCTGGAGGCTTTGCTCGAGCTGGAGATGGCTGCGGTCAGCCTCGCTGCTCTATTTTATCGCTTCTGCAGGGTTTATTGACACCAAACCCCTTCCCCCACCTCCAGCAATGGGGCTTTGTGCTGTTTTTGGGCGCCGCTGCTTTGGCCGAGGGCTCGGTGTGCCGAACCGCAGCAGGAAAGGCAGCGGCAGGGCTGGGGGCTGGGAAGGCCTTTGCACTTTTTTGTCCCTTTGAAGGGCGTTTTGGGGGGGTGGTGGGTGGCCAGGTGGGTGGGTGCAGCTGCTGGCCGTGAGGGAGGATAACTTGCCATCAAATGCTGCAGAGAATTGCCCAAAAATCAGCGTTGGCGATGGGATTTGAGTTATTCCATAAAGCTGCGTGCTTGGGAGCGAGCCAGGGTCAGGAGGGTGGACCCAGCCCCACTTCCCTCCTGGCCAGCATCGCCAAAATGCTGAAACCCCCCCAGTTTCACCCTCCTCCACGCCTGGTCCCAGGCAATGCCCGGCTTGGGACCTGCAGCATCTGCCCCGGGTTTTGCCTCCATGAAGGATTTTCCGTCCGTCTGGGAGGTTTTGGAGGGGCGTTCAGCATCCCTCCAGCCCCGAGCATCGCCCGGGCGGGTTTATTCCCCCAGGATGCTCCAAAGAACCCCGAGTTGTTCTCGGAGGCTTCAGAATGGGGGCTGTGAGGTGCCAGGGATGCTCTGGGATGCGGCGCGTGGCCGAGCGGCCGCCGTGTCCCTGGTGATGAAGCCGGCAGGGTGGGGGGGTGTCGCTGGCCCTGCGGTTTCGGCAGAGGCGGCAGCTCTGCAGAAGGGCTCAGCTCGGGGAGGAGCTGGCCCCCCCATCCCAGCAGCGGCCAGCGATGGCGGCCAGGGGCTTGCTGGGCTCCACGGGGCTGCTGTGGCTCTGCCTGGGTGGGTGGCCAGGCCCTGCTTTGGGGAGATTTCTGGGCTTTTTGGAGCAAGTGGCTGCTGGGGGGGCGGCGGCGGGGGTTGCGGCGGGTCCGGGCTGGAGGCCGCAGGGGGAAATGAGCCCACGGTTGGTTCCCACAGCCCCGGCAGCGCTGCTGAGGCTGCACCAGCCCCAGCCCGTCCTGACTGTGGAGACCGGGAAGGAGGCGAAGATCGTCTGCGAGGCCAGCGAGGCCATGGAGCATGAAGCCAACGTGTTCTGGTACCGGCGTGATGGTGGGAACGGGCCCAGCCTGGTCCTAAATTGCGAGAGCAGGAACAAGAGCAGATTCTCCTGTGAGTTCACACAGCAAAGTGTCACCCTGCGCATCGACCATGCCCACCCCAACGACACCGGGCTCTACCTGTGTGCCTACGAAAAGGTGTCGTACCTGCATTTCGGCAGCGGCACCACGCTGCTGGTGGGAGGTAGGATGGCGACATTGGCAGGGAGTGGGACCCCCATGTCACCCCCATGTCCCTCATCCCCTGCTGTCACCCGCACCCTATGTCCTCCTGCAGCATCCTCCATCCCATCCACCCCCTGCTCTGTACCCCTCCATCCCTGGGTCCCCTCCATCCCTGGCTCCCCTCCATCCCTGGGTCCCCTGCCTCCTCTCCATCTCCTTCCTCACCCCTTTCCCCAGCCCCTGCCCCCCCTCAGCCCCCCCTGCACCCCCTCTCCTTCTTGCAGACAGCTGGATGGGCACGAGCTGGGTGATGGTGCTGGCGCCCCGTGGGGCTCCCCAGGGCCCCCCCGGCCTGGTCTGTGCCATGGGTAACACCACTGGCCCTGTCCTCGTCTCCTGGCCGGGGGGGCCCAGGAGGGTGCTGGGGCTGGGGGGTGGCACGGGGCCGCTCGTCAGCCCCATGGGCACGGCCACGGGAACCGGGGGGCTCTGCCAAGTGCGATTCAACGCCTCGGGGCCCCCCATCCAGAGGAGTGCGGAGCTGTTGAGGGTTGGGAGTGAGTACGGGGAACATCCCCCCCAGCTGGGTCACCCGTGGGGAAACTGAGGCTGCGGGGATGGCCTGGCCCAGGCTGGGGGGACAGTGGGGCAAACCAGCCCCTCTCCTTCAGACAACTGCAAGACCCTCAACAACTGGGACCTGACTGGGCTTACAGTCGGGGCGGGGCTGCTGCTCCTGCTCATCATCTGCCTCAGCATCTGCTGCCTCTGCCGCACCACGCTGACGGGTAAGGAGCGTGGCATGGGTGTGGGGGTGTCCCACCATGTGCCCCGCTGTCCCCCACTGTCCCTTCCATCTCGCTGAATCCCCCTCCATCCCGATCCCCCTCCATCCCTCATCCTGCTCCATCCCCTCTGTCCCCCTCCGTCCCCTCCATCTCCACCCTAGGGACACGTCTCCCGGCTCTGTCCCCTCCAGGCCACCAGCCTGGGACCACAGAGCCGCCTGCGCCACGGGAGGATGAGGTGAGGCCGTGCGGCCCCCGCGTGCCCCCGGGCTGGGCTGGCAGGGAGGCAGTGTCCCTCTGCAGGGGACGGGCGCAGCCCCGCTGCTGCCCGGCCGGCGGGGAAATTGGGGCTGCGCGGGTGGCTCTGACGCCATCGTCCCCCACAGGAAGAGCTGCAGTACGCCCAGCTGAGGTTCGCTGCCCCAGCCAGGCGCACGCCCTGACCCGCAGCCGGACGCGGTGACGGCCCCGACCCCAGAGCTCGTCCCTCCGTGCCCGAATCCCCCCGGCATGGCGCTGTTGAACCTCCCCCCCATCCCGCGGCGCTGGGGCGGCTGCACCCGCTTTGCGGCCAAGGACGAAATAAAGAGGTTTGGGCTTGGGCGGCAGCAGCCTGGCTCGATGGCGCGGTGTGCCCAGCGTGTCCCCCCCAGGGCCTGTCCCCAGGAGCCGGGGGTGTCCGGGGGGGGCTGCGCATCCCGGAGAGGTTTTGGGGTGCAGAGAGGCTCCCCCCCCCCCCCCCCCCGCTGCTGGAGCATCCCCGGGGCTGGTCCTACCCCCCCCACTCTCAGCCCTCCCGCCAGCAGGGGGCGCTGTCCCCTCCCCCGGACTACAACTCCCGTCGTGCCCCGCGCGGCCCCTCCCCGCCCCTTCCCCCCGCCGCCATGGGGGCCGCCGTCTGCTTCGGCTGCGCCGGTATCGCCTTCGGGCCGGCCTTCGCCCTCCTTCTTTTTACGGTCGTAGCGGAACCTCTGCGGGTTATCGTCCTGGTGGCGGGGTGAGCCCGGGGGCGCCGGTTATTTTGGACTGGGGGAGGGTTTGGGAGGGCTTTGAGCGGCCTGTGAGGGGCCTTGGGGGGGCCCTGTGGGGCTGAGGCGGCCGCTCTGGGGCAGCCGGGGTTTCCGAGAGCCCTGAGGGGGGCTGAGAGGGCTCTTCTGGGGCCTGTCGGGGTCAGGGAGCACTGGGGAGGGCCGAGGGGGCCGTTGGGGTGCTCTGGGGTGTATGGGGCGGTGGGGGGGGGGGCTTTGGAGCACTCTTGGGGCGGGTGGGGGACTGGGGCAGGGCCTTGTCTCTGCCTGAGCTCAGTGACCCCCCCCAGCACCTCGGGAGCCGTTCCGGGCTCTAACCGTGCAGCCGCTGGCGTGCCGGGTGCTGCGCCGGGGGCAGACCTGGCAGTGGAATTCCTTGTGCGTCTCGCAGGCGAGAGCGAGTGTGAGGTTCACACTGGTCGGGCAGGAAACAAAGCCAAAAGCCTTCCTTGTGCTGCAAGAGCCGCAGCTGGGAGCAGCGACACGCCATCCGTTACGTGTTCTCATTCCTCCTGTGCCCGGTCGGTCCCCAGGGTCACAGACTGCTGCCCCGGGTGCTGGCGTGGGGGATTCGCTGTTTTAAAAAGAGCCAGAGGAGCGGCTCCGAGCCAGCTGCATCCCACCACGCTTGGCTTCCTGAGGGCAGGCCCTTGTGTAATCTTCGAGGGACGAAGCAGCACTGAGCATCCTTTCCCGCTTCGCAGGGCAGCAGCTTTTTTCTGAGCAGGTCGTCATGGCTCTGAGAAGAGAAAGGGCGATTTCGGCTTCTGAATGTGTTTGTTTTCAGCCACGCACTTTCTTCGCGTGTCCTCCTCACGTGACAATGACCAGGCCGCCCACGCTGTCGTTGAAAACTTCCCCTGCTGAACATCTGACCCGGAGCCGACGCAAACCAAGCAAACGGCTTGGCACGTGTTTGCTGCGTGATTCTGAGCTCCGCAGCATGAGCTGGGTGTTCCTCTCTTCCCAGGGCGTTTTTCTGGCTGGTGTCGCTGCTCCTGGCATCTCTGATCTGGTTCATTTCGGTCCGTCTCAGCGACCGGGAAGACGCCAAGCTGCAGTACGGCCTCCTCATCTTCGGGGCTGCCGTCTCTGTCCTGCTGCAGGAAGCTTTCAGATTCGCCTACTTCAAGTTGCTGAAGTAAGAGCCTCCGTGGGGCCGGGTGACTTGTTCCCGTAGCTGTGGTCCGTGCCCAACCTTTGCTTTTTGTCTGGGGAACCCCGCAAAGTATCTTCCTCGTTAAATCCTGCTGTTCCTCCTCACCCTAGGCTCGTTTAGAACCATCCCTTCCCCTCTCCTGTGTGACGGGATCCCTGTTCCGAACTAGCCGCTCACGCTTTCTCTCCCGCTCGAGCAGGAAAGCCGATGAAGGCCTGGCGATGATCAGCGAGGACGGCCGGTCCCCCATCTCCCTCAGGCAGATGGCTTACGGTGAGCACGAACCCAGGCAGGGTTTGGGCTGTCGCTGACCTCCCCGCGTTCCTCCGGGGCTGCCTGGCAGCGGGACGCTCGGTTACCGGAGACCGGCGGCAGTGTCGGTGAGCCTGCCGGGCTAACACAGCCTTCCCGGTTCTCTTTCCCGCTCTCCTGCCTTTTCCTGGGTCCACACACCGAGTCTGGGACTCGTGGCGGAGGCGGCACGGCCACGATCGCTCTTGGCTGATTCCTTTCTCCCTCCGCAGTCTCGGGCCTGTCCTTCGGTATCATCAGCGGCGTGTTTTCCGTCATAAACATCCTGGCAGACTCCATCGGTCCCGGCATCGTCGGGATCCACGGGGACTCGCCGTACTACTTCATCACGTCCGGTGAGGCTGGGGGCTGGCGTGGAACGTGGGCTCATGCCCGGGGTGCCGGAATCCGGCTCCGGTGCGTGACCCTTCACCGTGGTGAGGAGGAGGAAGGGGGTGACGAGATCTGAGGGAGGGTCTGCGTCGCTTCTTCCCCCAGCGTTCCTCACCATGGCCCTCGTCTTGCTCCACACTTTCTGGGGAGTGATCTTCTTCGACGCCTGCGAAAGACGCCGCTACTGGTGCCTGGGGCTGGTGGTTGCCAGTCACCTCCTTACCTCGGGGCTGGTGAGTTTGGTGAGCCAGAGCCAACCGGACCGGCACCAAAAGCCGTTCCCAAAGGAAAGCGGCCCGTGACTGTCATCAGGACGCCCGTCTGGGCACGGGGAAGGGGATCGCAGGGACATTCCCTAAATCCCTGCGTCCAAGTCACGTCCCCCTTGGGCAGCCTGTTGGGGTGCACTCAGGGGAAGGAGGGTTAACGAAGGACCGGGGGCCCGCCGGAGGATTAGCTGCTAAGCTCCTGGTGGGGAAATCTCTCGGCAGGAGTTTAAGCCAGGCTTAACGGAACTCTGCTCCACTTGGAGGCTCCCCTTTTCCCCCTGCGGCTGTTTGGGGGGGGGTCTGGGGGGGGCAGCTGGCGGGCGGTGACGTTCCTAACACGGCTCTGTCCGTCTCCCAGACGTTCCTGAACCCCTGGTACGAGGCCAGCCTGGTCCCCATCTTCATCATCACCCTCTGCACGGGGCTCTGGGCCTTCTTCACCGCCGGGGGCTCCTTCCGCAACATCCTCAAGTGCCTCTCCTGTAAGTTGGGGGGCCGGGCAGGGATGGGTACACGACAGGGGGGTGCTGCGATGTAGGGGCTTCTCTTGCGAACCCCCAAACAAGCCCTCACCCCCAAAATGCCCCTGTTTCCCCCCCCCGCCACACTCACCCTCCGTTCTGCCCCCCAGGTAAGCAGGAGGACGACAGCAGAGTGATGATGTACTCAGCGCTGCAGGTGCCTTTTGAGGACTGAGCGGCAGCCCTGCCTGCCCGCGCTGCCCGTGCCGCCGCCGTACCCAAGTGCCGTCTTCTTGGCAGCTGGAAGGTCACGACGCTGCCTTCGCCTCTGCGGTTCGTTCCTCCGGTGCTGCCGCCCGGCCGAGCCCCGGCCCTTCTCCGTGACGCAGAGGTTGCTCCGTTACCCCGTCCCGCTCCGCAGGGGATTTTTTTGGGGGTCTGACCGATGCTCGTGGGCGCCCCGTTAGCTTTGTTAGTGACTTTGTTAGACTTTTTTTTCCTTGCAGGGTGAAGGCGGGAGGGGGGGGGGGGGCGGGTGCCCCGAGGTGCGGCCGGGTGTGCGGGGCTCAGGGCAGGACCCCCCTTCCCTCGCATTTCCCCCCCTGCCCTGACCCCGGGGAGGGCTCTGCCCTCGGTGTGGCTCCAGGCCGCTGCTGTTCCCCACTCTGCGGAAGCGGGGTGATGCTCTCGGGGCGGGGGGAGCCGGGATGGGGGGTGCTCTGCCCCTCTGACCCCCTTTCTGTCCCTGCTGGGTGTCCGGGGACACCCGTTACCCTGCTGTACAACTCGGGGGGGGGGGGGGTAAATTATTTTTTTGATTGAGAGTAAAACCCTTTTAATAGACCGACGGGTCCCGTGGCACCGAGGGGGCTTCTGTGGTGGTGGGAGAGAGGTCAGCCCCCCCCCCCATTTTGCTCCCAGCCTC
The DNA here is from genome assembly GCF_011004875.1 of Balearica regulorum gibbericeps. Lineage (NCBI taxonomy): Eukaryota > Metazoa > Chordata > Aves > Gruiformes > Gruidae > Balearica > Balearica regulorum. The sequence continues at coordinate 1,253,947 of NC_046211.1, forward strand.
TGTCCGAGCTGCGGGGGGAGCCCCCGGGTGTCCCGGTTTCCCAGCGAACGGCCCCGTTCCCTCCCCAGCAAAGAGCCGCCAGCGCCGTGGGGTGGGGAAGGGGCTTTATTTCCCATGGAGCCGGAGTGGGAGCTGCCACCGCCGTGGCGCTGAGCCCCAGCCGGCTCCTCCGGCACGCATGGAGGGCTGGGGGGGTGCCGGGGGGGGGACGGACCCCCACAGCCCGGGGCAGGGTTCAAGGGCGGGGGCCATCGTCGGAGGGGGCACAGTGGGAGGAGGCTTTGAACACGACGTCCTGCTCCTGCGCCCTCCTCGCTCTGCCTTGCCGGGGGGAAAAGGGCTGAGGTGAGAACGACCCACCCCCGGGGGGGTCAGGACCCTCTGATTTGGGGGGGTCCAGGCCCCCTGGTTTGGGGGGGGGTTCCCTCCTTGGGGCACGGGGTGGGGGGGGCTCTCACCGCATCCTCTTGGCCACAAAGTGGATGACGAGGAAGAGGCCGAGGCAGCCAAAGACGGCGCCGAAGACGATGGCGACGACTTCACCTGCGTGATGGCGCAGAGGGCTCAGGGAGGATGGGGGGTGGGGGGGTGGGATTCACCCCCCACGCAGCCCCCCCGGCCAGGCCGTACCTGTCGAATACCCCTTGGGCCCTGCAAGAGAAGAGCCGGGGCTCAGCACCGCAGCCTGGCACCCAGCCGGGGCTGCTGGAGCCGTTTGGGGGGTGCTGAGGGGGGCCCTTCCCACCCCCCCCCAGGACCGGCTCTCACCCCTGGGGAAGGACGACAGCACCGCCCGCTGATTGAGCTCCTGCGGGACCCGAAAATTATCCACCAGGCGCTGGGGCTCGGGCTCGGCCGCCTCCGTGGCGTAAAGGGCTCCCTGGAGCTGCTCCAGCTGAAACAAGGACGGGGTGGGGGAAACAGTGCTTCCCCCCCTCCTCCCAAAAAAAGGGGGTTTCACCCCAAAATGGGTCCTACCTGGGCCAGGCTGATGCGGACGGGCTCCTGGAAGAGGGTCCAGAGGACGCCCTGGAAGCACGGGGGGGTGGTGAGGGACCCGTTGTAGCGATAGTAGAGGTCCAGGCGCGGGGGCAGCAGGTCCTGCACGCTGAAGGAGGGGATGGCCGTCGTCTGCCCTGGGGGAGCGGGGGGGAAACATTTGGGGGGTGCAGAGGGGGAATTTGGGGGTGTCGTCCCCCCCCGGTGCCGCTGCACATTTTCCCTGCTGTCTCCCCGTGCTACCCCCCGGCTCGCGCGCCGTTGGCTCACCGGCGTAGCGGATGCTCCCGAGATGGTTCAGGATGTTGTCGTAGGCGGGGTGGGGGTCAGCACCCACCTGGGGGGGGGACGGGAGAGCGAGATGGTGGGGGCTGGGGGGTGGGTGAGGGGTGGGGCGGGGTTTACGTACCTCCAGGAGGACACCGAGCACGGCCAGCCCGCCGGCGTGGTGCTGCGCCTCGCTGGCGTTGGCGTAACGCTCCGCGTCGTAGTGCACCACGTGCATCTGGGGGCAGAGCAGGGACACACACACACCCCCCCCAGGCCTGTGATCCCTGGGCTGGCGTCCCCCACTCGTCCCCTTTCCCGTGCCCAGTTCCCAGACCCCATCCCGCGCCGCTGCCTGCACCCATCCCGGCACCTTTCGGGGTGTTCGGACCCGCTGCCTGCTCCTGTTCCCTGGTCCTGCCGCCCGTTCCCGCACCCAGACCTGTTCCTCTTCCCGTTTCCCATCCCTGGTTCCCCTTCCTGCACCCGGACCCCTTTCCCGTGCCTGCCCCCAGATCCCTTCCTGTGCCCGTTCCTGTGCCGGTTCCTGCCCTCAGACCCTTTCCACCCCCAGACCTGTTTCCCACCCCTATTTCCCTGCCCGCTTCCTGTGCCCGTTCCTGTTTCCCACACCAGGACCCCTTTCCCATTTCCCACCCCCATTTCCCTGCCTGTTTCCCGTGCCTAAACCCCTTTGCCATTTCCTGCCTCCTGCCTGCTTCCCACCCCCAGACCCATTTCCCGCACCGTTCCCGTGCTGTTTTCCACACCCTGCCCCCTTCCCGCACCCTTTTCCCACCCCCAGACCCATTTCCCTGCCTGTTTCCCGTGCCAGGACCCCTTTCCCGTTCCCCGCACCCGATTCCTACACCCAGCCCCATTTCCCGTGCCCCTTCCCGTGCCGTTTCCCACCCCAATTCCCATGCCGTTTCCCCGCACCCATCCCTTTTCCCAGACCCGAGTCCCTTTTGGGGACGCCCCCCCCCTCACCCCCAAACCCCTTTGGGACCTCCGGGCCGCCCCGTTACCTCGGCGGGAGCGCGGCGGCCGTCGAGGAGATGCTCAGCGCCGCCGGCGCGGCCGGGCCGGCCCCAGTGGAAGTGGAGCTGAGCTGCGGCGAAGCTGCGGGGCAGCCCCTGCAGCCGCAGGGATGGCGGCAGCGCCAGCACCGCTGCGAGGGGACGCTGAGCGGGGCTGCCGGCACGTGGGGGACCCCCCCCCCCAAACCCACCCCCGCCTTAGCACCCGCTCACCGGTGTGGCCGTTGTTGGCGAGGGTGAAGGCCGGGGTGCCGGGGTGGCCGTAACCCACGGTGCGGATGGGCGGCAGCGAAGGGTCCGGCTGCGCCCACCGTGTCTGGATGTCGATGGGTGACTGGGCTCGGCCCCCGCACGCCGGGTGCCCCTCGGGCCAGTGCTGCTGCCCGTGGGGACCTGGGGGGGGGACACCCACCCGTGGGGATGCCGTTTTACCCAGCGCGGCCCCGTGACCCCAAGCGCCCTCGTTTCCAACCCCCCCAAACGAGGACGTGGGTGACATTCCCAACATACTCGTTAATCTGGGGACATTTTTTCCGGCCGGGAGAGCGGGGACAAAGCCAACCCCGGGGGGGTGTGGGGGGCACCCGTGGGGTCCCCGTGGGCCTGGCGGGATGGGGCTTAGTTGGGATTTGGCCGGGGCAGGATCTTAATTGGATTTGGCAGCCGGAGCGGGGCCGGAGCCTTACGTAAAGGAGCACAATGGGAGCGTTGGAGCGCGAGGGGGACCGGGGAGTCGGGGGGGGGGGCACATGGGGGGCTGTCACCCATCCAACCCCCTCCTTTCTGGGGGGACCCAGGGGGCTGGGGGGGCCATGGGGGGCTGTCACCCATCCAACCCCCTCCCTTCTGGGGGGACCCAGGGGTCTGGGGGGGCCATGGGGGGCTGTCACCCATCCAATCGCCTCCTTTCTGGGGGACCCAGGGGTTTGGGGGGGCCATGGGGGGCTGTCACCCATCCAACCCCTCCCTTCTGGGGGGACCCAGGTGATGCCCCTCGGCTCTGGGGTGCGTGGGGTGATGGATTCGGGGTGTGGGGGTGAGCGGGGGGGTCCCTGGGCGGGCTGGGGCCCCACTCACCCTCGTACGCCCAGTGGGGACCTGTGGGGGGAAACAGAGGCATCGGGGACTGGGGGGGGTCATGGGGGGCCGGGGCTCAGGTGGGCTCCCCGAGCCCTTCCCCGGGGGTGCTGGCGGCTGTACCCCCACGTGGGAATTGGGGTGAATGCCTGAAGGCCTTGGGGGGGGGGGGGGCACTCACCGGCGGGCAGGGCGGGGGCCAGGCCCCCCAGCAGCAGCAGGGCACGCAGCATGGCAGGGGGCGAGGGGCCGGGTGCCGCCGGCCCGGCTTTAAATACCCACCCGGGACAGGCCCCCCCCGGGGGGACGGGGAGGGATGGAGGGGCCATCCCCGGGGCATGGGGACGGGGGGGGCTGGGGGTGCTGGGGGGGGCTGGGGGGGCCTGGGGGTGCTGGGGGGGGGGCTGGGGGGCTGGGGGGGCCTGTGGGTGTTGGGGGGCCTGTGGGTGCTGGGGGGCCTGTGAGGCTTCGGGGGGCTCATGGGGGCTGGGGGCAACGAGGGAGCTGGGAGCCCCCCAGCTCCCCTCACCCCGCCCCTTCCCCAGGCCCCGCCCCTTCCCCAGGCCCCGCTCCTTCCCAGGCCCCGCCCCTTCCCAGGCCCCGCCCCTTTCCCAGGCCCCGCCCCTTCCCCAGGCCCCGCCCCTCAGCCCCGCGGCAGCCGGCGGGGGGGGGGGTTGGTGGGGTGTGGGCGGGACCCGCGGCCACGCGCGCGCCCAGGACACTCCGCCCCGCGAGCGCTCGCGTGCGCACGCTGACGTCACACAGGCGTGTGCCCCGCCCCCGCGCGCCCCGCCCCCACGTGGGGGCCCACGCGCCTGCCCTCCCGTATTATGTAACAGCGCCGAGGCGAGGCCGCTCCTCCCCATTGGCCGCGCCGGCCGTGACGCGAGGCCGAGGCCGCCGTTCATTGGCGGCTCGCGGCGGGGCGGGGCCGGCCTGGGGCGGACGGCGGGGTGGGGGGGGGGGGGGGCAGCTCCTCGTGCCCCCGTCGCGCGGCGGGGGCGTGGCCCGGGACCCCCCAGCGCGGAGCCCCGTGACCCGGCGCGGCCCCCGGCGCCCCCCCGCCGCCCGCCAGGGGGCGCTGCCCCGCGCCGCACCACCCCCCACCCGCCCCGTGTCACCACATGGGGGGGCGTGGCCGCGGCCCCACCCTCCCGGCCAATCAGCGCGGGGCGGCCACCGCATTGGGCAGTACCGACGGCAGCGCGGGCCAACGGGGACGAAGGGGCGGGGCGGGACGCTGAGGCTCCGCCCGCTGCCGGGGCGAGGAGACCAATGGGTGAGCGGGGGGGGCGGGGCCCAGCGGGAGGCACGTGCGGCCGCGCACGTGTCCGCGTGGGGCCGCCGCAGCCGGGGCGGAACCGGCGCCGGCACCGGAGCGGGAACGGGGACACCGGGACGGGGACAGCGGCACCGCGGCACTGGTACCGGGACACCGGCATCGGCACCGGGACGGCGGCACCGCCGCAGCTGCAGCCGGGAGCAGGTGGGACCCGGGGGGGGGGGGGGGTGTGTGGGCCCGGTGCTGGGCGGGGGGGCGCGGGACCGGGGGGGGGGGGAGGCCGGTCCCGGGGGGGGTGTCCCCGGTGCTCGGGTGAGGGGTACCGGTACCGGGGAAGCCCACGGCGGGGGGGTCCCGGGTGGGTTCCTGCACCCCCCACCCTGTACCGGGAGGTGCCACCGGGGGGGGGGGGGGGGGGGGGGGGGGGACGGGACGGACACACACCACAGCCGTTTCTCTATTTCCCATTTTTACCCAATTTCGCCACTTTTTCCCTCTTTTTTCCCCTCTCCCCCCCCCCCCCAGGCAGCCTCGGCCCGGCGGCGCCGCAGGGACAGAACTCGGGGAGAGGCTCCCCCGGGGGGGCCCCCCCCGCCATGGAACCCCCCGCCCGCTCCTGCTCCTGCGGCTCCCCCGCCTCCAGCCCGGGGGGTCCCTCCGACAGCGAGGCCGAGGGGGGAGGCCACCCCCAGGAACCCCCAAAACCCGAACGGAGCCGCAAACGGACGGGGGGTTCGGACCGAGCGCCCCCCGAATCGTCCCCGGCACCCCGCGGGGGGAAGCGGCCCCGGAAGGGGGAAGGGGGGGACACCCCGCCCAGCGACGGCGATCGCATCTTTGCCCAAAAAGTGAGTTTTTTGGCAGCAAACCGGAGCAGCACCCCTAAATTTACAGGGGGCGGCGCTTGGCCTCCCCAAACACGCGTGAGCCTGGCTCTGCCTCAGTTTCCCCACCAGAAACAGGTTGGGGGGGGGGGGGGGACACATGACACCCCCTCCCTGGTCTGGATGCGGCCCGGCCACCATCCTCCTCCTCCTCTTCCTCACAGTGCCGGGAGCTGCGGGGCTTCATCCGGCCGCTGGCGGAGCTGCTGGAGGGGCTGAAGCGGGGGCGATACGACAGAGGTGGGTGCCCCCTCACCCCCCCCCCACCCCGTACCCCCCTTTCTCCCCCAGCCCCCCCCCCCTCCCAATCCACAGATTTTTGGGGTTCTCCAGGGCTGAGCAGCTTCCAGCAGAGCGTGGCCATGGACCGGATCCAGCGGATCATCGGGGTCCTGCAGAAACCTGAAATGGGGTGAGTGTCCCCCCAAAACTCCCCATGGGGGGGGGGGGGGGCAAAGGGACACCCCCCCCACCCAGCCGCAGGGTGACGGGTGCTCTCTGTCCCTGTCCCCCCCCCCTCCCTCCAGCGCCCGGTACCTGGGGACGCTGCTGCAGGTCGAGGGGATGCTGAGGGTCTGGTTCCCCCACGTCGCCCCCAAAGCCGCGCAGGATCCGGCCCCCGCGTCCGCCCTCCTCCCCCACCGCCGCCGCCCCCCCGCCGGCCCCCCCGGGGCTCCCCGCTGCCGCCGCCTGCCCGGGGACACCCCCGCCGCCGCGGGGACGTCGGGAACGTCGCATCGGGGGGGACGCCCCAAGTGCCAGCGCCCCGCTCAGACCGGGACCCCCGCGTCCCCCCCGGCGCCGGATGAGTGACCCCCCCTTTCCGCAGCGGGGGGGGGGGGGGTTGTCTCTCTCCTGGGTTTTGCCTTTTTTTGATGTTTGGGGTTTTGGGATTTTTTTTAAATATTGTGGACAGTGAGACCTGCGGGCGGGGCCGTCCTGGGGGGGGGGGGAGCCCTGAGACCCCCCCCCAGGGATCCCCAAAACCTCGGGGGGGGGGGGGGGGGGGGGCCACGTGCCTTCACCAGAGCGGAGCCCCCTCCCCGGGAAGGGGGGGGTCGTGCCTTGGTGCACCGGGAGGGGGGGAACGGGACGGGACACGGGGCGGGGGGCTGGCCCCCCCGCTGGGCTTGTGCCTCCCCCTCCGCGTGGCGTTTTTGGGGGGGGGGGGGGGTGTGTGCCCCCCCCCTTCTCCCCAAGTGGGGCTCGGCCCTGCTGGAAGCAATAAAAGCCGCGGGAGCGGCCGGGGCCACCCGGTGCCGGTGTCCCGGTGTCCTCTGTCCCGGGGGGGGGGTGTCCGGTGCTCTGCCCCCCCCCCAGCCCTGACCCCTGACCCCTGACCCTGTGACCCGCAGCCCGAGCCCTGACCCCTTCCCCCGTGCCCCACATCCCGGCCCCGCCCCCGGCCCAGGCCACGCCCCCGATCGGTGACCTCTGCCCTAAGCCACGCCCCCTGCGCCCTAAGCCCCGCCCCATCCACTAACCCCCCAAAGTCCCGCCCCCCCGCCAGCCACTTCCGGTTCCGGGGCGGTGAGTGGAGCGGCCGCGGTTCCTCCGGGGGGTCCCGCCGCGATCGCGGTACCGGGGAGGGGGAGAGGGGTGGGGGTGCGGCTCTGCGGGGGCCTCCGGGGACGGGCCCTACCGGGTCCCTTCGGGACACACACACCGGGCTGGGCTGGGCCCTTTACCGGGTCATTCCGTGCGGGGGGGGAGGCGGGAGCCTTACCGGGTCCGGCGGTGACGGGGGCGAAGGCCCGGGGGGGGGGAGGGGGGGAAGGGCCGGTCCCTCCGTGAGGCGGGAAGGGGGGTCGGTGCTGCCGTCTTTCGGGGGGGGGGGGGGGGGGAGGGTTGGTGGGAAGAGCCGGGTCCGTCCCCCCCCGGTGCTGCGGGACCCGGGGCCGCCCCGTCCCAGCCGCCCCGTCCCGCTGCAGAGCGGCTGCCGCCATGGCGAACCACCTCCGGTTCCTGGGCCGCACCGTCATGGTCCAGAACGGCAACGTGGACGCGGCCTACGGCGCTCTCAACAGGTGAGGGGGGGACCGGGGGGGGGGGTCCCGTTACGCTGCAGCGCCTTGAGGCGGGAACGATCGCGCTAATTAAACCGGGTGTAATTAAGTCTCGGTCGGGGGTTTAACCCCCGAATCCGCGCGGGCTCCTCGTCCCGCGAATCGGGTTCCGAACGGGCGGGTTTGGGGCCGTTATCTCCGCATGAGGCCTCTAAAGCGGCACGGGGGGAGGGCACGGCCCCGCGGGGCTTGTCGTGCCTCCTCGGGCGCGGGGGCGATGAAATTAAAATGACTTTAAAAAAAAAAAAAAACCCTAAATCGGTAGAAAACCCGGCGGGGGCGCAGGCAGGGACGCGGGCGGCGGCGTTGTCAGGGTCGGTGTCCAGCGCCAGCTCCTCGCGGAGGCCCGATCCGAACCAAATCCCGCGGGTTTCGCCTCGTACGCGCGAAATTTCTCACCTCGACTCTCCCGCCCGTTCCTACCCCGGCAGGATCCTCTCGTACGACGGCCTGGTGGAGACGGTACGGCAACGCCGGTACTACGAGAAACCGTGCCGACGCCGCCGGCGCTTGGCCTACGAGGCGTGTCGGCGGGTCTACAACGCCGAGATGGGGCGGAAGATCGCCTTCCTGGCGCGGGGCAGCCGCCAGGACCCCTGGCTGGGCTGTTAGAGGGAGGGGGGGGGGTGTCAATAAAAGCCCCTCCGCTGATTCGCTTTTTTGATGTGGTGGTAATTAGTTAATTACGGGGTAAGGGGGGCGTTGGGCCTCGCTGCCACGTGACGCCGGTTCCCGCGCTGACTTGACGCGCGCGGGGCGGTGTGGCCTTTTACCCACGTGATGTGGGCGGTGCTAAGGGGGCGGGCTCCGCCCTTCTCCTTCCCGGCACCCCCCGCGCGAACGGGCGCGCAAGCGCCGCGCGGTCGTTTCCGCTTCCGTTCTGACGTGCTGTCGCCGTCAGGGCCGCCGCTGACCGGGCTGGGGCCTAACGGGGGCTGCGCCCCGCCCCGCCCGCACCGGTGAGGGAACGGGGGCTGCCCCGGGCCGGGCCGGGGGAGTTTGGGGAGGGGGGGAGGGTCTGGGAAGGGAAAGGACGCGGCTGAGGGGAGCGGGGCACCGGGGAGGCCGCGCCTGAGGCGCCGGCCCCCAGCGAAGGGCTCCGCGCTGGGGCCGCCTCTCCCGGAGAGGCCGCACCGGAGGAGGGGGGGGTATCCCCTTTCGGTGCCGGGTCTGGGCCCCACCGCGCATCTCCGCCGGGGCCGGAAGGCGTTGGGGGGGGGGGGGGCGCGGCCGGCGGGAGCAGCGCGGGTTCAGCCGAGCCGGACGAAGCCGCCGCCTCCGGTAGCGGCGGGAAGGGGAGGCCGTGAGGGAAGCGACCGGGTTTCCGCGGTTACCTGCTCGCGGCAGTCGCTGAGGGAATCTCCAGCGCCGAGTTCGAACGGTTCGGCGGTAACCGGGTGCACGAAGCCGCGTCCTTGGCGTGCGACCCCCCCCCCGGGCTCTCCTCGGTACCGGAGCCCCAGCGGGAATTGTGGCCGCAGGCGGGTTCTGCACCGCCAAGCTCAATTCTTTATTTTTCTCCCCAAAAGGAAGCGGTTTGTCTGGCTGACAGCGCCGCAGGAACATCGGCTTCACGTTCTCACCGTTCCGGGCTGTAACGTCGTGAAAACGGTTGGTGCCTGAACATTTAAAATCTCCCGTGGGTGTTATTTCCCCACCGGGTTCCGCCTCTGTCGGTCCTTATTCGATTACAGACACCGAAGGTTAATCGAGAGTTTAAAAGCAACGCTAATTATAGAAGTTTTGTGTATAATATTACACACGTGTGTAGCCATTGATGCATCAGTGTAGTAATTAATTATTTCCACTTTGTCCCGAAGCGTTATGTACTGCGGAGTCAGGATTTACAGGTGAAATTCTGTAATAATGCTTTTTTTGGCCTGTATTTGATGCTCTGTTTGAGTATCTCTGAGAAACCTGTTGTAAGAAGTAAAAGGCCGCAAAGATTTTTCAAGTTTTTGACTGCAGAGAGGGAGGAGCGTGGTTTAAACCTGTAGATTTATTTCTCAGCTGCTGTTCACAGACCCAAAATTGAGGAAAAACTTCATTAGAACTAACTCCCAGGCTCTTAATTCTCACTTTCAGCAGCGATAACCGTATTTGCTCGGATTTCTGTTGAAATAGACCCACGTTAAAGCCGAGGCTCTGCAGCGCGGGGAAGAAATGCCGAGGTCAAACATATTTCCTTAAGAAGATTTTCTCCTGTTTCCAGATAAAGGAGACTTGGTTTCCAAATCAGATTAGGGCCTGGGCGCGTAATTAAACGTTATTGCATCTGCGGACTGTGACTGACAGGGTGAGAATCGTTAACGATTAATGGCGAGAAATTTTTACCTCGAAAAATCGGTAATTTTGGCTTCGCCAACAGCGGCTGCCGCTTTAAGCAGCAGAGGCGGCCGGGCACGTGCAGAATTTTTAAGCATCGGTGAAGCGGAGCGTGTTCAGAGTCATTTGTGAACCTCACGGGGAAAAGAGACTAATTAAAAGTGAGCGGGTGTGCGTGAGGGGTTTCTCTCTCTGCTTGAAACGGCGTTTAGCTCGCGTCGTGCGAGGCAGGCTTGCGGTCGCTCTTCTTAAAATATTAAGCGCGGACTCGTGAGTCTTGAGGCGCGTTAATAACTGGCCTAGTGGCCCCGAAAAGGACCCAGGGAAGTTCAGAGAGAAGCCGAGGCGTGAAGTGACGTCCCGAGACCAGACGTTTCCACCTCGTTTGTGGTGGATCCCTGCGCGAAAGCGGAGCCCGATCCGGAAGGACGGGTACGGCCCTCGCTCTGTGTCTTTCTGCTGAGACCTTTCCTCTGCGTGTGGCTCATCTAATTTTAGATTTATTTTTAAAAATAAGGGGGCAAAAGTAATCTCTAAAAGCTTTCACCGCTTCTAAGCTTTCTCGTGAAAAGGAGAAAAGCGCAGCGCTGAAGCAACAATAATCTGATATTTTATTTTACTAGTCTGTGGTTTTCTCATCTGTCTTTTTTACAGGTACAAGTGAAATAATTCAGTTTGGCTCCTGGCAAAGATGTCGCTCTCCAAAAGGGAATTGGATGAGCTGAAACCATGGATCGAGAAGACGGTGAAACGAGTCCTGGGGTTCTCGGAGCCCACCGTTGTCACCGCAGCGCTGAACTGCGTTGGGAAGGGCATGGACAAAAAGAAAGCGGCCGGTACGTCCCGCGTGCTCCAGCCCTGACCCTGCGGCTGTTCGTAGGGGTGGTCAGACCCCCCTGATGGAGAAAATAGCCCCAAATAGCCTTGAAGTAGCCTCAAATCAGATTTAAAGTCGCTCCCTCTGTTCCTGGAAGACTGACCTCATGCTAGGCGGGCACGACAGGCTGTGGTTTCGTTGCCGGTGGTGGCTGGCAGTGTCTGGAGGGGGAACGCCATCCTCACGGGTGTGAGGTCTGGTTTGTGTTGAGTTAGTTTTATAAAACAAACAAAAACCCCCAAATCTGGAAGCTCTCGAGTGTACGCGGGGGGTGATTCTGACTCAGCCTGGATGAGGCAGAGGCGAGTACGTGCAAATCCACGCAGACAGGTGAGACGTGATCAAAAGCCTTGGAATATATTACAAAACCCAAGGAAGTAAAAGTGAATTTAAGGCTTCTTTTTCTAAAGGAACTGAAAATTATAATTTAAACTCTGGCTTTTTTTTTTTTTTTTTTTTTTTAAACCATTAGAGCCCTAATTTTTTCTAGTCGAGGCCTGGACTCCCTTAATCCATCAGAGTTTAAAGCTCCTGACAAGAGGATCCACGGATCCCTGGTCGCAGGCCTCGCTGCGTTAGCGGGCTCAAAGCCACCTACAATTACGTGTTTTACAGCTCCTTTTACGGAAGTCTCTGCGGATTCTCCATCCTCCCGCTCGTCCCAAACAGCGAATTCTGCCATTTACACAATTCCTTCTCTTTTTCCAGACCACCTGAAGCCCTTTCTTGACGATTCCACCCTGCGATTTGTGGATAAGCTCTTTGAAGCGGTGGAGGAAGGCCGAAGCTCCAGGCATTCGAAATCCAACAGTGATCGGAACCGGAAGCGAGAGCTGAAGGTGATTATTGATTATTGATTGCCTTTTTTTTTTTTTTTTTTTTCTCCTCCGGTGGTTTGGTGGCCGTGGAGGCAGCACTGGTTACTCTGCCACACTTTCCTCTTCCAGAGAGGTACATCTCGTAATGCTTAAAGTTCAAGAGAAAAGACCCTTCTCCATGATGAAGTGTGTGAGCCTTTACCTTTCGGTTCTCTTTACCTTTGGATGAGTTAGAGCCGTGCTATCCCAGGCAGAAACTTGGGCTTTTGATTTCTTTAACCATCTCTGCTAGGCTTGTGCAGCGGAATAACTTCACAGGGCTCCATCTCTCCGTTTTCTTTCGTGCTCTTTACCGTTGCGTTGGCAGCGCTCTGTTTTCACCGGGAACCTGGGGTAGGTGCTCCCAGCGACTTCCCGTCGCTCTTCCTTGCCCAGACGCGCTGCGTTTCGCTCTGCCAGCCGGCTCTCCCCGTCAGCGAGTGAGTGGGGCTGTCTGGTGAGTGATCCGGTGGGTTTTCGTTCTCTTTTTTTCCATCCAGAATTAACAGAGGGTGATTTTTGATAAGCCCCGTCGTAGCACAAGGTTAATTACAGCTGGGATTTAACAGCTCTCTTGTTCGGGATGGTGGAAGTCTCATGCATCCAAATCTGTTTTCACCTCCTTTCTTCTCTTGAAGACTTTACTCTCCATCTTCTGGAATTGCATTTTTTCCATCACTCGCGTACCGAGTTTAAAGGGGGCTATTCTCCATGCCGCTCCCCGCTCACAAAGTAAGTTTCCTTTCGCTTTTTCTGAGGTTCCTATTTTATGGCAATTGGTGTTTCTCTGTTTTAGTCAGCACTTAACCTCCGTGAGCTGGAATAATCCTGTTCAGGATTTAGATCTCTTCAGGTGTGTTGGGAGGCAGGTGCCTCCACTCTCTGTTTTCTGTTAGAAACTTGATTTTTCTCTCGCTATCTGGCTGAGGCTTTTACCGGTGCCAGAAGGAGTCTCCCCCCAGGTCTGTATACGTTCACTGGTTAACAAACGGTGCATTAAAAGAGCTGGTATAGTGTGAGGAGCAGCGGTGCAACCCAATTTACTGATCTGGAGAGGTTTGGATTTGGGTGAGAGCCCTGAGAGCAGCGGTAGCTTACAAGGACCTCGGTCTTCTGCAGTTTTCTTGGTGCTGATAAACGTCTTTTGAGTATTTCCAGGCTCCAGTTCCACTTTAATTCGGGTATTGGGCTGGTACAGCCGCATACTGTGCCGAGCTGCCACGGGGGCGTGAGAAAGCGAGATTTCGGTTAGGCTGGTGGATCCCGGCTGCTCCCCTCGACCCTTTTGCTTCTGATCTCTTGGGGAGATGGCGGAGAGATAGGGATGTCATCAATCCCATCGCTGCTTGGTGCTTCCTGGTGGCAGGATTGCAGGCTGCGGGCTGGCCCGGTGACTGTCGCAGCCCCGTGGCACAGCTAATGCGCGTGGATCCTTTCTTCGCGAGCTGAATTCGGATTGTGCCCGTTTTCGGGCTGTCTTGTTCTCTCGTCTTCCTCGTGGCTGCAGCCAGTGAGCTGCGGGATGTGGGGAGGGAGCAGCAGCCTGTGGCAGAAGAGATCTCGTGCTGGTAGTGCGGAGCAGGGATGGGGCTGGGCGTGGAGTCGGTGATTCTTCTCCAATGAAGCATCCGCTGGGATGTCTCGCATCATCACGGGTGGTTAACGGTCTTTTCGGCTTCCCAGCTAACCCAAAAGCAGGGCTGGGAAGCGGCAGAGCAAACCACTTCTCTTGGCTCCCGGCGTGGGGACAGCGTGCCAAATTGTCATCCCCTCTCTCCGGAATTACTTTCCTTGGAGGTCCTCCATCAAGATCCAGATCTGTCCTGACCCTGCTGTAACACGAGATGTTCTAGTGAGGTTGTCAGATCACGGTCTGACACATCCAGACTGACTTTCCGCCCCAGTGCAGGTTTAGAGTTGAATTTGTACTTGCACACTTAGATCTTGTCACGACGAGCAGCGGATTAATTCAGAATGCCACTTACCGGTCCCGTTAGCTGTCTTCAGCACGCTGCCCGGCCTGCCTTCTCCCTCCTTGGTTAATTCTTGTGGGGTAGGTCGTTGCTTGGGAAGTTTCAGGAACTAAAACGTAATGGTTTACACACTTTATACTATGGGCAAGTCCTTTCTCTTGAACTTGTAGGTTTTCCAAGAAGTACCTGTGTCTGGATGAGGAAGTGTCCTTGTAGAATATGAACCGTTATAGTGAAGAAGGGATTGCAACTAACGCTTACAACCGGTGTGTATATTTTCTTTTCAAATAACACCTTGACACACACTCACACTACAGTAACACAGTCGCATGGACAAACCCAGTTTACCGTACGCAAAGCAGGCACTGAGCAGGTGAAATCCGTGGCCGCAGTTTCCCGAGCCGAGGCATGCTCGAGCAGAGCTCCGTGTAAAGCTCACCTCGCCTTTTCGTTTGAGACCCTCACGTTGTATGCGAGTCCATCAGCGTGGTGGTTGTTCCGCCTGCTCTCCGAGCCGCGCTTCTCCGGAGCGGTTCGGTTTGAGCGCGGAGTCTTCAGATCCAAGCTGGAGTCGGCTGGGTCGGAGCGTGAGGGAATGTCGCAGGTGTCCTGACCTGGTCTGCGGCTGCATCCTCATTTTTCGGGAGAACATGGTAGGACAGTGCAGATTCCTTCACTAAACCCTCTGAAGTTGGCAGAAGACGTGGAAACTATTTTTGCCCGGTCAGGTCAGCTTGTGGGCAGGCTTTTTCCATCTCTCTGGGTAGCTGAGCGAGACTTTAAATCTCCTCAGTGCCAAAACCCCTTTGACCGCCTGAGAGAACGGTGGTGGCTTTTACCCAGGGACATCCCTGTGATGTCTCCTGTCCTTCAAGCTCTTGGATGGATCATCACTGATGCTTCTCTGGTGGGGGACCAGGGCACGGGCTTCACACGGGATTATAGATCAGCCTGCGAGTGCCGCCCTGGAAACTCGGAACCACGGTGCAGTGCTGACCGTACGGTGCCGGATCTGATCCGCGTGGTGGTTTTTGGTCTTAAAACAGCGGCCGTGCGGAGAAGTCTTTGTTTTTAACCACAGTTCTCTCCTTCTCGCCTTTTACATTAGGATGTGTTTGGTGATGACTCTGAGGTATCCAAGGAATCTTCCGGCGTCAAGAAGCGGCGCATACCGCGATTCGAGGAGGTTGAGGATGAGCCTGAGGTCATTCCAGGCCCGCCGTCGGAGAGCCCTGGCATGCTGACCAAGCTGCAGGTCAGTCTAACAAAGCCACGTTACACGAGCTCTGCCCCAGAAGGGATCTTGAATCCCGACACAGTTTAGCATTTACTTCATCTTGATTCATATCACAAGCTGAGCAAACAAAAGGCAAAGTGCTTTTGACTGTCCTTTGGTTGCTGCAGTTGTTGCCTGCGTTCCCTTCGCAAGACGATAACGCGAAGCCTTTGAGTGAGGAAAGTTTGGATGTTCTCTTCGCGTCAGCGGCAGTAAATGGGAATGGTCTCGGTAGAGACCGTTAGATTCGTTCTCCGCAGCTGGAGGTTGTTGATTGGGGCGGTTTGATGTAATTCTGTTCTCGCTAAGCTGGCTCGCGTGTGTTAGCAGCTGTACGCGGGTGCTGAGGACCCCTTCTCTCCTTCCAATAGAGGGAAGAAAAACTCACTGTCCAATTTTCTTTCCGTAGATCAAACAGATGATGGAGGCAGCCACCCGGCAGATTGAAGAGAGGAAAAAGCAGCTGAGTTTCATCAGTCCTCCAACACCACAGGTACCCTACCGGAAGCAACGGGCAAATCCCGTGATCCCCATTTCAGCTCTGACACGTTGACCTCGGTGTGCTGGAACAGACACATAACAAACCTTCCTCCTCTGTCAACAGCCAAAAATTTCTTCTTCCTCCCAATCGGAACGTCTTCCCATCGGCAACACGATCCAGCCTTCCCAGGCGGCGACGTTCATGAACGACGCCATTGAGAAAGCCAGGAAAGCTGCGGAGCTGCAGGCCCGAATCCAGGCTCAGCTGGCTTTGAAACCGGGGCTCATCGGCAACGCCAACATGGTGGGGTTGGCCAACCTGCACGCAATGGGGATCGCGCCACCGTGAGTACCTCTCGCTTGCTGTGTAATCCTGACGGGCGAATGAATCCTGAAGGTTTCTCCAGCGGTGTTGGTTCCCCAGCAGTGGCCTTAACGGCTGCTGAAGGAACAAATTTTATATTAAAGAGGTGAAACGGAGCTTACTCCTTGGGTAAGACTCTCCCAACTTCTACGCGTGAGGTTTGTGTCCGTTCTGGCGGCACAGATGAGATTTAACTTTACGAGGACGTCTTTCACTAGTCATGGGCTGGTTTGGCGCTTTACCGTGGAAATAAGACTGACATTTCCTTTGAATTGATGCTGTACTCGCGTTTTAACGCAATGTATCTTGCCTTGCCACCAGGAAAGTGGAGCTGAAGGATCAGACAAAGCCTACGCCACTGATCTTGGATGAGCAAGGCCGAACTGTTGATGCGACCGGTAAAGAGATTGAGTTGACTCACCGCATGCCAACCCTAAAAGCAAACATCAGAGCTGTGAAGAGAGAGCAGTTCAAACAACAGCTTAAAGAAAAGCCCTCGGAAGATATGGAATCGAACACTTACTTTGACCCCCGGGTCTCCATAACCCCAGCCCAGCGTCAGAAACGCACCTTTAAGTTCCACGAAAAAGGCAAATTTGAGAAAATTGCGCAGAGGTTGCGAACGAAGGTATTTGAGGTCTTGCCATGCTAACTGAGAGCACGGAAGCGAGGGTTCGGTTCGGGATAGGAGTTGATTCTCCTCTCCCAGAATGTGAAGGGATGCCGTGTTGGCTTTGACTAAGAAGCTTTTCAGTAAAGTCACCTGAAACTTTTCACGTTGGAAAGGCCAAATTAAAGTGTATGTGCGTGGAAAGCGTTTTCTTACAGCTATCTTCACTTGATGAAGATGGAAAATTTCCAAAGAGAATAGATCATTTTCTGGCTGAAGGTTCTTTCTGCTGAAGGGATCACCCTAGAGGTGGAGATTTAAAGGAGTCTTGATAAAATGCCCGAGTTCTTGGGGAGAAGGGCTTCGTTAGACAGAAAAGTCCAGGGATACGATGCCTAGGTTGACGTTCCGTTGGGATCGCTCCATGCTCCTAGAAGGCTCGGTAATAAGACTAGATTTTTGGCAGGGCTGGGTGCTTCCGCAAAAGCGCTCCACCATCATGCGCTGTGTGGTTTCTTCTGTGGTCTGCCTCAGATTGTTTAAAAAAGAAAAATCAGCAGGTGGATACGTATTGTGCTTTTCCTGAAGGTTGTGTTGTTTTGGAATGACCTTTATGTGCCGTTTTCCTCTCCTTGTTCTCAGGCTCAACTAGAAAAGCTGCAGGCAGAGATCTCTCAGGCTGCCAGGAAGACGGGGATACACACTTCCACCAAGTTGGCTCTTATTACCCCGAAGAAGGAGCTGAAAGAAGGGGAGATCCCAGAGATAGAGTGGTGGGACTCCTACATCATCCCTAACGGCCTCGATTTGTAAGTAGTTTGCTCGCCAGGTTTTGATCGTTCTGTCACAGGAGGAAACTCGGGGAGCTGCTCGGGGGTGATGTGGTGGTCTTGGGTAGGTCAGGCCAGACGTATCTGCTCGAGGTATTGAATTCCACGTCCCTCGTCTCTCAGATCCAGGTGGTTTGCTCCCAAAGTCTCTCTTGGGGCCGGTGGTAGGCAGCTGCCCTTCTCCCTTGTTGGAGGCAGCGTTCCGTTAACCTACGCGTTAATACCCTTGTCACTGCGTGTCTCCTTCAGCACATCAAGCTCTGATCTGTGCTTTGGGTAGAGATTTGTGCGGGGTTTTTTTATGGCTTGTGAGATTCAGGCTGGGAGGTTTGCAATGATGCCCAACTCTCTCCCTTCTAGAAAAGGTGGAACGTCTTCAAAGAGAGATGAGTACTTCGGGATCACAAACCTCGTGGAGCACCCAGCACAACTCAACCCGCCAGGTACTGCCCCAGTTTTGGTCAACTTTGCTGTTAAACTAGACACAAAATAAAATATTTTGAGCAGCTCTTGGTTTTTGGAACGAACTGGCGTGCAGCCCAGCATCTCTTGTACCTGTGAGAAGAGGTTGTGCGGAAGATAAGTCTGCAAGCTCCGCAAAGATAGCTGCAATTGAGAGGGAGTCTCTGGAAACGATATAAAACCTGTAGTAGTTACCAGTAGCTCGCTTAGTTACCGATGTTCTGCTCTGTGCTCGCTGGGCTAGCAGTGCAGACACGAGCTACTCATCTCCAGCAGGACAGTTCTGACATTCTTGCCCTGAGGAAAAGAAATAAAATAAGAACCAGAGAGCATTTTACTTTTCAGTAAAATCAAAAAATAGCCAAAACCTGTTTTCCTGCTTCCGTGTTTGGCGCAAACAGCCTGCAGCGCTCGGGTTTGTCAATGAAAGTGTGGCTATAATGGAGCATGGTGGGGTCTGTCCCCCACTGATGGTTGCAGGCAGCATTTTCTCTTGCTTCTTCAAAATCAGATTTATGCTTATCTCACCTCGTTTCTCTTCCCAGTGGACAGCGACACACCGGTGACCCTGGGTGTTTATTTAACTAAGAAAGAGCAGAAGAAATTACGGCGACAGACTCGGAGAGAAGCCCAGAAGGAGCTGCAAGAGAAAGTCAGGCTGGGCCTGATGCCGCCGCCAGAGCCCAAAGGTAAACGATGGCTACGGCGGGCAGGCTGCCGGCAGAGCCCTTAGCTGGCAAACTGAGCGCGAACGCGGTTGGGAATGCTGCACGCGGCATGAGATCACACGGATCCGTGTGTCGGCGTGTGTTGGAGTGATCCGATACTTACTGCAAGCCTGCGAGCGTGCCTGGTGTTGCTGTGCTTTAGTGTTACGGCAAACCGGTGTCCGACAGGCGCCGCTCACAGCTCCTCTTTGTTTCCCTTGCAGTAAGAATTTCAAACTTGATGCGAGTACTGGGGACAGAAGCTGTTCAGGACCCAACAAAAGTCGAAGCTCATGTTAGAGCGCAGATGGCAAAGAGACAGAAGTAGGTGGCACGTTGTACCTTTTTTTGGTCATTTTTAGATGGATTTAGTGCTGGCGCTTCATTTGTAGAGAATGAAATCCTTGAACTGATGGAGCAAAGCAGAAGCAGTGTGATTTTTCTATGTGTTGCTCTTGTAGCTGCCTTGAATGACCTCCCCAAGGAGGAACTGGGTCTCGGTGATGAGTTCTTGTCACTGGAGAGCAGCCTCATGGCCCTGTATTAAATGAGTTTCTTCCTACACTGGTGATCGCTGTTGCAGTTGGTACTAAATTGTGATTAAAAAAGCTCACATGCTTTTAATTCAGGCAGGTGCAGATGGAAATCTGGGCAGGAGTTGCAGCTGCTTTGGGATCTGTGGAATATATTCTGTGCTTAGGAAGAGAAGGATCCGTTTCGATGCCAGAATGCGTACACCGTAAGCCGCGTTGTGCTTATTGTTACTTATCTCTTTGCATCCAGAGCTCATGAAGAAGCAAACGCTGCGAGAAAGCTCACAGCAGAACAGCGAAAAGCGAAGAAGGTTAAAAAGCTGAAAGAAGACGTTTCGCAGGGAGTTCACATAGCTGTGTACAGGTGAGTGCGTCAGGTTTCCATCAAGCGTTAAAGAATCCCGGCCCATAGCAATTACACGGTCCCAAACGACGTGTCCGTTAACTCATCCTGTTACAGCTGAGCGCTAAAAACACACGTCAGGTTTGGAGCATGTCAGTGTTTCCCAGCTGTCAGAGCTAACCTGGTTCAGAAATCAGGAAACTTTTAAGATTTAAATGAAATGAGAATGGGAAAGGACGGACACTCAGCCTCTCTGAGCAGTCCGATAACAAACGCGCGTCATTTTAAGGTGTGGGTAAAGCCCCTGAGGAGCTGGAGGAGGAAATGGGCCCATTTGAGGCAGAGTAGGGAGCTCTTAAGGTGGGTGATAACAGTTCTGCTTTTCTGCAAACATTTATGTTGTTTTTTTAATTTTTTTTTCCTTATCCTTAGGGTCAGAAACTTGAGCAATCCAGCAAAAAAATTCAAAATTGAGGCGAACGCTGGCCAGCTGTACTTAACAGGCGTGGTGGTTTTACACAAAGATGTCAACGTCGTCGTGGTAGAAGGAGGTGAGGACTTCCGAGGCAGGTTTTCAGTTCAAAAGCTTGCCTCTAGCAAAAATTACCATGAAAATTGTTGACTGAGGGTTACGGAAGGACAAGGAAGTAAGGAGGCCGTTTGAAACTCCTTTAATTACGGCTCTAACGGGGTTAGCGCTGACTGCAGAGCGCGCTGTAATCCAGTTAGAAAACCCAGCGCGTTCGATGTTGAAGGGAAGAGCACTTGATTTGAATCCTTGATGCTCTGAGCAGATGCGAGGAGAGCCTCAGCTCTCAATCCAGTGTGGGTTCCTCATGGTTTGCACCATTCTAAATAATTTTACGAGGTGTTGAAGAGTCTGTTTGGAAATCTTGAGGTGGCTGAGAGCCGAGTGCTGTGCCAAAAGGATGCAGGGAAAGGCTTGGCCACCCCGAGGGTGTTCAGTGCTGGATCAGCCTGGCCGCGCTTTACTTGCCATGCCTGGTCGGCTGGGTGCACTGGGAAATGTTTGTGGGCGTTTTTTGGCTTCTGCTGCTTTTTAGAATCTCCTAAAAACTCCAAGGTTAAAGAGCTTTTTGGGAACGTTGAGTCTCTGTTCTTCCCCAGGCCCGAAAGCACAGAAGAAATTCAAACGTCTTATGCTTCATCGAATAAAATGGGACGAGCAAACATCAAACACAAAGGGAGAGGGTAAGTGACAAGCTGTGTGTGGAGGGGTTGTGAAGTGGCTCTTCCTTTGGGATAAAATGAGCTTTATTGATTGCTGGTTTTTTTTTTCCAGATGATGATGAATCCGATGAGGAGTCCGTTAAGAAAACAAACAAATGCTCTCTGGTTTGGGAGGTGAGTCGTGGGCGTAGATCAATACGGAGGGCTGGAGGGAAGCGAGCTCCATCTGACAGCAGCTGAGGCAAAAACGCTGTTTCGAGGCTTTGGATCGGATGCAAAACTGCTGCTCTGACTTTTTCCGTAGTGTTTCTTGAGCTGCAGCAGAACTTGGAGCATCTCTCCTGCACAGTGCTCGCGCACGGGTTTATTCCTGGGTTCTCTGCGTCACTCGGAGCTGTTTCCTGTCACTTTTGCTCAGAGATGGGTTGGAATAACGTCCCTTTTCTCCTCCCCAGGGCACAGCGAAGGACCGCAGCTTTGGCGAAATGAAATTTAAGCAGTGCCCCACAGAGAACATGGCACGGGAGCACTTTAAGAAGCACGGCGCGGAGCACTACTGGGACCTGGCCCTCAGCGAGTCCGTGCTGGAGTCCACAGACTGAGGTGAGGGGGCTGCCAACACCCCCCTCCTCACACCACAACCCACCTCCCTGCGGATCTCGGACAGCCCCCTTCCTCCCTTTGCTCTCCTCAGCACACCGATTAAAGACATATTTTTTAAAACAAATTACTGTTACGCTTATTTTCGGGATAAATGGGGGGCGAGGGGTGGCTGCAGAGGCTTCTGCTGTCTGTGGGAAGAAGGGGGGTGTGTTCTGCTGTCAAGGGTGTCTTTGAGGGAACCGGGGAGGTGCAGGCTGCCCTTGGGGGTTCACAGCGAGTTGCCTTCCCCCCCCCCCCCCCCCCCGCCTTTATTTACACCATAAACCGTTTTGTTTTCTTTAAACCCGAAATCTGTTTTTTTTCCAGCCCCGATGGTGTGACTCCTCCCCTTCGCAACCGGGGGCGACCGCCATCTTGTACGGCGGGGGCGGGGGGGGCTACAGCGCAGGCGCGCAGGGCTGAGGGGGGGCTCGCGCGCGCGCAAAGGGGCGGGGCGCATAGCGCAGGCGCAGTGGAGCCGGGCGGGAAGGCGCAGGCGCGGTCAGTCGACGGCGCAGGCGCAGAGGGGCGGGGGGGCGCCGCGGCGGCCCGTGTGAGGGAGCCCGGCACAAAATGGCGGCGGGGGGGCGGGCGCTGCGTGCGGGGGGGGCCGGTCGGTGACCGCGGCTCCGCCGCCGCCGCTCCCAGCCGCCGTCCCGGGGTTAGCGAGACGGACCTGACAGGCCGCGACCGAGCGATCGCCCTCGGGGCGGCGCCGCCGTACGTCGCCTCTCCTCGGCCCAGCTCAACGGGTTGCCGCATTCCCCGCCCCACCGCGGCGGGCCCCGCCGTCTCCTGAGGCGCCGTCGCCCGCGTTCCGCCGGGCCGAGAACGGAGCGGGGAGTCCCGCGTCGCCGCCGTCCGTGCGGCCCGGCTGGGCGAGCAGGGCGGGAAGATGGCGGCGGGCGGCGGAGGCGGCGGCCGGGCCTCCTCCTCCTCCTCCTCGGCCGCCGCCTCCTCCTCCTCGGCCGGCGCGCTGGAGGCCTCGCTCGACAGGAAGCTGCAGGCGGTGACCAACACGATGGAGTCCATCCAGGGTCTTTCCTCATGGTGTCTGGAGAACAAGCGGCACCACAGCACCATCGTCTACCACTGGATGAAGTGGTTGCGCCGCTGTGAGTGCGGGGCGCCGGTGGGGGGGAGGGGGGAGACGACACCGGGGCGGGGGGGGGGAGCGTCCCTTGTGCTCGGGCAGGTGCTTGTCCACCTCCCCGTAGTCTCGTCCCGCTTCGCCCGGTGCCTGTCGGGGTGAGGAGGGTGCGTGGGGCAGGAGGCTGTCGGCCGCCGCTGGCTGTGGTTGGGGGTCCGCAGGGAGGGGGGATGGAGATGGGGTGCAGCTTAGGCGGCCGTGCCGGAGGTTTTGGACCTGACATCAGGCAGAGAACTGAAATCTGAGGTTCTGCGATCGCTCGGAAATCTGTCGGCGGGGTTTCTGCTCAGCATCACCTTGGCACGCTTTAAAAAAACTACAAATTTGCGTGGTTGCACCTGAACGGTGGCACCTCCAGCCTCATAAATTCTGCATGTGTTTGCCCGGGATCTTCTAAAACGTTATTTTGAGAGCTGAGGGGAAGGATGCCTTCTGCATTGTTGGGGCGAGGGACTGTCCCTGTTCTCTTCCATGGGCAAAGCAACCTGTTGTAGGCACAAATAAGTATTGGGTGCCAACGCTCGGATTCGGTGAGCGCCCGCAGGCGACGCGGCAGTGACCCGAGAGTGGGAAAGTTAATGTTTTCATGAGTCTAAACAAGGTGGCGTTATCTCTGCTTGTCTCTCTGCTGTGCGAAGGTTTTGCCTGTTGTGGCAGGAGTTAGAGTAAGCTTTGCAGTAAGACAAAGATAACGTTCCCATCCCAAAGCGTTGTTCCGGTTTGCGCTAAACCTTTTGTAAAGTTTGGGATAGTTTGTTTTCTCTGGTGAGGCCGTTCTGCAAAATGCGGGGGGCCCTCTTCCGCTGAATTTCGATTTATGTTTTTTCTTGTCTGTACATCATGCGATTAAAGAGAGTAAGGTAAGAGCCCAAGGGCTGTTCTCTGGTCTGTACCAACCTGCTAGTGAGGAGAAACTGGCCCTGGCCCATCCTGCCTTGCTGTTGTTGCCCACCTCCCCTGGAAATCCTCTTCCCTTTGACAGCCCTTGTCACCAGTGGGGTCCTGGAGGACTGTCCTCGGTCCTCTTCTTCCTCTCGCTCTGAGCGTGCCCCCTCCAAACAAAATCCAGCTCCTGTCTTTCCTCGGGATGTGCAGGCTCCTCTGGACTTGGCATCTCTTGTCACAGCTGCCGTCTTGGCTCCTCTCTAGAACCCCAGTGAACGTCTCGCTGTAGGTCAGGCTCAACACGATGCAGGTCCTCGGTCCCTGCCTATACCTCAGGGCAGATCCTTGCTTTGCCCGGGAGCGCGGAGCCATGGTTATCGTCCTGCAGCTCCTGTCCCGCTGGCTTGTGGAGTGGAGACTCTTCCCTGGACTCCTGCCGCTTCTCCATGGCTGACATTTGTCTTTCAGCTCCTGGCCAAGGCAGCTGAGCTTCCAGAGACGCTGCTTTGGCACTGCCCCTTTCTTTTCCCTTGCGCTTCTCCGTTACTCCTTCCCAAGCTCATCAAAAGTAAATTAATTGTTCCCACTTGCAGGCTCATGTCCACTGCTGGACTCCCGCTTCTGAGCCCTTGGTACGAGCCTGGACTTTTTGTTTTATTTTGTTACGAGCGCTTTCAAGGCTTTCCTTGCGCAGCCCTTGCGAGAATCTCTCCTCAACACCCATCGTGTTTGTCTAAGTTCCTCCTTAACCATCTTATCCGAGGTACCAGCTAAAACAACCCTTGACAGCAGCTGTGATGCTGCTGTGCCCTGAGCCCTGATTATTTGGTTACTTCCCACTTATATGGGATTTTTTTTTTTTTTTTTCTGCTTTTCCCTTCATGGTACGCTTCATTCTCTGCCCCGAGGACCCCGCAGCCTCTTCACATTCTCACGCAGCTGAAAGTCATGGTCCCAACCAGAAGAGTTCAGTGATAATAACAACGACGAGTACAGCTTGCTTTTGAGTTCCTTTCCTAGCTTTTAAATATTTTAACTCTAAAACTTCTAAGAATGCTTAAAAGCTGCTTTTTCCAGGGAGATCCATGCAAAGGATGGAGGTGGTGGGATCAGGGGCTGTATCTCGGCGCTCTGTCCTGGTGAAGATGAAGACGCCTGCGTTTAATCGGGTAGAAGTGCCTTCGTACCCCTTAGACGCACATCTCTGTGAAGCGTGAGACCCTCGAGCAGGGCAGTTCCTGCCCGCTGTCTCTCCAGCAATGCTGACGTTGGGCTGAGGGCAGTTTCTTGTAGAAAATGTCAAGTGTGTGTGTGGGAAAATTGGCCTTTTTATTCTTTATCCTCTATAAATCAAAGTAAGGAGGCGTTGGGCTGGCGGGGGGGGGGAGGGGGTGTTGGTGCTCCTGCCTCGGGCTGCGAAGGGATTTTGCCCGAGCGTTGGAGGTCTCATGGGTGCTCCTGCCCCGGGGGGGTGGTTGGTCCCTCTCCTCGTGCACACTCTTGATAGGAAACGGCTGCGTTTTGCTGTGGATATTTCCTTGCGTTTGCATTTTACCGTATCTCGACAGATTTTACTGTGCTTCGCTCTTAGATATTTGTTTCAACTGATGTGAAACCAAAGAGGTATGTGACTATTTGGACAAAGATTTTGGTCCTTTCAGGGGAAGGAAAGAAAAAAAAGAAAAAGAGTGCTGGTATTTAAATATGTTGCTGATGGCGTGGGCATCTCCCTTCCCGGGTCGCGGCCTGGCCTGAGCGTGAGCTGGTCACGGCTTCGTGACAAATGCTTCTGCGAGGTAATGCTGCGATAACCGTACCTCTGGGAAGTGTCCGTTGTGAATCCAGAGCTTTCTTGCAGGAGGGTCGTCCCGTCACTGCGTCCACGCGAGCGGTTTTTAAATGTGAGTTAAATTGGACACGTCGCACGCCGGCTGCCCGGAGACGTTTGTCAGTGGAGCCGGTGGCTGTCCTGGAGCTGAGCAAAAAACTGGGGTGGGCTCAGTTATAAAATTTCCTGTTTCTTGTCTATATTTTGTCTCCGGTTTAAGCCAAGACAGTCTAAGGGTAGATCGGAAGCCGTTCACCCATGAGATACCTCCAGTTGCATAACGTGGTGGAAACCCCTTGTACAAAGTGCGTTTTGGACACAAAGGTGCTTAGTTTTCTTTGTGCAGCTTGTCCGTAGCCAAAGTATTGGTCCAGCCTGCATTTCACCTACTGTGCGATTTGGATGAATCTTGTTTTATAAATATTAGCGCTAAATCGAGGAGCTAAATTAATTCTGCTTTGGCTGAGGTCCGTGTTCAGCCTTGTGGAAACGGTGGCGGAGGTGATGGTGCAAGCTGTGCTCCTTATGGCATTTGTCTTGAAGTTAACTTTGAGTTTTTCTGCTGCGTTCGAAGGCTGTCTATACGTTGAATTGTTTAAATCAAAGGTTTATATACCTTCAAGGTCTGTTTTGTATTGCGTTGTGTCGGAAGGTAGGAAATCAACGCTGTCTCTGCTGGTGAATGACATCGCCGGGATATGGGTGAATTAGCAGTGGAATGCTGGGATTTCATTAAATCACAGAAAACCCATTTGGATGGGATGATGATCTGATAGAATACTGAAGCTGGCTTTTTGGGGAAACCTGGCTCCAAATTGTTTAGGGTGAAGGTTGTAAATAACAGTTTCTGGTAACGAATCCTTGGGTTTGTTGCTATAAAAGCATATTCTGGGACATGGGAGTTGAGGCTCCTTGACGGCTGCCGAAGAGGTGTTGGAATAGCCTGGTGGCAACGATGAAAAGCACCTTCAGCAAAAAAATAGCTGGGAAATACGTGAGGAGCAAAGTTAGAGGTGAGAATCCGGCTGCGGTGCTGGGGAAGGCAGCAATGGCTGGCTCGGGTCTTGCACCTCTGGCTGTGGGGAGCAGGGATGTCCCGGGGGCTGGCTGTCCCCTCCCCGGAGCTGGCTGTCCCCTTGACCTATCGTGCTGTTCCTGCCGCAGGTTTAGGGCTGGACGACTCTCCTTGCTCACCCACCGGTCTGTAGTGACACTCGGGCACCAGCAACGAGGAAGAAGAATCGTTGCCGCTTGTAGGGGCTCTCGGAGGCTCTTCGCTTCACAGCATCAACCTGTTGAGGATTTGACCATCAAACCAAAAAGCCTTTGCGTGTATCCTCAGCTTTGCTTTCCTGAAGAGGCTGCCTTCCGTGAAAGATCTTTGTTTCGAACAAACAACTTGCTAAATTATCCCTTAATATTGGTAGGTCAGCGTAGAGCTCATACGGTCAAAATGGTGCTGACGTGAGCTTTTAAAGCAAGCTTGCTGCTGAGTGCTGGACCTGGGTCTGCTTCCTCGGTGCCGATTCCTCGTCTGAGATCGAGCCCTTCTGCAGGAAAGGTGTGCGAGAGCACAGGCAAGAGTTGTGTACGGAGAGGAGTCACAGAAAGCACCAGCATTTCATGCCTAGCTTCCCATACGCTTTGTAATAAGGCTTTTAAGTAATTGCATTCAGTATACTAAAAATGATCTAACTCCCTGTTTCTGTGGCTACGCTCCTACTTTGATGGGCTCCTTGCCAGAAGTCTGTCGGTGGCCACTGACCCTCTCTGCTCTGCATCAGAGAGGAACGTTGGAAAAGAGACGGGTGATAAAATTTAACAATTAGTTTCCAATAAAA
Source organism: Balearica regulorum gibbericeps (assembly GCF_011004875.1). NCBI lineage: Eukaryota > Metazoa > Chordata > Aves > Gruiformes > Gruidae > Balearica > Balearica regulorum. Next base: position 1,280,736 of record NC_046211.1, read on the forward strand.
GCGCGTGAGCTGGAAAATACTCATGTAGTGGCTTTTCCTTAGGCACGGTCTAAGGTGTGAATGAGTTTTGTGAAAATCCTGGTGACATGAACGGTGGGATCAAGTGTGCTCTCGTCAAGTTGCCAACAACACTGAGCTGCGTGGTGCTGTCGGCGTGCTGGAGGGAAGGGATGCTGTCCTGAGGGACCTGCTCAGGTCAAAAGCAGCGTGACCAGCAGGTCGAGGGAGGGGATTCTGCCCCTCTACTTCAGTCTGGTGAGACCCCCCTGCAGTGCTGCGTCCAGCTCGGGGGTCCCCAGGACAAGAAGGACATGGAGCTGTTGGAGCGAGTCCAGAGGAGGCCACGGAGATGATGCGAGGGCTGGAGCACCTCTGCTCTGGAGACCTCAGGCTGAGAGAGTTGGGGTTGTTCAGCCTGGAGAAGAGAAGGCTGCGGGGAGACCTTAGAGCCCCTTCCAGTCCCTAAAGGGGCTCCAGGAAAGGTGCAGAGGGACTGGTGACAAGGGCAGGGAGTGACAGGCCAAGGGGAATGGCTTTAAATTAAAAGAAGGTAGATGTAGATGAGATAGAAGGCAGAAATCCTTCCCTGTGAGGGTGCTGAGGCCCTGGCACAGGGTGCCCAGAGAAGCTGTGGCTGCCCCTGGCTCCCTGGCAGTGTTCAAGGCCGGGTTGGATGGGGCTTTGGGCAGCCTGGGCTAGTGGAGGGTGTCCCTGCCCATGGCAGGGGGTGGGACTGGATGGGCTGGGAGGTCCTTTCCCACCCAAACCAGTTCGTGATTGTTTCTGGTTGGCTTTGAGCAGGAGGAGATCGTGGAGCTGCCGGAGATTGAGTCGCTGCAGGGAGTGCTTTGGGGTTTTTCTGCAACAGGTTGTGAACGCAGGAGTGGTGTCAGTGAGAGTAAGCTCCCACCAAGGGCTCTGCACCAGGGGTGATGCTAAGAGCTTCCCGACGGGAAACCCAGGGACCAGGATAACTGCGAGGTGCAGCCGTGCCGTGGGAACAGGCTCTGCCGAGGTCAGGACAACTGGAAAATGGAGCGGAATCGAGAATTAAAGGATTTGTAGATAAAAACTCTGATGACTGATGCGACTGGGGCGCAGCTGAAGGGGTTGTAACGCAGAGAAGATGGGAGCCTGCTAGAGCTCACGGGCACGTGAAACAAAACTGTCTATTGTCACCGTTCCTATATTTAAATCCTCGTGTTGTGTCATTAAATTAAGTGAAGAAGCTAATTAGCATGTGGATGAGCTTACTGCACTACAAGCACTGTTACTGGCCGACTGAAGAAGAGGTTTGATGAAATAATTAAATTTGGAGCTGAATATAAGGAAGATCAGAGGTGCGTTGTTTGGAGTACGACTGTGGGTGGGAGGTCTGGGTGCCAAGGTCAATGCCGGCTCAGCGGGGACGGGGGAAGCGGTTTTGGAGAAATCGATCTCCGGAGGAGAAGGGACGGGGATCCGGGGTCCTTTGTGTGCCGCACAAAAGCTGGTGCCTGGCTGGCGTTAAATCGTACGTCGGTAAAGGCCGTCCAGGCAGCTGCATCCGAGGAACCGGCAGCGCTTATTAAACATACTAATAAACATCGGTTTATTAATAGGAGGCCTTTAAAGGCATGTGGAAAAAGTCTCTCCCTGTCTGTGGTAAGTGTCCTCTGGACATAGGTATGTGCCTGGTGAAATCTCCCCGATAAAGCTGCCAATCTCAGAGACTTTTTAAGCCATTACAGCTTAAAAAAAAAAAAAAAAAGGAGATTTATACATGATGATTCTTAGAAAATATGAGTAAGTGGCCTCTAAATTATTGAACAGGAGAGTGCGCTGAGGCAGTAGCCAAAAGGGGTGATGCTGGAGCTTCGGAGATCAGACCAGACCCGTGCTCTGGAGCAGCTGGGTTTTTTTCCCCTGCAGAAGTTCGTGCCAGTTTGTGTTTGACCTCTTACCGCAGGCGATGCTGATCTTTCTGGCTGTACGGTTCCTTTTGCAGTTGGTATCGTAGAAACGGTGCAGGGTCAATGACTTTTTGTGTCCTTTCTAAACCCGTGTCAGGGTCAAGGCTTGATGTTACCAAACATGTAGTTTTTGGGGAGATCTGGAAATGATTTGTCAATTGAAGATTTCCTCTCTAGTCCCCAGTTTTGACCGTTGGACGTGCCATTGACAGAAATGCTGAAACCGCCCCCCAAAAAGCAGGCACTTAAATGTAGTTATCAAAACGCGACTGACGTGACTTCTTCCACTTGACGATGAATCTGAATTTTCTTTTTGTCTTTAGCTGCCTTTCCTCATCGACTGAACCTTTTTTACTTGGCCAATGACGTTATACAGAACTGCAAGAGAAAAAACGCGATTGTCTTTCGTGATACGTTTGCAGAAGTGCTTCCTGAAGCTGCTTCGTTAGTGAAGTAAGTAACAATGTGTTGGAAGGTGGAACGTCTCAAAAAATGTGAAATTTTTCTTCTAACGTCTCAAACTCTCTAGAAACATCAGCAAAATTTCAAGGATTTTGCCCGAGTAACTGTGTGGGTTTGAGCTTCTCCACAAGGAGTGTGCTAGAACGGGCGTAGAGCTGGCTTTTAATTTGCGTAGGGGTCTCATTTGAGTAAAATTACCACGTGAAGCAGTGCGAGGGGCAAATCTTGCACCGATACGTGCGTGCCCTGCAGCTCTGCCCTCCCCTGCCTGCTCGTGTGCAGGCAGCGATGGCTTGTGTGGCTGCTTGGGGGGCGGGTGACGGTGACAGCGACAGACTCAGGGGAGGGCTCGGCTTTGAGGAGACCCACGTACACCTCGCTGGCCCTGTGATGTCATTCTGTCTGTCCCTCTGCAAAGCTTTGCATGGCCAGGGACGGCAGTGTCGCTCCACGACAGAATCTCGATGACCAGCCTTCTTCCGATCTGTTTAAAAAGCAGTAAAAGTGGCCAGAAATACGCATCGCTCTTTCTCGGGGCACTGAGCTGGAACGTGAACGCAGGAGGGCTCCGACTCGAGTCGGATTGCTGCTTAGGTGAAGCAACCGGTTCGGTGAAGCACCTCTGGCTCTGAATTTGGAGCCCTGCGACGGTGCCGGCAGCCACCCGGGTCCTACAGGGAGCGGTGGCGGCAGCTTCGCTTTCCAATTAGAGTTTGTTATTCCGAGCCCGAGTCCTCTGGGGCAGTTGCTTCTGATTGTTGGCAGGGTTCAGGCTCGTGTGCTGCCCTCGGAGTGCTAAATTCAGGGAGCGTGAACTTTTAATTTGGGTCGTTTTACAGAAAGTGCTCTTCGTTTGGGTGTTCAGCAAGGTGACAGCTGGTCTGGTCATGCGTTTTTCTTTTCCTCTCTTATCCCAAGAGGGTCTGTGCCCTTGTGTTGCCTCGGGAATCGAAGGAGAGCATGCTTCCTTGCAGATGTTTTATTTATCAGGTTTTTTCCTTGAAACAGAAGCACCTGGATGAGATACGCTATTTGACTCCTTCCTTCCTTTGGAGATTCTTACATTGCTTGACTCCCAAGGCTTGTGTGATCAGAGATGAGTGGGAGAGCTCGTCTCCTTGATGAAGTTTACCACCACGGATCACTTGCTATACACTCACTTCTCTCTGAAGTAGTTACTCTTCTCTGCGAAGAGAGTAATATTTTATTTCCCACCCCCAGAATAATCACTTTTTTCCCCCAGAGCATCCATATAGAAATGGAAGAGTAACCAAAAAAATTTTTTTCCCCATGAAGAAAAGCTTCAGAGAAATCCTGTTGGTGTTCCTACTGCTCTGAAACCTTCTAATTTTACCCAAAAAAAAGGGCCCTGATCCGTTAGGATATGGAAGTGTGCGCATGCTTAACTCCAAGCATGTGGACTGGCTGCCTTGGTCTCACTGGGACCCCTTGCAGTAGGAGTAAAGTTGTCAGAAAGAGAGAGAAGGCTCTTTTAAAGTTTTGATTTAAACACTTCATTATTTACATTATTATGCAAAGAAATTACAGTGTGTGGGGGGGGAAGAAAACCCAACGTGCTCTTCTTTTTTTCCAGGGATCCATCCGTTTCCAAATCTATCGAAAGAATCTTCAAAATCTGGGAGGACAGAAATGTGTACCCCGAGGAAACCATTTTGGCGCTAAAAGAAGCTCTGAGTAAGTTACTCACCCTTTGCGTTTCTTACCTTGCAAACTAAAGCCTGAGCTTGGCGAGGCTAAAGAAAATGTCTGGAATCGCTGAGTAAAATGAGTTTATTGCGCGTATCTGTTCTTTCTGCGTTTGCATAGGCTTTAAAGTAGCAGCACTGAATTCATCTGCTTCACGTTTTGTTTTGTACCTTTCTCTGAATCCTTTCACGTAAGCTGGAATTATTCCAGCTGAGAGTAAATAAAACGCGGAGGGAAAGTGGTCCTACAAGCCCTGGACACGGCGCCCTGTGTTCCCAGCTCTTCCTCTGAGCGTGAGCCGACTCTCAGCTGCTACGGTGGGACGAGGAACAGAGGCGGCTTCGTCCCTTTCTAATCTGTTTGAGCAATAAGGTTTTTTTACTACTAATATTTGTGGTGTAGGAAAGAGGCTGGAAGGAAAGCTTTTTGGAGGGTGAAGTGTCCTGGAGTACTGAGGAAAGAACTCGGCTTAAAAGCTGAAATGGCTGATGTGAACTGGAAACACGTGTAGTCAGTTAAAATCAGAACTTAGCCGATACTCAAATACTTGAAGGAAGTTAGTCCACGTTTCTGCTTTACTTGGTTACGTCACTAAGAGCTAAAGGTACTTCAGGAAATTCTCAGGTGTGGGTTTGAGAGCCGGTCGCCGTCGTGGCAGGAGAAACGCGGTGTCTCGGGTTCAGGCTTTGACACGTGAAAAGGCTTTAGTTGGGCGTTGAGAAGTGAAGTTCATGCGTACGTTCCGAAATCTGTCATTTTTTGTAACTTGTAAATCAGGTACTGTGGCTATCTTCCAGACTTGCCTTGCTTGCCTGTTGAATGCTGATTTCATAGAGCCGAGTGGTATAGTTTTATTTTTAGATGCCTTCTGTTTTCCCTTTTTACTCATTACTGTGATTTTTGAACTGTCTTAGTCTAAGGGCAAACAGAAACTTGATTTAAAAATGGAAGACCATCCCACAAGTTGTTGTATTCCTGAGTAAACTTAGGTTCTCTTGGGCATCCAGCAGCTCTCCTATGGAAGTTGGTCTAGGTGTTTTAAAACAAATTTCTGTTCACTGGGTTTTTGGGTTTTTTTTTTTTACCATGCAACCGTATGGTACCAAAACCAGATTCTTAAAGGAATCCCATAATGCCAGACTGGGGGAAAAAAAAAAAAAAAAAATGAAATGTTTTCCAGGTACCACTTTCAAAACTCAGAAGCAGCTGAAAGAAACTCTGAACAAACAACCGAATAAGCCGTGGAAGAAATCGCAAAGTAAGGAAACAATGTGAACTCTCTGAATTAATATAGAAATTGCCTTCTTGAGGAACAGAAGAAAGGCTAGCCCAAACTGGGCAAAGTACCTGGATTAAAACACGAGCCAGCCTATGTCTTCCAGGCTTGTAAAGCTCCTTACAGACTAATATGTAAAGGACTAGTTGTTGCTAGAAAACCACTTTTTAAAGGCATGAGAGAAAAAAACTGATAATAATAAATCTTTATGAGAGCAGAGGTTATGGACAGTAGAGGACGGAGCTGGTGGAACCTCCTGGAAACCGGCGTTAGACTGTTCAGAGGTGGAGAGCAGACAGGCAGAACTGTGTACTTTGGCAGCAGGAGGTGGACGCTACCTTCGTGCTCAGGAACGCGTCTTCAACACCAAGCTAGGTGCTAGGATAAAAGAAAACGGGAAGCTGGCAGTGCAGATAAAGAACTTTGGCGTCTAACAGTACCGAGAGCGCAGTCTGGCGGGAAATGCATTTATAATATACCAATTTTACTAATTTCATTGTACGCTAAAGCCTTGAACAATCCGTAAAGTGAGACGGTGGAACAGAAGGTGTAAGATGGGGCGTGCGCCCGCCTGTCCAAGTGCCGAGATCAGAAGGTTAACAGAAGAGTTTGGAAACTTTATTACTTGGCTTAACATCACAAGCTGCTTTCTCAACCCAAAACGTGCTGTATTCAGTGCGTCTGAAGGTTTTAGCGTTTTGCTTCTTCCCAGATATTTCTCCTGTTTTGTTCAGAAACCAATGGATTTTTGCGTCTCTCGATAGTAGGATTCGTTCCCCCTGTGTTAATAAGATGTCAGAATAGAGGTGTAAGAGCTTTTTAAGATTGAGAGCACAGTTAGGCCTAGTAAGTACCGAAGGGAGACCCCGTCCGAGGGAAACTCTGGGCTGTGTGTGTCAGCTCTAAGTCTGGCACTTAGGAAATAACATTACCTTCCGTGTAGAGAGGTACAAACTCATTGGGTAAGGCTGTTAGATCAACCCTTGCAGGGAACTTCTCTTCCCAGCTGGAAAAGGTATGCCTGGTAAATTTTTATAGCTCGTTAAAAATAAAATTATATGAAAAGCAATAGCGTAATTTGTTGACCTGTCAGAATCTAGCTGCAGGTGACTGTGTCCCGTTTAGCTAATGGCAATGCCCGGAGCATTGCGTGGAGGGGAAAACGTAATGAGTAACAACAGCCTCTGAGTTTTTCATTGAATGATGTTAAAATATCTTTTTATTAGAACTTACTTTTAGTCGGGGTGTAGTTCCTTAGTTTCTTGATACTTTTTCTTTGTTCCGACAGCATCCACAAACCCGAAAGCTGCTTTGAAGTCCAAGATTGTTGCTGAATTCAGAGTAAGTCTGCAAGTGGGAATACTCTGTTGCACTTAACCTCCATCCTTGGGCTGTAGCTTTTGTGTAGTTTACGTCCACCAGCAGCGTAAGCTTGTTGAGAAGCTCGAGCGTTCAGCGTCTTTTTGTTCCTTGGCATCTAACGCCTGCTAAACGTTTCAGTTCTGAGGGGCTGGCTGTTGCGTATGGTCGGGTCGTCCTAGTGAAGGAGGAGTTTAGGGTGGCTGAGGAGTTGGTGGCAAAAAATTTATCTAAATTAGGTGTGTTAATGGAATGTATGGGCACTAGTAGAGTAAAAAAAAAAAGGACAAGGAAAAAGGCCTGTCCCTACTCAAAACCATCACAGACTCGGAGAATTGTAGCCCCTGCCTGAGCCCGAGTCCGCTGATCTGTTTGACTTGAGATTAAAAAAAAAAAATTATCCAGAGATTCCCACGGTTCGTTTCTGCCTTAGCTCTCGTTTGGAAACGCTCTTGAACCGGAGCGTTGTTTGTCGCCGAAGCAGGTCTGTGCTGTTAGCGCTGTGCGGCAGGGCTTCTCTTCCACGGAATGTGATGAGGATGCTTTTCTTGTTTGATTTTTTTTTTTTCCAGCCGCAGTCTCTCATTGATGAATTGTTATTATATAAGCGCTCAGAAGACCAGATAGAACTGAAAGAGAAGCAGCTTTCCACTATGAGAGTGGATGTGTGCAGCACTGAAACACTTAAATGCTTAAAAGGTAAAGGCAGCCTATAACGTACAAAACCCGACATAATTGAAGGAGGCGCAGATATGTATCCTGAGAGTTGTAGGAGCTCCTCGGTTCTGCTGAGCCTTAGCCCAGAAATCAGACTGTGTCTGAAAAATGCCAAAATTTCAAAGTGCCGTTAAGAACCACCAAGCAGGAGCCTAAAATCGTTGTTAATTTGAACCTGTTCTTAGAAACCCGCAGATACAGAGCTCAAACAAAGCAGAAGCGACGAAGATGTACTTCGTACTGTTCAGACTTGCCCTCGTATATTGTTAAAACATACGTTGTTCTTAACGTGATCAGGACCCCTTAAATAATTTGGGATTGAAGTTAATTAAGGCATCCATCGGTGGCTACAATTGAGAATGCCAGCTGTGGGTCTGGTAGCAAGCAGCGCTTATTAGTGGTAAACGAACGGAGTTACGTTGAGCTGTATTAACAGGAAATTAAATTGTAAAACTGCAGATAGCTCTAGCTGTACTGGACAATCCATGACCGCAGTCTTTGAAAGCGGTCGCAGTCACGGTAACTCATAGATGTTGTGAACCCCGGTGATGTTAGGAACCCTTGGAGTATGGTAACGAAGGAAAAATTCAAGTTTTTTGACTCTTCCAAAAAAAAGTACGGCACGATGCGGCGTTGGTTGGCTGAACTTCCCGGTTGCTGCTGTTGAGGACGTGCTTCTGAGAGCTGATTTCCCCTTTGGCGGGTGGCAGCTTATTTACGTGGCGTTAAATCTCCTTGCAGACAAAACGGGAGGAAAGAAGTTCTCCAAAGAGTTTGAAGAAGCAAGTTCGAAGCTGGAGGAGTTTGTAAATGGCTTAGACAAGCAAGTGAAAAATGGTCCCTCTCTCACTGAAGCCCTGGAGAACGCCGGGATATTCTATGAAGCACAGTATAAAGAAGTCAAGGTGGTAGCAAACGTAAGTACGCTTTTCCTCGATTCCTCCTCGGGCGGGCTAACGTCTGCCTGTGTTTGCTAAGCGTCTGAGGAGCTAGAAAATGCATCATCCCTATTCACGAACGAAGAAATTTGGCGCGGTTGTTGTACAGGCGGTTTCAAAAGAGAGCGGAGTCAAGGTGTCGGGCGAGAAAAGGAGGTGCTACAAAAATCCAAGGGTCGGAAGCTCAATTCTTGTGTCTTGTTGGAATTTTGTAGCCCCTCTGCATTTTTAAATGGGGGGGGGGGGCAAAATTACAGTTAGTCTAACAAATCCTAAATTCTGGAGAGTACGCAAGTTGTGATGAATACGTGAACTAGATGAACAAAGAAAGAATTCAGTAAAGCATTGTAAAAACAACCAGCCGGCCCCACACACACCAAAAAAAACCCAAACCATCCCAAACTGGCAGCATATTTGTTAAAAAGCATGGAGTTTTTAATGAAAATTGGTTTAAGTTGCTGGAAAAAGGTTTTACCTTCCCCTTTTTTCGTGATCCTCGCTCTGCAAGTCAGACTGAAAAGCTGAGTTGTTACGGCAGAGTTCTCTCTGCAGGGTACAGGTAATTGGAAACGGTTTTCTAAGGCCGTGTGCTTCTTCGTTAGGGAAGTGATTGAGGCATGCTGTCTTCCTGTAAAAGATTATCAGTCCGATGTCCTTTCTTTCTTAGGCTTATAAAACATTTGCTAATCGAGTGAGCAATCTAAAGAAAAAGCTAGACCAGTTGAAAGCAACGCTTCCTGATCCGGAGGAGTCTCCTGTCCCTTCTCCAAGTATGGACGCCCCGTCTCCAACGGGTTCCGAGTCCCCTTTTCAGGGGATGGGGGAAGAGGATAATTCCCGGTCTCCGGTGGTTGGAAGCCGCAAGACGGTATCTCCGGAGCCTGTGACGGATAATCGGGATGTGGAAGACATGGAGCTCTCTGACGTGGAGGATGATACATCTAAAATTATCGGTATGTTTGGCGGGAACAGGCGAGTAAGCGTGTAAAAATTACATCGAGACAGAACGGCCCACCCAAGCCTCGTTTGCACGAAGCCCGTGCTGGGCTGCAAATTGGTGCTGCTGGGTTTCGATCTCCTGCCCCAGTCCCCTGACGCAAGCAGGGAAGTCCCAATCCAGCTGCGGTTGTTCCCATCTCCCAAACCGCTCATCGAATATGGGGTTTTTTTACGTAGCCGGTGGGAATCAGACCTAACATGCCTAATGACGAGGATCCCGTTGAAAATCCCATACCCCGAGTAATCCTTCGGGGACAGAGACTTGCAAAATCACAGACGGGTCTGGGTTGGAAGGGACCTTTAGAGTCCGACCCCCTGCGACGAGCGGGGACGTCCTCGAGTAGATGAGGTTGCTCCGAGTGACGGTTCTGGTCTTGTTCTCCCTCTCCCCGGCGCAGTGGAAGAGAGGAAAGAGAAGCAGGCTGCTCCGACTTCGACACCCGCGAAGACCGAAAGCGTCCCCAAAGCGGTGCCGTCTACCGCTGCGGCAGGCACGACTTCGGTGACGGTGACGACGCCCGCCCAGACTCCTCCGACTCCTCCGGCTCCGAAGGCGGTGAGCGCAGCGTCCGTCGCTCCGTCGCCAGCGCTCGCGTTGCCCAACCTGGCCAACGTGGACCTGGCAAAGATCAGCTCCATTCTTAGCAGTTTAACTTCCGTAATGAAAAATACAGGTGAGTGCTGAAGCGACGCTAGCCCAGCTGTTCGGTTAACGGAGCTAACAACGGAGTTTTGTAATCTTTTTAAAGCTTTAATTGTCTCAAAATAAACACGAAAGAGTTACTCCTTAAAAGATCTGTCTCGGTCTCTCTCACACACGACTGCCGGCTTCGTGAGCATCTCCTTGCTCGCGCTCTGTGGAGCACTGCTGCAGTTGTTATCTGTGGAAAACTTGAGCCAAAAAAAAGCTTAGAAAAGCTAAAAAAAAGCTTCCGTTAACGAATCGAATGTACGTGAGTGGTGTGTGCTTCCGTCCTAGGTGTCAGTCCCGCCTCGAGACCTTCTCCAGGAACCCCGACGAGCCCAACAGCTCTTACTAGTGGCCTGAAGACTCCCGTCATGGGGACGCCATCTGCTCCTTCCAATCCCTTAGCAAATATTCTCTCCAAAGTGGAAATAACTCCTGAAAGTATTTTGTCTGCTCTCTCCAAAACCCAGACTCAGACTGCACCAGCACTGCAAGGTACCGGAGTGGGTCTTGAGGGAATAACTGGGTATTTGCTGGCAGTGGCCGCGCTGAAACGTGCTGCTGCGCTTGTCCTAAAGCGAAAACAAAAGGCGAAAAACTTAGTTGGAATGTGTTGCGTCTTTGGCAAGTGCAGGTGACTTTTTCTCGGGTAACGTACCTGTTACGGACCAGCGAGTTACTACTTTCCTGCACATCTTTGTATTTTTGCCGTGACCGAAACGCGCTTACCCAGAACGCTTTGTGGAAAGGCGTTGAACGGGGACAGGAGACCGAGAGAGGTTTTTGTGCTTTCCCTGCGCTTCCGAGAACGGTTTTCTTTTCTTCTTTAGGGCAGAAAACTTCCCACAGGTGCTGCTCCCGCACCTCCTCGTGCACGTAACCCTGGTCAGTAGCACGGATTTTTTTTACGCCTGGCTACAAAGCCAGGGTGAGTTAGTACCCGACTTACTCAGATGTATGTTGTAATTTGTATTTATAGACCGATCCGAGCCTCTGGCAAAAGTTTGCACCTCGGTGGGTGCTGACGTCGGTGTTAACGCAGCAAAATCCAGTCATTTTCCTGGCTGAAACACGAAGTAGTTCTAAGGAACATCATCTGCAATACAAATAACGATTTGCCTCTTGCCTGAGTATCTGAACGCAGCAGTTTTGGGTTTGTTTTTTTTTTTTTTTCCCCCAGGTTTGTCATCCTTACTTCAGAGTGTTGCTGGAAACACCGTTCAGTCAAGCGAAACTGCGTCACAGAGCACTTCGGCATCGCCAGCCAACACGACCGTTCCTTGCGTGAAAGGGAGGAATATTCCTTCCAGTACTCAGTCCTTTATATCCAAAACTTTTGGTTACTCTCCAAACTCATCTACAGCTGAGGTTTCCTCAACTTCAGTTAACAAGGCTCCCGTTGGACATACCCCAGGGCTGTCAACCTCCACTTTTAAACCACCAACCAATTCCCTGGGATTTTCCGGTTCCCACCCTACCAGTCCTTCTTCCCTTTTGCCGACAGAAACCTCACTGGGTCAATCCTCCGAAATTTCAAAAGCGAAGCTGGAATCGGAGCCCCCTTCTCCGAGCCTGGAGATGAAGATACACAATTTCTTGAAGGGAAATCCCGGCTTCAGCGGTCTGAACTTGAATATTCCAATTCTCAGCAGTTTAGGGTCCAGCATCACAACGGAAAGTCACGCGTCTGACTTCCAGCGTGGTCCTACCAGCACTTCCATGGACAATGTGGACGGAACTCCGGTGCGCGACGAGCGAAGCGGGACGCCCACCCAGGACGAGATGATGGACAAACCGACGTCGAGCAACGTCGACACGATCTCCCTGCTGTCAAAAATTATGAGCCCCGGTTCTTCTACTCCCAGCAGCACGAGGTCACCTCTGCAGAGCCGGGACGACGGATATCCCCAAGAACTTCCCAATTCCGTGCACGGCTACCGGCCCTTCGGCCTCGGCAGAGAGTCTCCGGCCGGCCTCTACAAGCAGTCTGCAGACAGCATGGAGATACCCTCCTCTTTAATGGACTCCTCCCAGGAGAAATTTTACCCAGACACCTCTTTTCAAGAAGACGAAGATTACCGTGACTTCGATTACTCCGGGCCGCCTCCGTCGGCCATGCTAAACCTGGAGAAGAAACCCGCCAAGTCTATCTTGAAATCGAGTAAACTCTCTGAAGCTGCGGAGTACCAGCCGGTCCTGTCCAGCTACGGTCAAAGATCGCAAGAGTTTGGCGTGAAGTCGTCCTTTCCTCAGTCGATGAGGTCTATTCTTGATCAGAGCGAGAGCTGCGACCCGTTGGCGGCGTCTCCGGGGATTTACGGGAGCTACGGCCTCAGGGGAAACGATTCCACCTCGGACGGCTCCCCTTCGCCCAGCAAGAACGACGTGTTTTTCGCGCCGGACTCCAATCACAACAACTTACCGAAATCGGTGGTGCACTCTGGCCTCTCGCAGAAGCAATACCCGGACTCGCCCCACTCGATTCCCCACCGTTCGCTTTTCTCTTCTCAAAACGCCCTCTCCAGCCCCGCGGGCAGAGCGCCCGCGGCGAACGTGGAGAAATCCTTGGGTTCTTCCATTTCCGCCACGTCGACCATCGAATTCAAGAACATGCTCAAAAACGCTTCCCGTAAACCCTCCGAGGAGAAACATTTTGGCCAAATTTCCAAAAGTAGCTCCGGCGAGGGGGTGAGTTTGTCCGGTCACGGCCCGACTGGAGCTTCCAAGGGAGAGCCGCAGCCGCAGGAGGAGCACTACCGCATAGAGACAAGGGTCTCCTCGTCCTGCTTGGACTTGCCGGACAGCACCGAGGAGAAAGGGGCCCCCATCGAAACGCTGGGTTACCACAACGCCTCGAGCAGGGGGATGTCGGGAGAACCCATCCAGACCGTGGAATCTATCCGGGTTCTGGGGAAGGGGAACAGAGGACACGGGCGAGAGGCGAGCCGAGCGGCGGGGTGGTTCGAGATGAGCAGCGGCGGGAGCGCCTTCGACAACGGGCCCTCGGGTACGTCGGAGCTGCCCGGCATGGGCGGTTTCCCGGCGCCGTACAAGGAACACGTGCCGCCTTTCCAGGAAAGCGTCAACAACTTCCGAACGAATAACTTCAGCCCCGCTTTCGAGCACCACATGCCGCCGCCGCCGCCCCTCGCGCCGCCTCCCATCGAGCACGGGACTCCCTTCCAGCGTGACCCCGTGGGTCCGCCCGCCGGGCCCCCCGCCGCCCCCCCCAAGGACCACGGCAGCCTGTTCCCGAGGGATCACTCGGTCCCTCCCCGCATGCCGTCGGTGGATCACACCAACCCCTTCTCGAAGGAAACCTCCGCTCCTCTCTCGCTCCCCCACGGCGTCCCCGCTCCTCCCTCCGTGGAGCACGCCGGGGTCCCCTTCCCCACGCCCCCGCCGCCCCCCGTTCCCGGGGATCACGCCGGCGTCCCCTTCCCCGCCCAACCGCCGCCGGCCGGGGAACACGGCGGCGTCCCCTTCCCCGCGCCTCCCCCCATGACGGTGGAGCACGGCGCCGGCGCCTTCCCCAAGGAGCACGGTACGATCCACCAAGGGACGATAAAAGAGCATTTCGCCGTGCACGCCGCAACCCGGGAACCGGTGGCGCAGCCCCAGCAGCGGGACCACGCCGCGACGCCCCTGTCCCGTACCCGCGAGGCCGTGGCTCTCGCCCCCCTCTCCAGGGAGCAGCTGGGGGGGGGGACGCCCCGCGGTCTGGGACCCCCCTCTCACAGGGACGGTGGGAACCGTGGCGGGGTGCTGGTCAGAACCCCCCGTGCTGACTTCAGGCCGCGAGAGCCCTTCGTCAGCAGAGACCCCTTCCATAGCCTGAAAAGACCCCGGCCGCCGTTCGGGAGAGGGGGGTCCCCCTTTTTCGCCCCAAAACGCCCCTTCTTCCCCCCAGGTACTGAAGCAGACGCCCAGCTCCCGAGCGAAGGCATCCGGACGCTGTAGAGAGCAGCGGAGTAGCGCTTTCACTTGGTTTTTCCATATTAATTTTTTTTTTTTTTTCCCTCCAGAGCCCCATAACTTTCTCCCAAATTAAATGTTCTGGGTTGGTGGTTTTTGGTTTTTTGGTTGGTTTTTTTTTTTTTTTTTTTTTTGGATTTTATCCCCCCCCCCCCCCCCCCCCCCCCCCGCCCCCAGTTGTTTATTTCCTAAACCCACCCAGTTGGTGCGAGACTAGAGGAAAAAAAAAAAAAAAAAAAAGAAAAAAAATTTTTAACAAAAAGAACAAGCGTTGCTGTTGAAATAAAACCTTCCAGTAGTAGTTTAAAAAAAAAAAAGAAAAAAACCCCTAAAAAACGGAAAGGAAAGATGACGCGTGCTGTTGGGATGATGTTTTTTTAGCCGATTACCAAATCGCTGCCGCAGGGAGGAGCGAAGGGTCCAAGCGGTGGCCGAGACCCCCCCACACACCCCCCCCCCCCGTGCCTTCCTCTGCAGCGACGGTCGCTGCTCCTCCTCTGGCAAAAACCACCAAAAAAAAAAAAAAAAAATTAAAAAAAAGGCAAAAAATAAAAATAATAATTTAAAAAAAAAAACCAGAAACAACACCAAACCGTCACAAGCCTCACCCTATGATGATCTCCGGCCTGTTTGGCTCCCGCGCCCCGGGAGCGAGGAGGGGTCCCCAGCCTGCCCCCCCCCTCGGGAAAAACCTGTCGTCTGTTGGTTGGATTTTGGTTTATTTTGGGGTTGGTTTTTTTTTGGTTTTGGTTTTGTTTTGTTCCTTCCCCCCCCCCCTCGCCCCGGGAACACTGTTGACTTTCTAAGTGTGTGTATATAATAATCACTTTTTAATTCCATCTCTCGGATCGTTCAAAATGCGCAGACGGGGCTCGGGGCGCAGCACCCCCCTGCCCAGGGCCGCCCCGCCAGCGGCTTTTATATGAAGTTGGAATTTTACTTGATTTATTTTATTTTTTTTTTGGTGTTTTTTTTTTTTTTTTTTTTTAGTTGCTAGACTCCATCATATATGTTTGATAAAGGTGTAGGGTTAAATATCTACATAAAAATTACAAAAAACGAGACGGTGACGGATCCTTTCTTTGTCGCGTCCGCTCTCGGGTGGGTCACGGTCACCTCGGTCCCGAGGGGATCCCACGGGGGGGGGGTGGTGGGGGGTGTCGGGGCGGGGATCGGTGCTGGCTGAACCCCCGTTCTCCTCCGGGGACCCGTCGTGAGGGGATCCCGGGGCCGTTCCCCACACACACACACCCCCCCCCCCCCGCTGGTGTCCGTGGTTCCGTCCTACCCTGGGGCTTCCCCACGGGCGGGCGAGTCCAACGCGGGCTCCCGGGGGGGGAGGAGGGAGGGGGTGGGACTCCGGTGTTGGGCCCCGCCCCTGGGCGGGACCTTCCCTTATATAGCCCTGTCTCTGGGCGGGGTTTCTGCCCTGGCCACGCCCCCCGGGTGAGACGATCCCGCGCCTGGCCCCGCCCCCTCCCGGGCATTCTTCCCTCTTGGCCCCGCCCCCGTAAGGGCCTTTGGCGTCCGGCGGGCGGCGGAAGGGGCGGAGCTTCGCGCCATGCCGTGCCCTCGCGCCGGGGGGCGGCTGCTCTTCGCGGGAGTCTCGCGCCGACACCGGGTGCGCTCGGACCCGCCCCTCCCCCACCCCCCCTCCCCCCCCCCTCCCCGGGACCGCGGCGTCCTGCCCCTCCCCCCCTTTCCCCGTACCCCCCCGGTGACCTCCGCCCGCTCCCCAGGTCTCCGGCCCGGCTCCCCCCGGTTCCGAGCGGCTCCGGCTCTTCCAGCGGCTCCGGGCGGCGCAGGAGCAGCGCGATGGAACCGGCCGCCTCCCCCCGGGCACCCCCATCCGCATCGCCCTGCCCGGGGGGGGCCGCCTGGCCGGCCGGGCCCTGCAGACCACCCCCTTCCAGGTGGCCGCGCAGCTGGGGTAGGGCCGGGCACGGCGCGGGGGGGCACCGGGTCCCCACTGCCCCCACCGGGTCCCCACTGTCCCCACCGGGTCCCTATTGCCCCCACCGGGTCCCCACTGTCCCCACCGGGTCCCCACCGGGTCCCTATTGCCCCCACCGGGTCCCCACCGTCCCCACCATGTCCCCACAAGGTCCCCTGTGTCCCCACCATGTCCCCACCGGGTCCCTATTGCCCCCACCGGGTCCCTATTGCCCCCACCGGTCCCCACGGGGTCCCCACTGGGTCCCCACTGTCCCCGCCATGTCCCCACAAGGTCCCCTGTGTCCCCACCATGTTCCCACGGGGTCCCTATTGCCCCCACGGGGTCCCTGTTGCCCCCACAATGTCCCCACCAGGTCCCTATTGCCCCCACCGGGTCCCTATTGCCTCCACCATGTCCCCACGGGGTCCCCACCGGGTCCCCACCGTGTCCCCACAAGGTCCCCTGTGTCCCCACCGTGTCCCCATGGGGTCCCTGTTGCCCCCACAATGTCCCTACCAGGTCCCCACAGTCCCCACAGGGTCCCCGCTGTACTCACCGTGTCCCCATGGGATCCCCACAATGTCCCCACGGGGTCCCCATGGTGTTCCTATTGCCCCCACAATGTCCCCACGGGGTCCCCACTGTCCCCACCATGTCCCCACGAGGTCCCCTGTGTCCCCACGGGGTCTCCAGCATCCCTATAGCAGCCCTGTGGTCCCCACGGTGTCCCCACGAGGTCCCCACTGTCCCCACAAGGTCTCCACCATGTCCCCAGGGTCCCCACGGTGTCCCCACGAGGTCCCCACTGTCCCCACGAGGTCCCCACGGGGTCCCTGTTGTTCCCACCATGTCCCCATTGCCCCCGTGAGGTCCCCACGGTGTCCCCACGGTGTCCCCAGCATCCCCACGGTGGCCCTGTGGTCTCCATGGGTTCCCCAGCGTCCCCACTGTGTCCCCATTGTCCCCAGGAGGTCCCCACGTTGTCCCTATTGTCCCCAACATGTTCCCACGGGGTCTCCAGCATCCCCAGAGTGGCCCTGTAGTCCCCACGGTGTCCCCACAAGGTCTCTGTCGTGTCCCCATGAGGTCTCCACCACGTCCCCAGGGTCCCCACCGTGTCCCCACGAGGTCCCCAGGGTCCCCGCCGTGTCCCCTCTGCCCCCACGCGTTCCCCACGGTGTCCCCTGGTGTCCCCGCAGGGGGGGCCTGCCGGAGGCGGCGCTGGTGGCCCGGGTGAACGGGACCCTCCAGGACCTCGACCGGCCCCTGGAGAGCGACGCCGACCTGGAGCTCCTCGACTTCTCCACGCCGGAGGGACGGGCGGTGAGCGCGTGTGTCCCCCCCTCCCCTGCCACAGCGTGTGCGTCCCCGCGTGTCCCCCCCGGTGTCACCCCCTCCCCATGTCACCCCCCCGTGTCACCCCCCCGTGTCACCCCCCCGGTGTCACCCCCTCCCCATGTCACCCCCCCCGTGTCACCCCCCCGTGTCACCCCCCCAGGCTTTCTGGCGATCCGGCGCCTGCGTCCTGGGAGCGGTGGTGGAGCAGTTTTACGGGGCGACGCTCTGCAGCGCGCGGGCCACGGAGGACGGCTTCTTCTGCGACGTCCACATGGGCGACAGGTGAGGAGGACGCGGTGGGGTGGGGTGGGGGACACACACGGGGACAACCCCCCCCCCCCGCCCCCGGTGGGGTCTGGCGTCCCCAGCCCGTCCCCCCCGACGCCCGCAGGACGGTGCAGCGCGACGAGCTGCCGGCGCTGGAGGACGCTTGCGCGGCTTTCGCCCGCGCTGGACATCGCTTCGAGCGCCTGGAGGCCACCCGGCAGCAGCTGGCCGAGCTCTTCGGGGTGAGACACCCCCCCATCGCCCACCCCCGGCCCCTCCTTGGCGGGGGGGGGGGGGGGAAGACGAGGGACCCCAGCCTGGGGACACGGGGACCCTCGTGGTTGGGGTTCTGGACCAGGGGGGTGCTAATGGGGAGCGGTGTCACCCCGGCTCGGTGTCACCCCCCCCCCGTGTCCCGTCCCCCCCCCAGCACAACAGCTTCCAGCTGCAGCAGGTGGAGGAGGAGGTGACGTCCCCTACGGCCACCGTCTACAGGTGAGCGCGGGGAAGGGGGTGGGGGGGGTGGGGGGGGTCCCCAAATCCGTCCTCACATCCCTCCGTCCCCGCAGGTGCGGCCCCCTGCTCCAGCTCTGCCGCGGCCCCCTCCTCCGGCACACGGGGCTGATCGCCGCCCTCCGCGTCCTGACGGTGGGTTATCGGGGGGGGGTTATCGGGGGGGGGGGGGTGACCCCCAGGCATCCGGACCCCGCTGATTTGTGCCGTCCCCCCACCCCACCCCGCGGCAGAGCTCGGCAGCGTTTTGGCAAGGGGCCGGGGGCCGCCTGTCGCTGCAGCGCGTCGCCGCCGTCGCCTTCCCCAGCGCCCAGGATTTGGCCGACTGGCAGCGGGCACAGGATGAGGCCGCCCTGCGGGATCATCGCCGCATCGGTCGGGTACGCCCCGCGCCGGGGCGGGAGGGCGGTGGGTGTTATTGGGGGGCTACTGGTGACTCCCCCCCAGTAACACCCCCCCCTTCCTTCACCACAGGAGCAGGAACTTTTCTTTTTCCACAAGCTCAGCCCCGGCAGCTGCTTCTTCCTGCCGCGCGGCGCCCACATCTACAACACCCTCGTCGACTTTATCAGGGTACGGGACCCCCCCTTACCCCCCCCTCCCCCCATCTCCACCCTCGGGGTGTCACCGTCATCTCTGCGGGGGACAAATCGGGGTCTACCCCATGCTGCCGTCCGAGCGCATCCCGGATCCGGATATCGATCTATAGGGAATAAATTTGGGGGGGGGGTGTTCCCCGAGGGGTCAGGATTTCCCCCCCCCTGCAGATCGATATCCGAATCCGGGATGCGCTGGGACGGCAGCCCCCCCGCCCCCACCACCCCCCCCTTTCCCCTCAGCCCCCCGCCGTCCCCCAAATCCCCGCGGTTCCCCTGACCGCGCCGCGGTGGGTTGATGTGTCGTCCCCCCCACCCCGCAGAGCGAGTACCGGGCGAGGGGTTTCTCCGAGGTGGTGACCCCCAACGTGTTCAGCCCGCGGCTCTGGGAGCTCTCGGGGCACTGGGAGCACTACGGCACCCACATGTTCTCCTTCACCGTCGGCACCGAGACTTTCTCCCTCAAACCCATGAACTGCCCGGCGCACTGGTGAGACCGGACGGACGCGGGAGACGCGGCGGCGGAGTGTGTGTGGGGGGGAAAGCGTCTGATCCATCCGTCCATCCGTCCATCCGCAGCCTGATGTTCGCTCACCGGCCGCGGTCGTGGCGGGAATTACCGTTACGCCTGGCGGATTTTGGGGTGTTGCACCGTAACGAACCCCCCGGTACTTTAACGGGGTTGACGCGAGTACGACGATTCCAGCAGGACGACGCTCACATCTTCTGCGCCATGGAGCAGGTGAGCGGCGGCGGCCCCCAAAATCCGATGTCACCGCCACGTCGCCCTCTCCCTTTTGCTAACGACCCGTTTCCCCAGTTGGAGGATGAAATCGATTCCTGCCTGGATTTTATCCGGACCGTTTATTCCGTGCTCGGCTTCTCGTTCCGCTTGGCCCTTGCCACTCGCCCCCCAGGATTTTTAGGGGATCCCGAGACTTGGGATCGCGCCGAGCAGGTTGAGACGGGGACGGGGGGGGGAACGGACACGACGGACAGATCTTTCTCACCCCGTCTCGTGTCTCCGCTGTGTCGTCGTCGTCCCCCTTATTTTGACACCCTGCACCCCCCCCCCATTTTGTCCCCGCAGCATCTGGAACGGAGTCTCCGAGTTTTCGGGCAGCCCTGGGAGCTGAGTCCGGGCGACGGCGCTTTTTACGGCCCTAAAGTAAGAAATTTTAAGGGGGGGGGGGTTCCCCGAAGGGTCCCGGTTTGCCCAAAGGGCAAACCGGGACCCTTCGGGGAACCCCCCCCCCCAAATTTATTCCCTATAGATCGATATCCGGATCCGGGATGCGCTGGGACGGCAGCATCAATGCGGCACCATCCAGCTGGATTTTCAGATGCCGGAGAGATTTGGGTTGGAGTACGCCAGGTATTGGGGGGGAGCACAGCAAAATTTGGGGGGGCAGGAGGGGGACAAACCCCCCCCCACCCCCCCGGCTCAACGCTGGGTTTTTTTTTCTCTCCCCCCCCCCCCCCCCCCAGTGCGGCGGGGGGGTCGGTGCGGCCGGTGCTGATCCATCGGGCGGTGCTGGGCTCCGTGGAACGTATGGTGGCGGTGCTGGCCGAGAGCTGCGGCGGCCGATGGTGAGGGGTGGGGGGGGGGGTGTGGGGTGTACCCCCAAAGGGACCCGAGAGGGACAAAGCGGGATCCTTTGGACCCCCCAACCTCCCCCCAAAAAAAGAGAAAAATCTCACTTTGGGGCTGTGAAAGGGACACACACACCCCCCCCCAAATTCTTGGGACACCCCCGTCCTGGGGACACCCCCCCATTCCCCCGGGCCCCTCATGCCCAGTGTCACTCCCGTCCCAGGGCACCCCCCCCCAGTCTTGGGGACACTCCTGTCCTGGGGCACCCCCACACACACACACCACACACCCCCCCCCCCAATCCTTGGGGACCCCCCCCCAGTCCCCAGGACAGCCCCCCCGGGACACTCCCCAATCCCAGGGGTCCCCCCATCCCTGGGTCACCCCCCCCACTAGTGTCACACCTCCCCATTCCCCCCACCAACCATGTCACCCCCCACGATGTCACCCCCCACGATGTCACCCCCCACGATGTCACCCCCCCATGTCACCCCCCACGTCACCCCCCCCATGTCACCCCCCAGGCCGTTCTGGCTGTCCCCGCTGCAGGCCGTCGTCATCCCGCAGGCGCCTGAAGTCGAGGACTACGCCCGGGAGGTGAGTGTGCCCCCCCATGTCCCCCCCATGCCCCCCCCGTGCCCCCCCATGTCCCCCCCTGTGCCCCCCCACGTCCCCTCTCATGTCCCCCCCATCCTCAGTCCCCCGCATCCCTCTGTGCCCCCCGTGCCACCCATGTCCCCCCCATGTTCCCCCCATCCTCAGTCCCCCTGTGCCCCCCCGTGTCCCCCCATGCCCCCCGTGTCCCCCCATGCCCCCCATGCCCCCCGCGTCCCCCCGTGCCCCCCGCGTCCCCCCGCTGACGCCGTGGGCAGGTGCAGGCGGTGCTGCGGGGGGGCGGCGTGGTGGCCGACCTGGACGGGGACGCGGGGGCCACCCTGGCCAGGAAGATCCGCCGGGCGCAGCTCGCCCACTACAACTTCCAGCTGGGTAAGGGGGGGGCGCGCACACACGGGGACCCCCCCAACCCCCCCCAGCACACAGACCCCCGGCACCCCCCCGGCACCCGGGACTGGCTGTGCTGAGTCAGCAGCACCCATCGCCCCCCCACCGGAACCTGGGGGCTGCTGGGGGGAGCGCTGGGACCCCCCCCAGGACCCTCTTGGGACCCCCCCCCCCGGGACCCCCCCAGGACCCCCCCAGGGACACCCCTGGGACCCTCTTGAGACCCCCCCTGGGACCCCCCCTGAGACCCCCCCCGGCACCCCGCTGAGACCCCCCCAGAGACACCCCTGGGACCCTCTTGAGACCCCCCCAGGGACACCCCTGGGACCCCCCCAGGCTCCTTCTGGGCCCCCCCCGGGCCCCCCCTGGGATCCTGTGAGACCCCACCTTGGGACCCCCCCTGAGACCCCTCCAGCTCCTTCGGGGACCCCCCCAGGACCCCTCTGACCCCGCCCCTTGGGCCCCCCCATCCCCTGTGACCCCCGGGACTGCTCTGGACACCCCCCCAAGACACCACCCCCCCCCGAGACCCCCCCTTGGGTGGGGCTGTGGGTGCCCAACACAGGTGGGTGCTGCGGGGTGGGGGTGCATACACAGGGGTGGGGGGGCCCCAGGGGTGTGGGGGGGCCCCCCCACCCACGCGCTCCCCCCGCAGTGGTGGGTCGCCGGGAACGCGCCCGTCGCACCGTCAGCGTCCGCACGCGGGACAACCGGCAGCTGGGGGAGCGCGACCTGCACGGGGTGCTGCAGCGGCTGCGCGAGCTGCGCGACGCCCGCGTCCCCGACGCCGAGGAACGCTTCTGACCCCCCCACACCCACCCGTGTCCGTGTCCCCCCCCCCCAACTCGTGTCCGTGTCCCCCCGACACCCATTAAAGTGCTGAGGCCGGGGCAGCTCGGTGCATCTCCCAGGTGTCCCATGTCGGGGGGGGGGGGAGCAGGACACCTGGGGTTCCCCCCCCCCCCCCAAACCCGGACACCCGGGTCCCTCCCACCCGGGATTTCCCCACCCGGACGCCTGGGTCCCCCCCCCGTGGGTTTTGGGGGGGGGGGGGGGGGGGTTGTTGCGCAAACCCGCGTCACGGGGCGTTGGGCAATCGCGGGGGGGGGGGGGCTGGTTCTTCCCCCCCCCCCCCCCCAAGCCGGCACCTGCCCAAAAGTTTGGGCTCAGCGCCGGGCAGGATGCGGCCGTGCTGGGGGACCGTGGGGGGGGGGGAAGGAAATGGGGGGGCCCCCCCTCGTGTCGTGGGGTGAAGGGAGGTGACCGGGGCCGTGAGCCCCTGGGGGGGGGGACACACAGGAGCTGAGGACCCCCCTGTCCCCAAGGAGGGGGGTGTTCCTCCCTGGGTGCCCCCCCAAGGTCCCTGCCAGCGCCGGGGGTGACTCAGCGGGTGGGGCAGGCCCCAAAACGGGGCGAAAACCGCAAAAATCTGGCTGCTTCCCCCTGCCGTGACGCAGGGGTCCTTGGGGGGGGCAGGGGGGGCCAGGGCTACCCGGGGGGGGGTCTGGGGCCTCCCGGGGGGGGGGGGGGCCCACACACACACACACAGGGCCACCAGAGTGGGGACAGGACCACCGCGGCGTCCCCGACCCCCCCTCGGCCAGGCCGGGGCGGTTGGGGTCAAGGTCACGGCCGTGGCCCTGTTTGGGGGCGCAGGACGCAGCCCAGCACCCCCCCAGTTCCCCCCCTCCCGGTTTCCCCCCCCCCCCCCCCCATTTCCCTGTCCCAGCTCCGACGTCAGGCCGTGACTCAGCCCCGCAGGATGCGGCCCCGCACCCGTCCCGGCCCTTCATAAGGCGCCGGAGCCGCCGGTGGCCCCAGAGCGCCCGACGCCATGGCCGCCCTCGGCCTCCTCCTCCTCCTCCTCCTCCTCGGCGCCGCCGGTGAGTCCCGCGGCCCCCACCGACACCAGGGGCCCCCCCACACCCCCCCACCCCCTGCGCGGCTGGGTCCCACACCTGGGTGCTCCCCCCGGACACCTGGGTGCTCCCCCTGCACATCTGGGTCCCCCACCTGGACACCTGGGTGCTCCCCCTGCACATCTGGGTCCCCCACCCAGACATCTGGGTGCCCCCCTGGACATCTGGGTGCCCCCCCAGACATCTGGGTGCCCCCACCCGGACACCTGGGTGCCCCCCCTGCACATCTGGGTGCCCCCACCCAGACACCTGGGTGCCCCCCAAACATCTGGGTGCCCCCCCGGACATCTGGGTGCCCCCACCCGGACACCTGGGTGCCCTCCCTGCACATCTGGCGGCTCTCGCAGGTGTTGGGGTCCCCTTCCCAAACATCTGGAGCCCCTTCCCGGGTGTCGGGGTCCCCTCCCTGCACATCTGGGTGCCTCCCCCCAGACACCTGGGTGTCCTCCCTGCATATCTGGCAGCTCTCCCGGGTGTCTGGGGCCCCTTCCCGGGTGTCGGGGTCCCCTCCCCGGACACCTGGGTGCCCCCCCTGCACACCTGGGTCCCCTGCCCGCACATCTGGCGGCTCTCCCAGGTGTTGGGGTCCCCTTCCAAAACATCTGGGGCCCCTTCCCGGGTGTTGGGGTCCCCTCCCCAGACACCTGGCTCCCAACTGGGATACCTGGGGTGCCCCCCTCCCCGATCTGGGTCCCCCTCCCCATTGGAGCAGGGTGTCCCCACTTGTGTCCCCCCTCCCCGGGTGGGGGTACCCCCCGCTGACCTGTCTGTATCCCCCCCAAAATGACAGTGGTGGCACCGGAACGACACCAGCACGTGGCACAGGAGAGCCTGGTCCTGCAGCACCCCCACATCGAGCAGCGTATGGGGGGGCACGGGGGGGGGGCACCCAAGGGTGGGGGGGGCATGGGAACAGCCAGGGTTGGGGATGGCGGGGGGGGGACACGGGGACAGGGGGTGTTGGAAATGGGGGGGCACGGGGACATGGAGGGGGGGGCACGGGGTGGGGGGGACATGGGGGAGCACCTTGGGGTGGGGACATGGATGGGGGGGGGACACGGGGGGGGGACGTGGGGTGGGGGGGACATAGGGAACGTGGGGACAGCGAGGGTTGGGGATGGGGGGGACACCACGACCCGGGGGGGGACAACACAGGGACAGGGAACGAAAGGGGATTGGGGGGGGGGGGCACGTAGGGACAAGTGTCGGCTGGGGACAGGGCAGTGGGGACACCCCCGCCCTGTGCCCCCCCCCCCCCCCCCCCCTTGCAGTGCTGCAGGAGGAGCAGGACCCCCCGCTGCCCCCCGACATCCTGGCGGCAGCGGCCGGCGCCACCCCGGCCCCGCGCTCCCCCCACGTCTGGGCCAGCGCCCTGGACGGTTTCCCCCCCGCCTGGCCCGTGGCCGCCGCCGTCACCCGTCACTGCCGCCAGCCCCCCAGGGCCCTTCCCACCCCCTCGCTGCCCCCCACCGCCTTCGCCCACCTCCGGCGGCAGGCGGCCGCGCTCGACGCCCTCCAACCCCGCCTCAACGCCTGCTGCCGCCACAACGCGCCGCTGCCCTGCGCCCGGCGAGCCGTGAGTGCCGGGGACGGGGACGGGGACGGGGACGACACACGCATGGGGGGGGGTCTGACCCCGCTGTCCCGCAGTGGACGGACGTGCTGGATGGATTCTGCACCGACGAATTCGGGGTGAAGACGCGACAGTTCCACTGCTGCCGGCAACGCGGCGCGGCACGTCGCCGCTGCTTCGCCCAAGGGCCCGACGCCGTGGCCGCCGCCGCCACCGCCGAGGCCGCCGCCGCAGTCGTCGCCGCTTGGGAACCGGTCGCCGAGCCGCCCTTTCCCCCCGGTGAGCCCACCGCCACCAACATGGGGAACATCTGCGGGTTGAGGGGGCTGCGTCCCGGCCCCCCCGGCCCCGCCGGCCCCTCCGGCCCCCGCGTCCGCCTGCGGCTGCGTCTGGAACGCGACTACGGCCGCTGCTGCCGCAACGGGAGCCTCGCCTGCGCCCGCGCCGCCGTGAGTGATGGCGGGGGGGGACGCACACGGGGTGGGGGGTAAGGAGGGACCCAGGTGTCCGGGTTGGGGTCTGTGTGTCTACGGGAGGGGACCCCCGGTGGCACCCAGGAATTGGGGCGGGCACCCATCCCATGGGGTTTTTTTTTGGGAGGGACCCAGGTGGCACCCAGGGGGGGCCCCCAGGGATGCAGGAAGGGATCCACGGGTGGAGAAAGCAGGGAGGGGACCCAGACATCCGGGGAGGGGACGTGGGTGTCCCAGGAATGACCCAGGAGACCTGGGAGTGACCTGGGGGCCGGGAGGGACCCAGATATCCGGGGAGGGGACACCCAAACATTTGGGGGGGGGCACCCAGACATCCGGGGAGGGGACGTGGGTGTCCCGGGAATGACCCAGGAGACCTGGGAGGGACCCAGGTGTCAGGGGGGACAGGACGGGACCCCCCCCCAAGGTGTCCGGGAGGGGGGACCCAGACATCCGGAGGGACCCACAGGTGGGGGGGGGATATGGGACCCCCCAGGGATCCATCGCCCCGACTGACCCCCCCCCCCCGCAGTGGCAGAAGGGGCTGGAGCGGTTCTGCCGGGAGGAATCGGCCGTGAAGACCCGGCAGCACCGGTGCTGCCGGCACGGGGGGGGCCGTGCCCGGGGCCGCTGCTTCGCCTCGGCCGCCCCCCACCCCGGCTACGACCGGGAGCTGCACAACGTCAGCCTGGCCCGGCCCGGCCCCGCGCTGCTCCGCTCCCTCTGCGCCCCCACCCTCCTGCTCACCAAGAGGTGGGTGCACCCCCCCCCCACCCCTCCCCGACACCCCAACACCCCCCCGAGGGACCGCGGCTGGGGGGGAGGGGGGGGGCAGCAGGGACCCAGGATCCGGGACCCTCCATTCCCCCCCCCCCCCGCCCCATCTCGCAGGGGACCCAGACATCCAGGACCCCCCCAAAAGGGAGGGGACCCAGATATCTGGGGACCCCAGCTCCCCCCCCCACCCACCCCATGTCTGTCCCCCGCAGGCGCCCGGTGCCGGAGCTGCTGGGGGCCGTGACAGCCGCGTGCTGCCCGCTGCCCCCCGAGGAGCGAAGCGCCTGCGCCCACGAGCAGGTGAGTGCGGACAAGGCGGGGGGGGGGGCCAGCGGCTCTGAGGGAACCCCCCCCCCCCAAAACCACCCTGACCCCCCCCTCATTCCCCTGCAGCTGTCCCAAGGCATCGCCACCCTCTGTGCCAGCCCGCGGGACGCCTGGCGGGACCCCCAGGGCTGCTGCTCCCGGGGGGACCCCGAGCGCCGGCGCTGCTTCGACACCGAGTACCTGGCCCAGGTCACCCTGGGGGCTGCCGTGGCCCCCCCGCCCCCCGACCACCACGACGAGTAACCCCCCAACACCCCCCCCCCAGGGCGAGGGGGACAATAAAGCTCCCGTGTTGTCACCTCCGAGCGCCTCAGTGTCCCCAGTGTGTGTGTGTGTGGTGGGGGGGACCCCCGTGCCTCAGTTTCCCCATAGCAAGGGGTGTCCCCCACCTTGTGCCTCGGTGTCCCCACAGCACGGGGTGTGTCACCCCCCCCCCCCCATTCTCGGTGTCCCCACAGGGCCCCACTCCGCCCCCGCAGGCCCCGGGGTGTGTCGGGGTGTGGGGCAGGTGTTGGGGTGTTTGCGGTGTTGGGGTGTGCCGGGGTCCGGGTGTGACGTGTTGTTTGATTATCGGGGTGCGCCCTGGTCACCGCAGGGACCCGACGGCTGGGGGAGCCCCCGCCCAGCACTGCCCCCCCCCCCCCCCAGTGCAGGGCGGGAAGGGGACATGGGTGTCGGGAGAGGACACGAGTGGACAAGCACAGCCTTGTGTCCCCTGGGGTGTCCCTATGCCCCCCCACAGCGTCATGACACCAGGGTGACCCCACGTGTCCCCTGGGGTGTCCCCACATCCCCCCTATGTCCCCCCCAGTGTCCTCATGTCACCCCCCATCCCCCTGGGGTGTCCCCATGACCCCCCGTGTCCCCACGATACCCCCCCGGGTGTCCCCATGCCCCCCCCAGGGTGTCCCTGTGTCCCCAAGATCAGCAACCGAGGTGTGGGAGGGGGCTGGGCAGGCCACCCTGCTGCACCCCTCTTCTTGCACCCCCATTTTTACCTCCCCCCCTTGCATCCTCTCCCCCCCCCTTTTTTCACATCCCCCTTTCCGTACCCATTTTGCCCCATTTTACGCTCTGCCACCCCGTTACGTATGTCACACATGTCACGCACCCCCCCCGTGCCTCAGTTTCCCCTCCAGCAGCTCAGGGGCCCTGGGGGTGTTTGGGGGGGGGCCCCGGGGGGGGGCGTTTTTTGGGGGGGGCTCCCACCCATCCCTCCTCTTCCACAGCACCCGTCCATCCCCACATCCCTCTGTCCCCATACGCTCCAGCCACCTACTGCTGTCCGTCCGTCCGTCCCTTCTCCTCGCTGTTACATTCCTCAGTGAAAAAAAAAGGTTTATACTTTAATAATTAACATTTACGGACAGCAAAAACGCTCACTTTTTCCTTTTGGGAGCTTTTAAGAGCAATTAGGCCCGTCCGCACGTTTCGGACAAACGAACTTCTCAGAGGGAAGAATCTGGAGCGTTGAAAGCGCCTTAATTTTCTGTTTTTATCCAAAATTTATTGACAGCAAGATGGGTGGGGCTACGGGGACAGTACGAAAGTCACGTTTGTGATCGGGGCTCACGCGCTGGGGTCAGGCCGCGCAGCCCCCGCTCTCGCGCTCTGCGCCGCCGTCTGCGCGAGTAGCCCCATCCATCCCCCGCCGCCTTCGCTTAATGTTGCTTTCGTCTGAAGGAGCAGCCTGAGAGAAAAAAAAATTAAATATAGACGGTCAGAAACACTCGGGCCTCTTGAAATCCCTTCCGTGCGGCGATCTCCTCCTCTCACCAACCCAAATTCAGCAGGTTTTGCCTTATTTTAAGGGGAAAGCGCCCATAACGTGGTGGCTTTTGTGATTTTCCAGCCCCAAAGAGTCACCTCGGGTTCAAATCTCGCTGCAGGGGACCCCGTAATCCGCCCCCCGCCCCCCCGGGGGGGTGTCACCCACCTTCTGTCAGCCTCGCCTTGCCCCCCGTGGGCTGGCACAGCACGGTCGAGCAGCCCACGCACAAAACGACGGTCTGAGCGTGGCTAAACACCGTAGTGATCTTGTAGCAACCTGCCGGGAAAGGGAAAGGTCTGAGAGGGGGCGGGCGGCGGACACCGGGACCCGTTACCGTTCCCGCCCCGGCCGCCGTTGCCCTACCCGGGCACTTCACGTCCATGAAGTACGAATTCGGGCTTTGCACCAGCCGTTTCTTCTTGTGTTTCCTCTTCTCCTCCTCGGGGGAAGGGTGCAGCAAATCCTTCGCCAGCTGCGGGGGACAGTCCCGGTTAGAGCCCGGTCCCCGCCCGCCGCCATCTTGGGGGGCCCCGCTGTGGAGATGGCGGCGGTCACGGCCCACCCCGCGGCCCCGCCGGGCCGACAACCGATCCCGTCGGTGCCTGTTTTCCCTTCTCCCCCTGCTCTCCAACCCTCCTTCCCTCCCGTACGGAGGCGCGGGGCTCCGCGGGGGCCCGGGGAGCGGCCCGGGGCCGGTACCGGACTCACAGGCATGTCGGCGTGGATGCAGCCGCGACCGAAAAGGGGCCAAACCGGAAGCGGGAGCTGCTATATCCGCTACGGGGGTTCCCCGCACGGGCGGAAGTGAGGCGCGGCCGCGGGGCGGCGCCATGTTGGGAAGGGCGGGGAGGGAGGCCATGTTGGGAAGGGCGGGGAGGGAGGCCATGTTGGGAAGGGCGGGGAGGGAGGCCATGTTGGGAAGGGCGGGGGAGGGAGGCCATGTTGGGAAGGGCGGCTGTGGCGCCGCCATATTGGGAGGGGCGCCGGTGGCGGGAGGAGGAGGGGGAGTCGTGACGTGAGCCGATTCCCCTGCGGTGACGTCACGGGGAGTGGTGATGTCACGGCGGCGGGGCAGGGCTCCGGGCGAGTCCCCGCCCCGGGGGGGGGAGAGGCGGGCCGGGGCCGTGGCCGGGCCGGGCCGGGTCCCGGTGGCGGCGGCGGGCGGGGGCGATGGCCAAGGCCTACGACCACCTCTTCAAGCTGCTGCTGATCGGGGACAGCGGCGTGGGCAAGACCTGCCTCATCATCCGCTTCGCCGAGGACAACTTCACCAGCACCTACATCTCCACCATCGGTGCGTGAGCGGCACCCCCGGGGAACCCCCCCCACCCACCCGCATCCCCCCCGGGACTCACCGGGACCCCCCCCCCGGCCCCGGGAGCCGTGTCTCCCCTCCCCTCTCCTCCTCCCGGCTCCCCGGGGCGAGGGTCGGGGCGGCTGGGTCCGCTCTATCGCTGGCCGCCCCTCTCCTTCCCCGGTACCGGCAGGACGGGGACACGGCACCGGGGAGGCGGCTGTACCGCTGGGCAGCCCCGCGCCTCGTCCCGCCCGGGGAACGGGGGGGTTTGAGCCGTTTCCAGGGGCCGCGTCACGAAAGAAACCGGCCGCGGGGACGGCGGTGATGGTCACGGCTCGACGCTGGTCCTGTCCCGCTACCGCCACCGAGCCGGGACCCCGGCACCCGCCGTCCCGTCCTCTTCCTCCTCTTCCTCCTCCAAGTTTCCACCGCGCTGGTAAAGCCATTTCCTGAGCCCGGAGCAGCCGCCTCGGCCCATCCCATGCCATAAACTCCGACGCGGACACGCCGGCTGGGCCGGGGTCCCCGCTGTGCCCCCAGCTGCCCCAGGCCTTCCTCCTCCTCCTCATCCCCTGACATGGGCCGAGCAGGGAGGGGGTGCAGGGACAGGAGATTTTTTTTTGGGGGGGGGGGGGGAAGCATCTGCCAGACTTTGGGGCTTTGACTTGATGGGGGGTCCGGCAGCTCCGTCCGTCTCTTCCTCCCCCCACCCCAACTGCGGGACGCCGCGCGGGGTGATGCCATCCTGCAGGAATGCCGCGTCCGGCGGGCTGGGGGATGCCGGTGACCCCCTCCCAGCCGCCGCAGCTGGTGCCAGAACTGGACTTTGCCCGCCCCCCTCCCTTTCCCCGGATGCCAGATGGTTGTTACTGGGAAAAAGGAGACTGGGACTGGGAGTGGAGCTGTTTGCGGCATCCCCTCCCAGTGATGGTACGGCCCCGGCATCACCGGCCCCCGTCTCTTTCCTCCCATCCCAGGGATCGACTTCAAAATCCGGACGGTGGACATTGATGGGAAGAAGATCAAGCTGCAGGTCTGGTGAGTAGGGGGGGGTGTGTGTGGAGGGAATTGGGGACACCCTCCCCCCACTTCCTGCCCTCACCCCCCCTCCTCTTCCTCCCACGCAGGGACACGGCGGGACAAGAACGCTTCAAAACCATCACTACAGCTTATTACCGCGGAGCCGTGGTACGGTGGGGGGGGTGCCGGTGGCCCCCAAAAGGGCTGGGTCAGCTCGGAGGGGGGGGGGGGACATGACACCGTGACTGCCTGGGGACGAGGCACACACCCCACACCCCCCAAATCGGGGTGGAGGGTCCCTGTCCCACTGACTGCGCCATCCTGGCAGGGCATCATCCTGGTGTACGACATCACTGATGAGAAATCCTTCGAAAATATCCAAAACTGGATGAAAAGCATCAAGGAGGTGGGTGTGTGCCGGGGCGGGGGGGACAGGGGGGCATTGCCGGGGGGGGGGGATCCTGCCCGTCCTTTCCTGCCTGCAGAACGCCTCGGCTGGGGTCGAGCGTCTCCTCATCGGCAACAAGTGCGACATGGAGGGCAAGCGCAAAGTGCAGCGGGACGAGGCTGAGAAGGTACGGGGGGGGGTCACTGTGGGGCTGGGGGGGGCCCCTTTCCCCGGCATCTGGATCAGAGTGGGGGGTTCCCCTTGTCCCGCAGCTGGCGAAGGAGCACGGGATCCGCTTCTTTGAGACCAGCGCCAAGTCCAGCGTGAACGTGGAGGAGGTGAGAGGGGGACCCAGATGGGGGGGGCGCACCCGCCCAGTGGGAGAAGCACAGGAGGGGGGTGGTTCTCATCCCTGGGGGGGGGTTCCGAGGCGCTGCCCCCGCTGACTGTCCCCTCTCCCCAGGCCTTCACCACGCTGGCACGGGACATCCTGCAGAAAACCTCCCGGAAAGCCGTGAGTGGGGCCAGGGGGGTGTGTGTGTGGGGGGGCCGGGTGAGGGACCCCCCCCCCTCCCGCTCCGGGCTCCCCCTGACCCCCTCCCTTTTCCAGGCCCCCAGCAGCAGCAGCAGGCCCCTGCTGGAGCCCGGCCCCCCGAGGAAGACCGGGGCTAAATGCTCCCTGGTGTAGAGCTGCCGGTGTCGTGTCCGCCCCCCCTCCGCTGCCACTGCTCCCCCCGCCTGCCCCGGGGCAGCGCGGGCGCCGAACCGGGGCGGGGGGGTGGGGGGTGGAGGGGAACCGGGGGGGGGGGGGGGTGGGGGGCTCCCGGCTGGAGCGTGGCGGGGGGGGAGGGCTGACCCCCGCCCTGGTCCGCACCTCGTGCCATAAAGCCCAGCTTGTGCCTTGCCCCGTCTCCGGTGTCTCTGTTGGGGATGCGGGGGGGGGGGGACGAAGAACCGGGGGGGGGGGGGGACGGGGCGGGGGGGGGGGGGCCCGGAGCGCCGCCGCGCCGGGGCCGGGCAAAGCCACGCCCCATTCGATCAAAGCCACGCCCCATTCGCGCAAAGCCACGCCCCATTCGCGCAAAGCCACGCCCTCCGTATTAAACCACGCCCCTCACTTAAAGCCACGCCCTCCACCCTCCCAGCCACACCCCGTCGCTCAGAGCCCCGCCCCCCGAGTAGCCCCGCCTCCCTGCCCAGGCACCGCCCCTCGCTCTCCCCGCCCTTCCCGTCGTCCCCTGCTCCTCCCAGCAGCCCCCGCGCCTCAAGATGGCGGCGCTGCCACAGACGGGAGGCCCGGCCCGGTAGTTCCGCAGCGCCGATGGGGCCCCTTGGCCCTGCCGGGCCGCGCTACTGCGTCCTCTACGCCGTCCTGGGTTCCCTGGTCTGCGGTTTGAGGTGAGCAGGCAGTCGGGGGAGCGCAAGCGTGGCCCATGGGCGAAGTATGGCCGGGCCAGGAGCGCGGCCCTCACGGCGTCTCTGCTCTTTCCACAGGCCGGCGGTGGCGATGGTGGCGAGCGACGAGAAACGCTCGGGTGAGTCCGGGGCCGAGCTCGGCGGGGCGTGGGCAGTGGGGGACCGGGGGCTCGGTGAGGGGGGGGCCCAGTGGGGTCCCGGTTGGGCCCAATGGGGTCCCGGTTGGGCCCGTGCTCAGCGGCCGCGGTGTCTTTGCAGCGAGCCCGGTGGTGGCCACGCAGTGCTGGCAGGTGGAGGACTTCGTGGTGGCTCAGGAATGCACCCGCTGCTCCAGCTTCCAGGCGGTGAGTACTGGGTGAGCCCTCACCCGGTGGGCTGGGTCATACCGTGCCCCTCCGGGGGCTGGCGGGGTCGGGGGGGCGCAGTTTGTGCCCCGGTATGGCCTCTGACGGGCCCCTCTCGGTTGCAGAAGACGATACTGGCGTGCAGCCCCACGGGCT
The DNA here is from genome assembly GCF_011004875.1 of Balearica regulorum gibbericeps. Lineage (NCBI taxonomy): Eukaryota > Metazoa > Chordata > Aves > Gruiformes > Gruidae > Balearica > Balearica regulorum. The sequence continues at coordinate 1,313,516 of NC_046211.1, forward strand.
TCATTGAGAAGATCAACTGTGCCACCTCTAAGAAGGACGAGTTCAAGAGGTGGGTGGCGGGTCCTTTGAGGGGGGACGGATGGGGCAACCGCGAGCCCCTGGGGAGGTCGCGGGGGGGACGGGGTGGGATTTGGGGCTGAGGCCGTTCCCTCCGCCGTTCCTAACTCTCCCTGTGGGCTCAGCTGTCGCTCCGCAGTGATGGAGGCGCACGTTTTCTGGAGGTTCGTGGGCACCATGATGTGCGTGGCCGCCGTCTTTGCGGTGCTGGTGGTGTGTCGCCAGCGTGTGCTGGACAGAAAGGCCCTGGAGAAAGTCCGCAAGCAGATCGAGTCCATTTAGCAGAGCCTGGCTGCCCTGGAGAGGAGGACTCTGCTCGCCCACTGCTCCCAGCTGGGCGGGAGGATGAACTGGTGCCTGGGGAAGGCCTTGTGAACACGGAATCCTGCCGGGAACTGCCCTCCGCTGCCTCGGATGTCACCGGGGCGTCCCGTGGGGCCGGCTGAGGGGTGTCCTGCCCGCGCAGGGGGCCCTGGGGAGCACGATGCGTAATAAATCCTGGTCGTTGTCACCGGAGCGACGCTGACGTTTGTCCCCGGGAATGACGCGGAGCTGTGCCGCTGGTTCTGCTCCTCTCTCGGAGCCCTGGAGGGGTTCCCCGTCCCCCACGGCTCCGCCGCGGGCTCAGCACTGAACCCTCCAACGCACCTCGGGGTGCAAACCAGACGCGTGTTTATTCACCGGAGCACGGAGCTGATATGGGGATGTTGGGGGGGGGGGGCACCCAGCACCCCCTGTCCAGGCTGAGCTGGGTGTCCGCCCACTGCAGCACCCACCCCAGGGCACCTTCCAGCACCCCAAAACAGGGGCCCCTCTCCCCTGCCTGTCACATCTCGTCCCCGTGTCCCCGTTTCGCTGCCCCCACCGGAGCCCCTGGGGGGGTCCAGTCTGAGGAGTTGGTGCCCGGCTCCCTGCCATGGGGGGGCCTCCCGTGCCCCCCTTCAGCTCCGGCGTCCTCTGGAGCCGCAGGGCCCGGCTCTTCCACCCGCAGCCACCCCGGCGCAGGGAACGGGGCTTCTCCGGCCGGTCCCAGCGGCTCCCCCCGGGTCAGGATGTTCCTGGAAATCACTGTGGGAACAGGGAACGTCGGGGGGGGGTGGGGGGGGCTGCAGCTGGTCCCCCCTAACTCCGGGGCTCCCGCGGGTTCCCCGTTACCTCCGGTGGGCCTGTCGCCGTCCCGGCTGCGCCCCGGCCCCCAGCGGAAGGGGCTGTAGCTGGGGAACAGGATGAGTCCCAGGGAGAAGAGCAGGATCTGCCGGGAAGGGACAGGAACTGTGCGTCCCCGCGCGGTGCCGGGGGACGCCGGCGTGCCCGGTGCGTCGCGGTGCGCGTGCCGTACCAGGACGCAGGTGCTGGTCTGGGCGGCCTTGTTGGACGTCTGCTTGATCAGCGCCTGCAGCTGCCGCAGCAGCGACCTGCGGGACGAGGGGTCAGCGAGCGCCCGCGCCGTGTGCCCCTTCCCTGTCCCCGTGCCGTGTGCCGTGCTCACCCGTTGCGATTTTCCAGCTCCTGGACTTTCTTGCGCAGCTCCTGGTTCTGGGCTGAGCACGCGGCCGCCCTGCCCGGGCAGAGACGGGGACGGGTGAGGGGACGCGCGGCTGGGGACGCGCCGGGGACGTGCCGGGACGTGGTGCTGCCGGCGCCCACCTGCTCTCCAGCCCGTCCAGGTACTCCTTCTTCCTCCGCCGGCTGTCTTGGGCCGACTGCTTGTTCCGGATCTTCCTCCTCACCTTCTTCAGGATCCGCTCCTCAGTCTGGGGGGGGGGGGGGGGGGAAGGGCAGAGGGGTGAACCCTGCCCCCCGCCACCCCCTTGCGTGTCCCCACGTGCCGTCCTTCTCTCCGCCACCCACCTGGGTGAGGGGCAGGGTGCCGGGCAGCGTCACCCCCTCCTGCGCCAGCAGCCGCTTCTCCTCCTCCGTCAGGCGCAGCTGCCGAGAGATGGGACATGTTTTGGGGGGCGGGGGGGGGGGCTGGCAGCGTGGGGACACGGTGTTGGGGGGGGGCTGTGGGGACTCACCGCGGTGGGGCTGGGTGCAGGCAGGGGAGCAGGCAGGGGAGCAGGCAGGGAGGCGGCAGGCAGCTCATCGATGATGCAGGAACCGGGGAGCAGCACGGGGCACAGCCAGTCATCTGGGGGGGGGGGGGGGGGGGATGGCCGTGCCCTGCCTGCTCCTGCCCGCTCCTGCCTGCCCTAAGCCAGGGAGCCGCTCTGCTCCCTGCCCCGCGCTGGCAGGATGTGGCCCCCCCCCCCTGCCCCCCCCCCCTCCCCTCCCACTGACCCAGCTGGATGGAGACGACGCTGCCGTGCAGGGGGGTGCTGAGGTCGCAGACCACCTCGTATAGGGCCGGGGGGGGCACCTCGTCGGGCCCGGGGGGCTCCGGGCTAGTGTCTTGGGAGCCGTGGCCACCTGGGGAGGCGAGGTGGCCGCCCAGGCCGCAGGCGTCGTCGGGGTTCACCGTCAGCCGCAGCAGCTCCTCGGTTTTGCTCCCCTGCGGCCGCAGAGATGCTGGTGGGGAGATGGGGACCCCCGTGGGACCCCCCCCGGACCCCAACACCCCTCGGGGGGGCTCCTCCCTGCCCCGCTCCCCCCCCCCGACACCGACTCACGCCATCCTCGGGGAGCGTCCAGCCCTCGAAGGCCGGTTCCGAGCCACCGGGAGACGGGGCCGAGCCGGAGAAGGGGGGATCGGGGAGGACGCTGCCCGGGAAGAGCCCGTCCTGTGGCTCCAGGAGAGCGTCCAGGAGCTCCGGCACCTCCGGCTCCATCACCGGGGCTGAAGGGTGAGAGGGGGCTACCGGCCACCCCGGGGTGGGGGGGGACGGACGGGACCTGGGGACCCTCCCGGGCCGGGGGTCGTGGGTGCTGCTCCGGTCGGATCCTGGCGGGGGGATCCCCGGCTTTCCCCCCCCCCCTCCGGGTGCTCCTCGGTGGCGCAGCCGGCTCCGTCCGGGCCCCGGGGCTGCGCACCAGGATCTCCGGTATCCTGAGCGAACCCAGCCAAGTCCCGCCCCCGGGGCCTTTCACCGGTAGAAGGGCCGGGCTCCCCGCCCCCGGAGTGCCCCGGGATCCCCCGCTCCCCGCCTCGACTGGGGGTGCACGGGGGGGGGGGGGGGGCCGGCCGGGCTACCGGAGAAAACCGGGTTAGGGGATGAGACTGCCCCGGTACCGCGTTCCGGAGGTACCGGGGAGCAGCAGCGAGCGGCTCGGTGGGGGGGAACCGGGACTCCGCGACCCGGGGACGGTTCCCTGCAGCCGGCGGTGGCTCCAGGCCCGGGCCGGTGCCCTCCCGGTAACGGGACCCGGGACACACACACACACACACACGGGACCGACCCGCCCCGGCGGAGCCGGACACGTTTACGCGCGCCGCCGCGCGCTCCCGGGACAGCGATACCGCGCCCGGTTTTCTCGTTTCCTATTGGTTGAGATGCTCGTCACTCAGCGATACCGTCGGGGGGTTTTCGCGTCGCTATTGGTCGAGACGCGCCGTGCCGGCTCCGCCCTGCGGAGCACCGAGGACGCGCGGGTCCGGTGTAGCGAGCGGTGAGTGCGGGGGGGGGGGGGGGGGAACGGGGGACCCCGGGACCCCGGGACAGGGATCAGGGGCCAGGACACCATCCCGGTCCCGCTCCTTGATCCCGGATCCCCGGTGCCGGTTCCCAATCCCCGTCCTTCATCCCTTTTCCGGTCCGCCACCCCCGTGTGCCGTTACCGGAGCGCTGCCCCGGGTCACCCGCACCCCTCCACCCCCCCCCCCCCGCGGCCACCGGGGATCCCCCTCCCAACCCGCCGCGCTGCTCCAGGCACCGAGGGCACGGAGGGGGGGGGGGGGAATCGGTGCCGGCGGGAGGGGTTTGTGAGTCACCGGAGCCGGGAGGCGGCACCGGCCGCTCTGACCGTCCCGTCCCGTCCCGTCGTAGCTCCGGTTCGCTCCGACGATGCAAAGCGCGATCGAGTCGGCGGGTGGGAACTTCCCCCGCGGTAGTTTTTGAGTTCTCGTTATTAAACCCCGGGTGGGATGGTAACGAGAACCGGGCCCGGGATGGCGGAGCTGGCCTGGAGCCCCGGGGCGGCCCCGCACCCCCCTCCCGGGCTGGAGGCGAAGCTGGGCTCCCTGGTGCTGCTGCTGCTGCTGCCCCTCGCCTGCGGGCTCGCCCCCCTCTGCTGCTTCCGCCAGCCCCCCAGCTCCGCCGGTAGGAGCCGGGGTGGGGGGGTGGGGGGGTTTGGGGGTCCAGGGGGGGCTGGGGGATCGCGGGGAGTCTGGGGGTGTCAGGGGTTGGAGGGGAAGGGAGGTCCCAGGGGTTTGGGGGGGTCCCAGAGGGCTTGGGAAGGGTTTGAGGGGTCTGGGGGATCCCAGGGTGTCCTGGGGACTTTGGGGGGTCTGGGGGTCCTGGAGGGGTCTGGGGGACTTTGGGGGGTCAGGGGGTCCTGGAGGGGTCTGGGGGTCCTGGAGGGTCTGAGGGGTCTGGGGGATCCCAGGGTGTCCTGGGAACTTTGGGGGGTCTGGGGGTCCTGGAGGGTCTGGGGGACTTTGGGGGTCTGGGGGTCCTGGAGGGTCTGGGGGGGTGTCTGGGGGATCCTTGGGGGGGTTCCAGGGGGTCCTGGAGGGTCTGGGGAATCCCAGGGGTCCTGGGAGGGGGGTGGTGTCTCTGGGGGCCGGGGGGTCCTGGGGAGTCCAGAGGAGTCTGGGGGTCTCAGGCATCTGAGGGGTTCCAGGGAATCTGAGGGGGTCTGGGGGTCCTGGGGGTCTCCAAGGGGTCCTGGGGACTCTGGGGGAGTCCTGGAGAGTCTGGGGACATCCAGAGGGCTGGGGGGTGTCCAGGGGGTCCCAGCGGTCTGGGACGGGCTGGGGACAGAGCTGTCACCTGGGGCAGGGCTGACCCCAAAGGGCCTGGCAGGTCCTGGGGTACGGGGCTGCGGTGGGGGTCTCAGCGGGGGTCTCGCCCCTCCGCTCCAGACACCCGCAGCCCGGTGCTCAGCCTGGTGAGCTGCTTCGCCGGCGGCGTCTTCCTGGCCACCTGCCTGCTCGACCTCCTGCCCGACTACCTGGCCAGCATCACCGCGGCGCTGGAGGGGCTGCGCATCACGGTAAGCGCCCGGGACCCCCCCCCCCCGTGGGTCTGCCCCCGCTGGGGACCCTGCCCGGGGGGACCCCGGCTCTTCCCCGGGGGTTTCCCGGTGTCCTTGTCCCCGGGATCAGGGTCAGCAGGGGGGGAACGCGCTGGGACAGCAGGGAAGGGATGGCGGGGACTGGGTGGTGGGGAGGGGGACGGGGACAGCGGGGGGGGACGGTGGGTTTGGGACGGTGGGGAGGGGGACAGCAGGGAGGGGACGGTGGCGATGGGACAGCGGGGATGAGAGAGAAGGGAGGGGGGTGAGAGGATGGGGTGATGGGGGACAGTTGGGACAAGAGGGAGGGGGTGGTACGGATGGGGCGGCCGGGACGGGGACAGTGGGGGCTGACAGGGCCGCGCTGGTGGCGACGGAGCAGCCGGGAGGGGACGGTGGGGGCCGGGCCAGGCGGGAGGCCCTCGTGTCCCGCCGTGTCCCGCCGTGACTCATGGAAAGATCCTCCCTCTGCCCATGGCTTCCCGGCAGCCACCGCCTCCGGCTTCCTTCCCCAGGGCCGGCGGCGCAGGCAGGGCCGGGTGCAGGCAGGGCCGGGTGCAGGCAGGCCCTTAGCCCCCCTCCTTTTTGTTCCCCCCCCCCCCCCCTCCTTTTACAGCTGCAGTTCCCCTTACCGGAGTTCATCCTGGCCATGGGCTTCTTCCTGGTGCTGGTGCTGGAGCAGGTCGCGTTGGCGCAGCGGGAGCTGTCGTCCGTTCCGGAGGAGACGCGCGCTTTGCTTCCCGCAGGTTCCATCCAAACCCCTTCGCCTCAACCTTCCGTTCCCGGCGTCCGCGGCGCCATCCGAGCCGGGTTGTTGGTGTTGGCGCTGGCGCTGCACGCCGTTTTGGAGGGGCTGGCGTTGGGATTGCAGGAGGCGGAGGGGGCCGTGCTGCGCGTCTGCCTGGCGTTGCTGCTGCATAAATGCGCCGTGGCCTTCAGCCTGGCGCTGAAGCTGCTGCGGGGTCGTCTGAGGCCGCCGGCGGTGGTCGCCTGCTTGGTCCTTTTCGCTATGATGTCACCGTTGGGCGTGGGGTTGGGGACGGCGGTGGCGGCGGGCGCAGGAGCGCGGCAGCGCCTGTGCCGGGGGGTGCTGGAGGGTTTAGCGGCCGGGACCTTCCTGTACATCACTTTCCTGGAGATTTTGCCGCAGGAACTTGGGGTCCCCCAACATCGCATCCCCAAGGTAATCCTGCTCCTCGCCGGCTTCGCCCTCGTCACCGCCATCCTCTTCATCAAGATCTGAGACGGCCCCTCCCCGGGACGGGGGATCCCCCCCCCCCCAAACAGGACCCCAGGGAAGGGGGTTCCCCTCTTCACCCCTTCCTCTGTGCAAGTGCCAAAGTGTCGGGGGGCCCCCCCTCCCCGCGTGCCCCGTGCCTCAGTTTCCCCATTTGCACAGGGGGAACGGTGCTGTCCCCCTGCGGGACCCCCACAATGGGGGGGGGGGGTGAGTGTGTGTCGTCCCCCCACCCACAAGTGCCCTTACAGCGCGGGTGGGTGCCCCGGGGGACGCGGCCCCGGCCCCCCCCGCATGGGGAGAGGGGTTGGATGAAGCAAATAAAGGACTGGACCTGCTGGCGCTGCCTCTGCCTGGGGGGAGCTGGGGGGGGGGGTGCAATATTGGGGGGGTACAACAGTGCCGGGGGGGGCACAGTGCCCCCCCACACTGCGTCTCTATGGGCTGGGGGGGTCCAGGCCTCCCCAGTTTTGAAGGGTGTGGGGGGTCTGCTCCGTTCTCAGTCATCGGGGGGGGGGGTGTGACCCTGCTGGAGCCCCCCCTCCCCAGCTCTAATGCTGTGCAGCGTTACTCCCCCCGCCCTGCTGCCCCCCCCTCGGGTCCCCCCAATGCAGTGACCCCCCCCCCCCCAAATCACGGTGCCCCCCCCCAAATCACGGTGCCCATTGCCTCCTATTGCGGTGACACCCCCAAATCACGGTGCCCCCCCCAAATCACGGTGCCCCCCCCCAAGTCACGGTGCCCATTGCCTCCTATTGCGGTGACCCCCCCAAATCACGGTGCCCCCCCCAAATCACGGTGCCCATTGCCTCCTATTGCGGTGACCCCCCCAAATCACGGTGCCCACTGCCTCCCGTTGCGGTGACACCCCCAAATCGCAGTGCCCCCCCCCGGCCCCTCCCGCCACCTCGCCCCGCCCCAGCCCCGCCCCAGCCCGGAGGGAGGCGGAGGCCGCGCGGTGCACGCCGGGACTTGTAGTCGGCCCCGCCCTCCGCACCCCGCACTGCGGGGGCGCCCTCCCCGTGGGAGATCCCGACGACTCAATTTCCCTGCGACCCTTGCGGGCGCGCCGCGGGGGCTCTTGGGAGTTGTAGTCCCTCGCCCCCCTCCGGCCCAGCGGCGGCGCCCGGCCCGCGGACTCCCTGTCCCAGCCTGCCCCGCGCGGCGGCGGCGGCGGCGGCGGCTGCCGGAGCGGCCCGAGCAGGGAAGATGGCGGCGGCGGGCGCGGGGGCCGGGCCCGGGCCCGGGCCCGGTGCTGGTTCCTCAGCCGGTGCCGGTGCTTCTAACCCGCGGAAGTTCAGCGAGAAGATCGCGTTGCAGAAGCAGCGGCAGGCGGAGGAGACGGCGGCTTTCGAGGAGGTGATGATGGAGATCTGCTCCACCCGGGTGAGCAGCGCCGCCGCGGCCTCCCCCCCCCCCCCCACACACACCCCGCCCGCCTCCCCGCCGGATGCGCGACGGGCCCGGGGGTGGGGGGGGGGTGTTGGGGGGGGCCGGGAGCTGTGAGGGGAGTCAGGGGCTGGGGGGGTGCCAGGGGGCTGTGAGGGGCCGGGGGGGTCGTGAGGGGCCAGGGGGGGCTGGGGGCTCGGAGGGGGCCGGAGGCGGAGTGAAGGCCCGAGGGGGAGGGGGGGCGGTTAGGGGGGGGCTGGGTGAGGGGTGGGGGGCTGGGGGGGTGCAGAAGGAGGGGGGGGTTCTCGTGGGTAGCGGGGGGGCCGGGGGCTCTGCTGGGGATGCGGGGGGGGGGGGCGGTCTGGAGGCGCAGAGGAGGGGGGGGCTCAGGCGGGTGCCCGAAGGGGCCGGGGGGGGGTTTGGGGGTGCAGAGGAGATGGAACTGGATGGGGCATCACCCCAGGCTTGGGGCTGGGTCTGCATTTGAGGCTGGGAAAGGCCCCCCCCACCCCGCACCGGAACCCCCCTTCTCCGGGTGCCCACCTGCACCCCGCTTCTCCTTCCCGTGGGTTTACTTTGGTTAATTTTTTTGGCCACGGGTTTCTCGGCACGGGTTCGCACGTGGCTCGCTCCGGCCCGTGGCCGCCGTGCGTGGGTCCCGGTGCGCGCCGTGCGCCTCCTCCGCTTCCGAGTGTACGTCCCGGCGACCGGGTGGAAAAACCGACTCGCGGCTTGCGACACCTGAGGGTTTGCCGGTGCTCTCGCCGGCTCTTGCCGGGCATCCGCCGTGCCCACGGCTCTCGGGACGGGTTCCCACCGTGTCGCAGCCGGCCCTGGCACTCGGGGCGGGGGGTGGGGGTCTGTCTCTGAGCACCGGGGACCCTCGGGTGGGTTGGGTTGGTCCTTCCTGCCGACGCGGCCACGGGAAGCGGTGGATGCTTCATCCCTAGCGATGCTTAAATTTAGCTTGGCCGGAGCCTGAGAAAAAGCAGCGTTGGGAGCGTGGATGAGCACGCCGGATCTGAGCCGGCAAAACCGCCCCGCTCGGCAGCTTCTGGGGAAGGGGAGTCGTGCGTGTCCCCCCCACGCCGTGGGCTGAGGGCTTCTCAGAGGGACCTCAGTGGCAGAGGGGCTGCTCTGGGGGCTGCCAGCGGAGCGGGGAGGCCGGGAATGCCGCGGCACATCTCCGGGAGCGTGGTTTCCCGGGTGGGGGAAGCCGTCAAGAGGAGACGGTCGGCTCCGGTTTGCGTTTTGCTCTATGCCGGCCCTGAGGAGTCAGCAGGGATTGCGCGGCTGTTTGCCAAGATCGGGGTTTAGCCAGATTTCAGCTCCTGGAGAGCCGGGTTGTGCCAACCCCGGCGATGGGGCTCTGTGCCGGCAGTCGCAGAGTCCGCCAGCCAGCGCCGTCCTTCCTGGCGGAGATACGGGATGGATGAGTGAGGGGAGAGGAGTGCGGAGTCAAAGACACGGAGAGGCTCTTCCAGGTGACAGGGACCGCTGATGGGGAGGCTCGTGTGTCCCCCCGCATTTTGGGGCGGCGGGACCGGGAGAAGAGGGGAGCAAAATCCATCAGACCTTTAAAAAACAGGAGCGTTTGGGTCAGAGACTCCCGTTGGCACCCTGGGTGTGGCGAGGCAGCGGTGACCGGACATCTGTGGAGCCGAAGGCGACGGGGACGGGGTCCCGCCGTCCCCAAGGGAGCGACGTGTGGCTCTGCCTGCCGAGCCGAGAGCAGCCCCGTCCCCGGTGGGCAGGCAGGGCTCCCGAACGGGGACATCTCTCTGGAGGTTTTGTCCCCTCTCTCGCCGGGACAGCAGGCGGGAGCCGCGACCTGCGCATCGCTGGTGACTTTGGGAGTGGGCTGGAGCCTCCCGCACCGTGTTTGCACAGTAAACAGCTGGTTAATGTGCAGCAAAACCGAGGGGGAGAGGCAGCAGGACTGTCCTCCCCGCTAATCCCTGCCCCTGGACGCTTCCTCCGGGAGTTCATTCCCCGCACATGGGACCGGCAGCCCCGCAGAGGCGCAGAGCAGCACGGCCTGGGACAGAAGCTGGTCCCAAGGGGGGTCCCGGCCCCACCGGACCCCTCCATCGCTGCCCACAGGGCTGCAGGCAAGGAGCTGGCAGCGGCCGTTGCGCCTGCGGCTTGTGCCCCACACGGGCACCTCCGTTTCGTGGCTCCTTGATGGGGGAGAGGTGGCCGGGGGGGCTGCTGCCCAGCTCTGGGGTGCCCCGCTCCCGCCGCGGGGATTTGGCAGCCCCTCGAGCTTTGCTTTGTGTTTCCTGGAGTTTTTTCTGGCCGCTTGCGAGCCGCTGCCTGATTTCGGCCTCGCCTGGCTCTGCCGGCTCCCGCAGGGACCCTGGCTCGGAGAACAGAGCAGGATCCCAAGACCTTAAGCCCCAGCGCAACTCCTCGCACTAATCCTGCAGTGCCAGCGCAGCCAGCTGTTGACTAAATCTCCCAGTTTTTTGGTTGTTTTTCTTTTTCTTTTTTTTTTTTTTTTCCCCCTGGATCTGGATTTCACTGGTCTTAAGCTTGGGAATTTGCTGTTGCACGTTTCCCGGCTGCAGCCCGTTTCTGAGCTGCTTTTTGTGTTTCGTCTCTTCTTTCCTTGGGGTTTGTCCAGCACCGACGAGCGCTGGTGCTGGCCGGTGCACGGGGCTGCTCGGGGACCCCCCCCGGGGCCAAAGGGAAGGTGGATTTGGATGTGCTTGGGTCGGGATGGGGGAAACCCTCCTTCCTCGGTGGGATGCTGGAGGGGGGGACGGAATGGGACATCCCCCTGTGCCGGAGGGGATGATGATGATGGGGGCCGTGCCCTTTCCCGGGATGCGGGCAGCAAAGCGCCTTCCTGCTGCTGTCGGGATGAGGAAGTCTGCGCTGCTGATGGCGGATCAAACCCCTGCCCGGGTCGGCTGCGGGGCCGGGGCAGGAGGGGGCTTTTGGGATCGGCTCGGTGCTGGTACCACCCCGGGACCCGGCTCCCCTCTGTTGTGGGGTTTTCCTCTGCAGGGGGTGGGTGTCTGCACCCGGTTATCTCCCGTCTGCGGTTTTGCTGTGGCTCCTTCCCTCGGCCTTGAGCAGCGCCGGGTCGTGCGGAGCCAAGCAGGCAGCCCTTCCTGCCCGCCCCGCCGGAGCCCCGGCCCCAGGGTGGGATCTCCCCCAGGTTTTTTTTTTTCTGGGCTGCGGCACCAACCGGCGTTGCCGGTAGTCTGTGGTGTGGACAAGGTGCCTGCTGGAAAACCCAGCGCCTCCGGGTGGAAGGGGATGGGCTGACACGCCGACCGCTGGTGCCTGGGGAGCACGGAGCCCCCTCGGGTGGGCACGGGGGTTTGGGGCTGTTTGGGGGGCAGCAGGGCTGGGTTCAGCCTCTGCTCCGGGGACGTGGGTGTCACAGCCTGCGGGAGAGACGTGGCTGCTAAACCCAGCGGGGGCTCAGCATCCTTCCTGCACCAGAGCACCCACGGAGGGAGGAAAGTCCCTTGCGGGGCCTCGTCCGCACTCAGAGGCTTTGAAGCAGAGAGGTCCTGGGCACCTCGAGCCCTCCTGGGCACCTTGAGCCCTCCTGGGCACCTCGAGCCCTCCTGGCCCACTCCTGCGTGGTTCCTGAGGCCGACCGGGTCGGGCATGCCTCGCTCGGGTTGGGGGGGGCTGTCTCCTCCCCGTGGGACATCCCGGGGGCTCGATACTGTGTGTGGGGCAAGCGTGGGGCTCGGCCGCAGGAGGGAGAGCGTGGGGATGACCTGCCGGGATGGAAACGGGGGTGTCTCGGGTATAACAGGGCAGTTTGGAGGAGCCCCAGCACCCCGGGGTGCCTGCTGGCCCCCCCTGACCTGCCTCCCCCCGCTCCGTCCCAGCTGCAGGCGCAGAAGCTGAGGCTGGCGCACAGCCGGGGACCCTACTACAGCGGCTCCCTGCCCAACGTCAACCAGATCGGCAGCGGCGTCTCCGACTTCCAGGTGAGCAGAGCCTGCTCTGCCAGCCGGGGGCTGCCCGGAGGGGGGGTTTGGGGGGAGCTGCCCCCCGTGGCACAGCCATGGTGCCTCGGGGAGGGGGATCAGGAGCTGCCTCGGGACTCGGGGTGGGCGTCGGGGAGGAGGATGAAGAACCGCGGCGCGGGCTGCTGTTGGGGATGGATGGGGACGATCTAATCCCCGTGCCTGGCGAGGCCCCCCCGGCAGTGCTGCCGGTTGAGGGGGGGGCTGATCCTGAGACCCCCTTCCCTCGCAGCCGGGCGGTGGGCTCACCCCGGTGTCTCCTCCCCGCAGGGCCCTTTGCACTCGCCGCTGGACTCCACGCGCAGCACCCGGCACCACGGCCTGGTAGAGCGAGTGCAGCGGGATCCGCGCAGGATGATGTCCCCCCTCCGCCGATACGTCCGACAGATATCCTTTATCCCGTTCCCTCCCGCCCCGTCGGCGGGGGCAGGCAAGCCTTTCCTCTCTCCGCCGGGGCTCCTGCCCTGATCCCAGTGCCCCCGGTGCCCCTCGAATTTGGGATTAGCGAGCATCAGCAACGTGCGCCGCCCTGGCCCGTCTGCGGGCTTGCGTTTGGTGTCCGCACGCCGGCTGCTCAGCCCCTCGCTCTCCGTTTGGCCCTTAACGTGTCTCTCACATCGACAGCTCTCCCTACGGACCGACCTACCTGTCGCCTCCGCCCGAGCCCAGCTGGAGGAGGTAAAAACCCCACATTTTTCTTGGTTCCCGGCACTTATTTTCCTCCCCGTGTCGCTGGAACCCGGGGCTTGCTCTGTGTTAAAGAGCACCCAGAGGTTTGGAAACAGGCAGGCTGGCAGGAGCCCAGCGTAGGAGAGCCCCTCGCAACGGGCAGCCCTCCCAGGAGGATTTACACGGCTTCTCTTACCAGTCTGTGGGGGGAAAAAACCTGACTGAGATATTGGGAGCGGGGCTGGGAGGTCTCCCACCTCTCTGATTTTGGGTGTTGCCCACACCCTCCCGCAGAGGGGGGAGCGATTTTTAAGGAGAAATGATTTCATCATGCCCAAAAGAGCCGGCTCCGGCGCGTGGGGCGGCTTCTGTCCGCCGTGGCGGTGGGAAGAAGGATCCTGCCCAAGGTGAATCACCGGGCGGCTGAGCCCCTGCCCGTTCCGGCCCTTGGCCCCGGGGGCAGACAAGGACGGGGCTGGCCAAGCCCGAACGCGCCCCAAGCATCAGCTCCATCCCACAGAGGTCCCGGTGAGCTGCGGCGAAGCTGCTCGGGCTCGGCTCGGTACGGCTCAGCCCTTTTAGAGGTCGCTCGGGGCTCCTGGGCTTTATTTTCAAGGCCGCCCTTCTTCTGAACTGCTGTGCTCAGCACAACTCTCCTTCCCCAGCCCAAGGACCGTTCTCCCAGGGACTCTTGCTGCCGATTCTCCTGCCGTATCCGTTCCTCGGTGCCCGGCACGGCTTGGCTACCATCTCGGTGCACCGGGAGCCTGAGGGGCCGTGTGTGCCCCTTCTCCCCAGCCCGGCGGTGACACCGGCGGCGGCAGATGCCCGGCGGCAGCCCTGGGTTGTGCCGCGTGAGGCCGGAGCTCTGCTGGAGGTTCATGTTGTGTCTTGCGCTCCCCGCGATTAGCCTTGATGCTGGTCAGTCCGGAAAGCGAGGGCTGCGGCCTCGTTCCCCGGCACATCTTCCCCCGGCCCGCCGTATCCAAGCCTAGCCGTCAGGTGCCTTCTCTGCCGTCCTGCCTGACCTCCCGGGGCAAAACCTTGGCTTTTTTTCCCCAAAAGAAGAGGTTATGTCGAATCCTCCCCGTCACAGTGAGCGCAGGACCTCGGGCTCCAAGGAGCCATCCCCGAGAGCATCTTGCTGCAAATTCCTCCCCCAGAGCTCGCCCCGACTCTTGGGACTTTGGGGTTTTTCCACATGGAGAGGTCTCACCAGCCCCTTCCTCACGGGAACCTCAAGCTTGTTTCATTCTTAGCTGCGCTCTGCGCAGGCCGGCCGTGTTTCTGAGTCCTCGAGGCCCAGCTGCCCGTCCCCGCGGCGTCTGGGCTGCGAGCAGAGAGCTGAGGCAGGGAATAGGGTCAGGATGTCGTGGATCAGCCCCGACCCCGTGCCGAGGGGCATCCCCCGGGGCCGCCGGAGATACCCCAACTTGTCCGTGCAAGGCAGCCCCCCTCCCGCTGCCCTTGGCCTCCCCACTGGTGACCCTCCCTCCCGTGGGGCAGCACTCCCCTGCACCCCCCTCCCTTGTTCCCCCCCCCGATTAACCCCGCTGTTTCTCCTTCCAAAGGACCATGCCCTGGAGTAACTTTCCCATGGAGAAAGGACACTTGTTTAGGCTGCCCTCGGCTCTCAACAGGTGACTGGTGTTTTTTGATTCTCTTTTCTCTTTCTTCCCTGGCTCTGAGCTGGACTCCAGCCCTTCCCCAGGACCCCCAGGGTGGGCACAGCTTGTAGCACCTCCGGTCCCCCAGGAGAAGGGAAGGGGTCTGCAGGCTGCTCTGGCCGCTGAACGCAGGGACCCCCGGGGTGGAGGTGGCCCTGGGGACCCTGGGCTTGGTGCAGCCCTCGCGTCTCCGTGGCCTGCACGGTCCCGCAGCCACGCTGAGCTCCCCGAGGAGCTGCTTGAGGGAGCGCGGGGCTCCTGGATGCGGGGCAGGGCGTCCCATGGGGCCACGCCGGCTCGGAGCTGGCTCTCGGGACGAGGACCTGGCTCTGCCTACGGCTGCGGCTGCTTCGTCTCACCCCGGCACAGCCCGAGGAGCGGGAGCTGGCGCAGCCCCGGGGGATCAGGCCACGTTTGGGAACTCAGCGAGGCGATAGAGTAGTGGGTGCCCCTGTGGGATATGAACCCCCTTCCCGGGGCTCGGAGGCGGCAGCGGGGCCCTGGCCGTGCTGCGGACGGGCGCCCATCGCTCCCCGGCTGGGCCCCGCGCGGGAGGGGGCTGCGTCCCATGGGCGGTGGGGGGGGACGATGGGACGGGTGAAGGGGGGGCTTCCTGCCTCCCAGCTGCACCGCAGCTGAACAATATCCCCCTTGTGCGGTCCCAGGACGCGTCATTAGCTCAAAAAGCCTTTTCCCAGCCCCTCCCCGCACTCATCCGCTTCAGAGCGACTAATTGGGAACACAATGGGTGTAATATCCCTGGGTCCTCTGCCCCCAGCCCCTCCAAGACCCCCGGGGGGACGCAAAGGGTCTCTGGGGGAGCACATCTTCCCCCCCGCCCCAGCCCCAGTCCCCGTGCCAGGGATGGCGAGGGCTCCGGGGCCTTCACAGTGGCGGCAGAGCCATCCCTCGGAGGAGACGGGGCCGGAGCGAGCCCCAGCGTGTCTGGAAGCGCAGGGCGAGGGACTCCACCAGAGCATCGCGTGGGGAGGGCTGGCAGAAGGGGACGGGGTCCCCGCGGAGCCCCCTGGCACCTGCCTCCAGGGCTCGCCCTGGGCATGGCGAGCGTCGGGCACAGCGGGCTTTGAAGGAGATGGTTGTTCCTCCAGCGAACCCTCCCGCTCTCCTTCCAGCCCCCCCCCCCCCCCAGCTCTTCCCCTTTTTTGCCGGCTGTCCTGGCCGTGCTCCTGCCCACCGCCCCGGGGCTGGCCTCGGGGGGCTCTTACAGCTAAAGGGGAACGGGGCGGGGGGATGCGAGGGCTGAGCTGGGCCCATCTGACGATCGCTTTTCCAATTAGAACAAATTCCGACTCGGCTCTTCACACGAGCGTGATGAACCCCAACCCCCAGGACGCCTACCTGGGCCCCTCGCAGGGCGCCCCGCCGCCCGGCCGTCGGAGCGGTGAGTGTCCCCTCCCCTGACACCCCGCTTTCCCCAGCGGCACCCCGGGGGACCCCTTTTACCCCTCGAGGACCCTGGGGTCCCCCCTTTCTGCCTTCACTCCACGGCGCTGGGCAATGTCCCCCGTGTCCCCGTGTGCTGCCGCTAACTGTCCCCCCGCTCTCTCGCAGGTTTTCTGGATGGGGACGCAGACAGTAAAGGTGAGCAAAGAGTCGGGGCAGCGGGTGGGATGGGGGGGCGGGGTGTCAATTCCTGGGGACCCCTCTGTGACGAGCGGGTCTGTAACGCCCCACTCATGACCGGTGGGTGGATGCGGGTGGGTTGTGCGGCTCTCCCTGTGCTGACCCTCTGCTCTCCCCACCCCCCCCAGTGTTTGTTTTCCAAGTGCCTCCCATCGAAGAGACCTTCGATGACAACAAGCATTCGCTGAAGCCCTGGGACGCCAAAAAGGTGGGTGCGGAGGAAGGACGGTGAGGAAGTCACCCCTGCGTCCCCCTGCCCAAGCTGCCTGCTTCCTGCCCGCGGGGCGTTACGACACCGGAGTGGCTCTGCCTCCTTCCTGCCCTCAAACCGCGGCTGGTCCTGGGGTGGCGGGCGGAGGGGGGGGAGAGCGCAGGTTCAGCATCCCGGCGGCCTCGCTTCACTCCTCCCCTTTGGTTTTGCAGCTCTCCTCCTCCTCGGCCCGGCCGCGGTCCTGCGAAGTCCCTGGGATCCAGTAAGTCCTGGGAACGCGACTGGGCAGCCCGACCTCCCACGGGGCTGGAACTGGGGAGGGGGGACGCCAGAGGAGGCAGCGGCGTTCCCACCCTGAGCGTGTCTCTCTCTTTCCCCCAGCATATTTCCGTCCCCGGATCAGCCTGCCAACGTCCCCCTCGTCCCCTCGGCCCTCAACACGGGCGGCTCCCTTCCCGACCTCACCAACCTGCATTTTCCCTCCCCGTTGCCCACCCCTCTCGACCCGGACGAGACCGCCTACCCCAGCCTGAGCGGGGGCAACAGCACCAGCAACCTGGCCAACACCATGACGCACCTGGGCATCAGCGGCAGCATGGGACTGGGGACGGGCTACGACTCGCCAGGTGAGGGCTGGCCCCGTCCCGACAGGGAAACGCCGGAGCTGCCGTTCCCGGGGCGGCCGCACCAGCCGCCGAGATGCGGGGAGCCGAGAGAGCGGTTTCCCCCGTGGCGGGGAGCTGCCTGCGGCCGGTACTCGGCGGGGCCGGGGGGAGACGGGAACCCCCCCCCGGCCTGCACGCCGGAGCCGGCTGCGGCAGAGATCGGCCTCTCCGGGCGATCCTGGTCTGGGCCGGAGACGCCGCGGCCTGGGAGCGGGGCGGGGAGAGCTGCGGCGTCCGACGGCGTCAGGGTGTCCCACGGGGGTGTGGGACGGCGGCCCCGGCGGGGGAGCTTGCCCCGGCGCCCTCCGCTTGCCGAGCCGGAGCTTCCTGCGCTGCCGCGGTCCTGTTCCCGGGCTGTGTGTGTTTCTGTCTCTGTCTCCATCGTTTTGGTCGCCTCCGTCACCTTCCATCCCACCCGAGGCAGACGGGGAGCCCCAGCCTGGCCCGGCCCGGGGAGGAGAGCCTGGGGCGCGGGGCGATTCCATGGGTAACGGTGGTGTCTCTTCTTTTTTGTCCCCACAGGACTTACCTCACCTATGCAGAGCTCCCTGAGTAACCCGTCCCTGCAGTCCTCGCTTAGCAATCCCAACCTCCAGGCCTCCCTGCGAAGCCCCTCTCTCCAATCCTCCCTCAGCAACCCCTCGCTCCAATCCTCCCAAAGCAGTTCCTCCATCCCTTCCTCGCTCTCCAACCAGTCCCTGCCTTCCTCCCTCTCCTCTTCGCTCAGCAATCCCTCCCTCCCCACATCCCCCCGCAGCCAGCCCATGCAATCTTCCCCCAGCAACCCCAGCCTGCCCTCCGGCTTGAGCGGCTCTTCCTACGCCCCCATGGTGCAGGCGTCCATAAACACCTCGCCCCGCCGACGGGTCCCGCTCAGCCCCCTCACCCTCCCAATGGGTGGCGACTCCAGAAGGCAGCACCCCAAACAGTTCTCACCAACAATGTCACCCACATTGTCCTCCATCACCCAGGTATGCATGGTCCATTCGCCCGCGCCGGCCCCGCGCCGCGCGCTCCGCCTCCGTCTTCTCCTTCCTCGACTTCTCTCTTGTCTCGTTTTCCATCCTCATCTCAGCCGACACGCCAGGGCAGCCCCTCGCCCCCCCTCCCCGTCCCGAACCCGCGGACCCCTCCGCGCCGGGAGGGAGCTCTGCGCGCTTGGGGACGACGAGGCGGCTTGGGGAAAAGGGGGGGGGCGGGGGTGGGAAACGACGCGGTGCGGGGAGCCCGGCCAGCGCCGGGCGCGGGGTTTCGCGGGGCTGAAATTCGGGTTCTCCCGGATCGCCGTGGTCTCCCCAAACCCGCAGCCGGTGCTGGGGGCTGCACCGGGGGCTGAGCAGAGGGGCCGGATCCCAGTGGGCGCCGGGGTGGGTGCAGGCTGACACCCCCCCCCCCCCTCTTTTCCGCTCTCTCCGCAGGGGGTGCCCCTGGACACCAGCAAGCTGCCGGCCGACCAGCGGCTCCCGCCGTACTCCTACAGCCAGCCCGGTTTGCTCCTGCAGTCGCAGCCGAGCCAGAAAGCCCTGCACCAACCCGTGCAGTCCCCCCCGCAGCCGCCGCTGCCCCCCGCCCCTCCGGCACGGCCGCCGGTGCCGCCGAGCGGAGCCGCGCAGCGTCCGTACGCCCCCCAGTACCAGCCTAACGCCTCCCTGCAGCAGCAGCACCAGCTGGGACAGCCCCTGAGCGACTTCGGCTTGGGCAGCGTGAGTGCTCCCGGGACGGCATGGCGGGGGGGGAAACGACGCACGCCGGGGTGGGGGGCGGACAGCGGGGATATTCGCCCCCGTAACCTGCCTCTTCCCCGCAGTTCGAGCAGTTCGGGATGGGGGAAAGCCCCACCGGCAACAGCGGCAGTTTCCCCGAGGAGCTGGGGAGCCTGAGTTACCCCCCAAGCGAGGGAACCTACGACCCCCACGTCCTCAACCGGCAAAACCTGAGCAACTGCAGCCGCCACGGCCCCATCCCCAACATCGTCCTCACCGGTGGGTGGGTTGGGGGCACCGGCAGCCCCCCCCCGCGGGGAGCGGGACGGGCGCTGACCCCCCCCGTTTCTCATGAACCCCCCCCCCCCTCCCCAACAGGGGATTCTCCCCCCGGCATCTCCAAGGAGATCGCGACGGCGCTGGCCGGCGTTCCCGGTTTCGAGGTGGACGCGGCGACGTTGGGGCTGGAGGAGGATTTGAAAATCGAACCACTCACCCTGGACGGACTGAACATGCTGAGCGATCCCTACGCCCTGCTCACCGACCCGGCCGTGGAGGATTCCTTCCGCACCGACCGCCTCCAGTGAGGGGCCAGGGGCTCCGCCAGCACCCCCACCCGCCCGCGGAACCCCCCCCCACCCCACCCCCCCACCTCCGGACCCCCCCACCCCAATTTCCTCCATGCTCCCCCTTTCCCACACTTCCCTTTTTCACTTTTTTTCCGGTAAAACGGTGAGGCTGCCGCTGGTTCCCTCCCCGGAGAACGGGGCTGGGGGATGCCGGAGGAGGGGGGACACAGGAGCCAGGCGCTCTCCGGCACCCCCAAACCCCGGCAGAGAGGGGGCTCCCGTCCCCCCCCCGGGGGCGGCTGTACATAACCCCGTAGGTAGAGACCCCCGGGGGGGGGCAGGGGGGGGCGGTGTGTGTGCGCGGGGGGGTGCCGCTTCTCTTTTTATTTTATTTTTTTCTGGCTAATCATCATGTTTAAGGAGAAATCCTGCTGCCCCCCACCCCAGCTGCTCCCCGTATGTACCCCCCAGCCCCCCCACACCTTACCCAGCTGCCGGGGACCCCGCGGGACGTGTAGAAAGCACTTGTAACTTTGCCCCCACCCGCCGGGGGAGCGCGGGGGGCCCCGTCCGCGGGCGGGGGGGACCTGGGACCCCCCCAGGACCTGCGGTTCCCCCCCCCCCCCCCGCCTTGCACGGGAGGGAGCCAGAGTGATTTATTATTATTATTATTTTTTAAAATATATTATATGTTAATTAAATGCTCCCAGTGACGGTGTGTGGCTGATTTCGGGGGGGGTAGGGGGGGGCACACACACATATGGGTGAGGCTGAGGGGTTTGGGGGGCACGGGGGGGTGTTCAGCTGCTCCTGCCCCCCCCCCCCCGTCAGGCCCTTTGTTCTGGGGTCCCTTACGGGGGGGGGGGGGGGGGCAGGGGGAGGTCCTTGAAGTTCTTGGGGTGCTAAAAGGGATCCTTGGGGGGGGGTGTCCCTGGGGGTCCTGTGGAGTGGTGGGGGGTGCTGAGGGGTCGGGGGGGTGCCTGGGGGTCCTGTGGAGTGGGTCCCTGGGGGGGTCCCTGGGGGGGTCCCTGGGGGTGCTGGGGAGTCCTGGGGGGTGCTGAGGGGTCCTGGGGAGTTTTGAGGGGCCAGGGAGGGGTGTCTGGGGGTCTTGGGGAGTGCTGAGGGTCCCTGGGGGGGGTCCCTGGGGGTCCTGTGGAGTGGTGGGGGGTGCTGAGGGGTCGGGGGGGTGCCTGGGGGTCCTGTGGAGTGGGTCCCTGGGGGGGTCCCTGGGGGGGTCCCTGGGGGTGCTGGGGAGTCCTGGGGGGTGCTGAGGGGTCCTGGGGAATTTTGAGGGGCCAGGGAGGGGTGTCTGGGGGTCCTGTGGAGTGCTGAGGGTCCCTGGGGGGGGTCCCTGGGGGTCCTGTGGAGTAGTGGGGGGTGCTGAGGGGTCGGGGGGGGGGGTCTGGGGGTCCTGTGGAGTGGGTCCCTGGGGGGGTCCCTGGGGGTGCTGGGGAGTCCTGGGGGGTGCTGAGGGGTCCTGGGGGGGGTTTGAGGGGTCTGGGGGGGGTGTCTGGGGGTCTTGTGGAGTGCTGAGGGTCCCTGGGGGTCCTGGGGACCCCGCGGGTGTTGGGGGGGGGGGTGGGGATGGGGGAGTGTGGCCCCCCCTTTGGGTGCCGAGAGTCCTCCAGGTCGCCAGGGGGCGCTGTCGGCGGCGGCGGGGCCGGGGGGGGGCGCGCGGTAGCGGCCCGGTGCAGCCCAGTGGCGCGGCCCGGCCCGGCCCGGCCCGCAGGTACCGGGGGGGGGGGGGGGGAACAACGGACACGGACACCGGGGACTGCTCGGGCCAGCGGGGCCGAGCGGGGCCGGGAGCGGGGCTGGCTGGTTGTAGGGCCTGCGGGGTCGGCTGCGGGGCCTGCTGGGCCGGCTGTAGGCCCTGCGGGGCCGGGTGTGGGGCCTGTGGGGCCTGTGGGGCCGGGCGGGTGTGCAGGGTGTGTAGGCCCGGCTGGGGAGGGGGGGGGGACGCGGCTCTGTGACAGTCGCCGCTTCCCCTTCGGCAAACCCCCACGGTGGGGCCGGTTCCTGCACTGGCTGCAGCTGGGGGTAAAACTCTGCCTCTCCCACGGGACATCTCCGTGGGGCTGCCCCACGCGTGGGGGGTCATTGGGGGGGGGGGGTGGGTGTCCGTGGGAACATGAGGGTGGGTCAGGGGTCCCGTCATATGTCACCCCGCCGTGTCCTGGGGGCTCTCAGTGGGGTGCCCCACTGCGGGGCCCGGCCGGGAGGACCCACAGAGGGGTTGTGGGATATGGGGGGGGGGGCACAGGGCAGCCGTGGGGACCCCCACACCGGTTTCTCCCCACTCGTGGCAGGAAGCTAAAGCGGGAGCCGGGCCTGCGGCTTGGCCGTCCTCACGTGGCGCTGGGCTAAAAATAGCCCCGGTGGCCGCTCTCGGGGCTGGGGGGTCTTGGGGACCCCGGCTGGGGGACGGGGACAGGCTCCAGCCGCTGCCGTGGCCCTGTCACTGCCGTGCGACCCCCCCCCCCCCCCCCATCCCGCTGAGGTCCCTGCTTGGGGTCTCCACGTTCGGGGTTGGGACCGGTTCATCCCCCCCACACACACACACCCCCCCCCCCGGTGCGGCTGGGGCAGAGGCGGCGTGGAGCCCCGGTGCTCCGCGGAAGGGGGTGACAGCCACGGGGGTGTGACGTGGGTGTTCGCGGCCTCGTCGCCCGTTTCCTTCCCCTTTCCAGCCCGCCCCACGCAGCACTCCGGTGCCTTCCGCAGACCCCTCCTGCGGCACCCGGGCAAGCTGGGGGTGCTGGGTGCTGGGGACGGGGAGGGTGTGCGTGGCGGGGGGGGTGGGGGGGGAGAGGGGATGGCTGCGGGCCAGGGGTGCAGCCACCGGGGTGGGGGGGGCCATGCCGCAGGGTGGGGGTCCTGTATTGGGGTGTTGGCTGAGGGGTGTCCCCCTGCAGCCGCTGCGCTCGGGGTGGGGTACTGTCTCCCTCCAGAGCCGTGGAGGTCCCCGTGCCATCGCCCTGTGCTTCGTGGCGTGACCGGAAGCCTCCTCCCTTCCCGTCCCCGGCGCTTTCGCCCCGTCAGCTCTGCCGTGGGGCACCCCACGCTGCCGGCCTGCCGGGGTGAAGGAGCTTTCCCTGCTCCGCGGGGCCCCAGGGACGGCCGGTGCGGGTGGGCAGTGCGGCAGGGTTGGGGTGTCACCCATCCCGCTGTTCCCCACCCCTCCAGATGCCGTGAACCATGTCGGACGAGAAGCCCCCGCAGCTGGTGGACTACTTTGTGGTGGCCGGACTGACGGACACCTCGCGGCCGCTGGAGGAGGACAACCAGCAGCATCGCCTGGCCCGTCCCAGCGAGCCCATCACCGACGTGGCCGTCATCATCCGCTCGCAGGGCGAGGAGGTGCCCCACGGTTTCACCTGCATCGAGAGCACCACCTCAGGCCACCCCGTCGACCTCAACGCCGGGCTGCTCAACAACCCCCAGATGTTCATATGCTACAAGCGGGGTCGGGACAAGCCCCCCCTCATCGAGCTGGGGTGAGTCCCATGAACTGGGGCTTTTTGGGGGGATGATGAGCCCCCCCTCCCCGGGGGTCCCTCTCACCCCTCCTCTCCACCCAGGGTGCACTACGAGGGCAAGGACCGCCCGAAGCCGGGCTATAAGATCCTGGACACGACGCCCTACAGCCGCTCGGCCAACCTCAATTCGGGGGGGCCGGGACACCAACGCACCTTCCTGACGTATCGGCGAGCGGCTGAGCCCCATGGCCACAACACGCTGGGGGTCACCGATATCTGCCTCGTTATGCCCAGCAAGGGCGAGAGCACCCCCCACACCTTCTGCCGGGTGGACAAGAACCTCAACACCAGCATGGTGGGTGCCGGGGTCACCCCTCTCACCGCTGCCGGGATGCCCCCGCCGCCACCCGGCCCGCGCTGACCGCCCCCCCCTTTCCGCTCCCTCCTTGCAGTGGGGCCCCGCCGTGTTCCTGTGCTACAAAATCGCCATGGCCAAGGCCAACACGCTGGTCTACGAAGCAGGTAGGATCTCTTGCGGCGATCGAGAAGCGGAAACGATTAAGGTGAGGGTCATCCTCCTGTCCGTCTGTCCGTCCAGGGCTGCTGGGACGTTACCCGGAGCAGGACAGCGAGTCCTTTCCCCTGCCCGAATCGGTGCCCGTCTTCTGCCTCCCCATGGGGGCCACCATCGAGAGCTGGCCGGCCGACACCAAGTACCCGCTGCCCGTCTTCTCCACCTTCGTGCTGACCGGCGCCTCGGGCGACAAGGCAGGACGGGGCGGGGAGCGGGAACGGGAAGAAGCATCATTGTCACCGCGCGGCCCCGGGGCGGGGGGCGATTTCCCACCCTGACCGCCCTCCCCACGCAGGTGTACGGGGCGGCCATCCAGTTCCACGAGGCGTTTCCCCGGGAGCGGCTGTCGGAGAAGCAGAGCCTGCGCCTGGGGCTGCTGAGCGTGGTGGACCGACGGCCCGTGGCCGGCCGCTCGCTGCAGACCCGCAAGAGCATCTGCGTCCTCTCCCACTGGCCTTTCTTCGACGTCTTCCGCAAGTTCCTCATGTTTATCTACCGCTACTCCATCTCGGGGCCCCACGTGCTGCCCCTCGAGACGTGAGCGCCGGGCGGAGGGGGGGGGGTGTTGGAGGGGAGGGGACGACAAGGGGGTGTCCCCCTCGTTTCCCCCCGCTGACGAGCCCCTCTGCCTGCAGGCACATCTCGCACTTCATGCACAACGTCCCCTTCCCGTCCCCGCAGCGGCCGCGCATCCTGGTCCAGGTGAGCCGTCGCACGTGTGTGTGTGCGTGTGTGTCCCCCCCATCTCCGTCCCCGTGCTGGTTCCCCCCCCAGCCCACCGCGTCCCCGTGTCCCCTCAGATGTCCCCGTATGACAACCTGCTGCTGTGCCGGCCCGTGTCCTCCCCGCTGCCGCTCAGGTAGGGATGGCTGCGGGGCGCTGGGACAGACAGACAGACACACGCAGACGGGAGGGAGGGGGACGTGGGGACATGAGTGACGTCCCCCTCCCCTGCAGCGGCGCCAGCTTCCTGACGCTGCTGCAGAACCTGGGCCCCGACAACGCGGTGGCGCTGCTGGTGGCCGTGCTGACCGAGCAGAAGCTGCTCATCCACTCCCTGCGCCCCGACGTCCTGACCAGCGTGGGCGAAGCCCTGGTGGCGGTGAGTGCCGGGGAGGGGACGCCGCGGGGTGAGGCGGGGTGGGGGGGGTGGGGGGGTGTCAAAACACGCCGTGACGCTGGGGAACCCCGGCCCGCGGCGCTGACCGCCCTTGTCCTGTCCCCAGATGATCTTCCCCCTGCGCTGGCAGTGCCCCTACATCCCGCTGTGCCCGCTGGCGCTGGCTGACGTGCTGTGTGCCCCCGTGCCCTTCATTGTAGGCATCCACTCCAGCTACTTCGACCTCTACGAGCCCCCCAGGGACGTCATCTTCGTCGACCTCGACACCAACACCATCTTCCAGTGAGTGGCCCCCAATTCTTGGGCCGCGGGGAGGAATTTTTTTCGTGGGGGGCGGTGGGGGGAGGTGCTGCCTGGAGGGATTCCAGGGGTCCACCGGCCGCCCCCGCCTCATCCCGCTGTCCCCCCTCTTTTGAAGGAGCGAGGAACGCAAACTGCTGTCCCCCCGCTCCCTGCCCCGCCGGCCCTGCAAGGTGCTGCTGGCCTCGCTGCACAGCCTCTCCCAGCAGCTGGATGAGAGTGAGTGGGGGGCTCCGGGGGAACCCCGCAGCCGCCTGCGCTCCCCCCCCCCCTAATTTTCCGCCCCCCTCCCCTCCTCTCTTCGCGCTTTCGCAGTGTACAGCGGGCCGGGGGAGGAGGCGTCGCTGGAGCTGCTGCTGAGCGACGCGGAGGCGGCGCGGGGTCGGCGGGCGCAGCTGGAGCTGGAGGCGCGGGCGGCTTTCCTGCGCTTCATGGCGTGCGCCCTGCGCGGTTACCGCTCCTTCCTGCGCCCCATCGCCCCAGCGCCCGCCCCGGCCGGCCGCGACGCCGGCAGCCTCTTCGCCTTGCAGGGTGAGTGGGGAAAGGGAAAAGGGGGGTGACGGGGTGGGGGCGGGCTGGATTTAACCCCTGTTCCGTCCCGTTCAGGGTTCCTCAAGTCCCGGGAGCGGGCGTACCACCGGTTTTACGGGCAGCTGCTCCGCACCCAGCTCTTCACCCAGTTCATCGAGGACTGCTCCTTCGCCAGCGACCGAGACCCCTGCCTCGAGTTTTTCGACACCTGCGTGGATAAGGTGGGTCCCGCCGGCTCCGCGCCGCGTCCGTCTGTCCCTCTGTGTGCGTCGTGTGTCCCCCCCCCAACACCGCGGTGACACCGCGCGCCCCCTCCCCAGGTGCAGGCGGACCTGGAGAAGCCGGAGGACGCCCCGCTGATGGAGCTGGACGACCCGCGGGGGGGCGAGCACACCGTCTTCATCACCCCCCCCGAGCAGCCGGCGGGTCCCGACGGTGCCGAGCTGCCCGCGCGATACCGGTGAGCCCCTCCCCGACCCCCCCCAAAACTCCCCCTGCTCCCCGAATCCCTCCGACTCACCCTCTGCCCCCCGCCCCCCCCCCCCCCCCCCCCCAGCTATGACGGGTTCCCCACCCTGCGCCCCGAGCTCCTGGAGCCCCCCCGGGACCCGCTGGTGGCCCAGCTGTGCCAGGCCAGGAGCAGTGCCCCCAGTAGCCCGGCCCCACGCAGGACCAAGCAGGTGAGCGGGGCCAACGGTGCAACGAGTCGGCCGGGCCTCAGCAGGGAACGGGACGGCGAGGGGCGCAGAACGTCGGCTGCCCCCCTCAGCTCCCTCCTCTTCCTCCCCACGTCCTCAGGAGATGAAGGTGGCCCAGCGCGTGGCCCAGAAGTACTCCTCGGTACCCGACATGTGGGCCAAGTGCCTGCTGGGGCACTGCTACGGGCTCTGGTTCCTCTACCTGCCCACCCACGTCCGCGCCGCCCCTGCCAAGCTGCGGGCGCTCCAGCTCGCCTACGAGGTCCTGCGCAAGATGGAGGCTCACAAAGTGGTGCTGCCGGACGAGGTAAGCGGCGTTTTGGGTGCAAGGGGCGGGGGGGTTCGCCGGGGCCCTGGCCGCCCCTGATTGCCCGTGGTTTTGTGTGTGTGTGTGTGTGTGTGTGTGTCCCCGTGTTCCCCCCCCCCGCCACCTCCCAGGTCTGCTACCGCATCCTGATGCAGCTCTGCGGGCAGTATGGCGAGCCGGTGCTGTCGGTGCGGGTGCTGCTGGAGATGAAGCGCGCCGGCATCGTGCCCAACACCATCACCTACGGCTACTACAACAAGGTGGGGGGGGGGGAACACACGCACCGGGGGGGGGTCCAAGGGGTTCCCCTGGCACCTGACCGTGTCTTTCCCCCTTCCTCCTCCTCCTCCTCCTCCTCCTCGCAGGCGGTGCTGGAGAGCAAGTGGCCGGCGGGCACCCAGGGCGGGCGCCTGCGTTGGGCCAAGCTCCGCAACGTGGTGCTGGGGGCCGCCCAGTTTCGGCAGCCCCTGAGACAGCGGGAACGCCGGGCCGCCGCCGCCACCGCCGCACCCCCAGGTAGGTGGGGAGGGTGGGGAAGCCGGGGGGGGGGGGGGCGGGGGCCACTGTCACCCCGCTGACGGCCCCCTCGTCCCCTCCCGCAGGCGGCCGAGCCCCCCCGGCGCCCCGTCCCAGCCTGCAGCGGCAGACCACCTGGGCCGGGCGCAGCCTGCGGGACACCCCCCCGGCCCCCCGGCTGGTGAAGAGCGGCAGCCTCAGCTTCCCCGGCGGCACCCACGGTGAGGGGGGCCGGGGGGGGCCAAGGGAGCCCCTGACTACCCGCTCCCCCGCTCTTCCCGCAGCCCCGGCCCCGCTGCCCCCCCGGCTGCGGGGTCCCCCCGGCTCTGCCGACGGGAGCCTGTCGGACGTCAGCTTCGCCACGGATGAGAGCGACCGGGCGGACGAGGGGCCGGCGGGTGCCGGGGGGCCGGCGGGGAACACGCCGCGCCGGGGGCTGGCGGCCAAACTGCAGCAGCTGCTGTCCCCCGGCAAGCGACCCTCGCTCCGCCCGGCAGCCAGCACCGAGCTCCCCGCCGGCGCCCGGGACGCCTGCCCGCGCCGGGGCTCCGAGCAGCGGGACGGGGAGCCCCCGCAACGCCGCAGCCCCGCCGAGACCCTGCTGCGCCCACGGGAGCGCCCCGAATCCACCGCTTCCGAGGTACCCGGCTTCTCCCCGGGGGCTCCGTCCGTCCGTCCGTCCGCCCTCGCTGACAGCGCGTGTGTGTCCTCCCCCCCCAGAGCTCCGTCTCGCTGGGCAGCGAGTTGGACCTGTCCGACACGTCGGTGGGCAGCGCCGGCGTTCCCAAATCCTCCGAGCCGCCGGCCGATGGGGCGGCCGGGCAGGAGCCTCCCGCCGTGGAGGTGAGTCGAGGGGGGGGGGATCCCGTCCCACCCCCACGCACCCCCCCTCCCTCCGCCAGCGCCGTGGGGTTTGACGGTGCCGCCGGCGGCCAGGTCCTGCTGTCCAGCTGCTCGCGGTGCCAGGGCTGCGGCGCGCTGGTGTACGACGAGGAGGTGATGGCCGGCTGGACCTCCGACGACTCCAACCTCAACACCACCTGCCCCTTCTGCGGCCGCTCCTTCGTCCCCTTCCTCAGCATCGAGATCCAGGACTTCCAGCTGCCCCCCAGGTGGGAACCCCCCCGCGTCCCCCACCCGCCGGGAGAACCCGTGATGTCCCCCGTCCCCCCTGGTGTCCCCAACCCCCCCCTCTTTACTGTCCGTCATTTCCCCCCCGTCCTTCCGTCCCAAACGTCCCGTGTTGTCCCCGGCGCCCCCCTCCCCGTTTCCACAAACCACCCCCCCTCTCTTTGCCGCGCAGCTCCGCCGAGGACGACTCCCTCCCTCCTCCCGCCGCGCAGGGACCGGTGCTCAGCGACCGCCGACGCTGCCTGGCACTGGATGAGGCCGAACCGGAGCTCTGCAACGGCTACCCGGACACGGCGGTACGGTGCTGGGCACGGAGAGGGGAGAGACAAGGGTTGGAGGGGGGGACACGGGGACACACACACACACACGACACCGGGTGACCCAGCGGCGCGTCCCCCTCGTCCCGCAGGTGCCGCGACGGTCGGAACGGGTGGCTTTCGCCTACCTGAGCCCGTTGGTGCTGCGGAAGGAGCTGGAAAGTTTGGTGGAGAACGAAGGGGGCGAGTTCCTGGCGCAGCCGGAGCTGGTGGACAGTCACCCCATCATCTACTGGAACCTGGTCTGGTACTTCCAGCGCCTGGGGCTGCCCAGCAACCTCCCCCGCCTGCTCCTGGGCTCCCAGCACGTCACCCCCACCCCGCAGGTAAGGTTTGGGGGGGGCTGTGGGAGGATTCGGGGGTGGGGGGGTGGTGTCACCTGCCCGGTGCCCACCTGCTCCGTCCCGCAGGCGCAACCCCCCGACTCCCCCTGCGTGCGCGTTCGGCTGCTCTGGGACGTCCTGGCCCCCGAACCCGACAGCTGCCCCCCGCTCCACGTCCTCTGGCGGCTTCACAGTGAGTCGGGGAGAGGGGACACACACACACCCCCCCCCCCCACGACTCGTGGCGGCAGGGGGGGTGCTGAGCCCCCCCCACACCTCATCCCTTCTGTCCCCAGGTAACGTCCCCACCCGGCTGCGGTCCTGGCGGCCCCACGGCCACCACCCCTTCTCGCTGGCCTTCATGGAAGCCGTGCTGAACCACGTGGGGCTCAACGACGTGCACAAAGCCATCACCCTCTTCCTCGAGACGCTGGCGGCCCCGGGCGCCCCCCGACACCTGCAGAGGTAGGGCTGGGACCCCCCCCCCCCCCCGCCCCGAACCCCCTCATCAGCACCGGATCCCTCCCCTCCCCTCATCGCTCTTCCTCCCCAGGAGCATCTACCGGGAAATCCTCTTCCTCATGCTGGCGGCGCTGGGCAGGGACCACACGGACATCGGTACGGCGTTGGGGAGGGGGCTCGGGGGGCTAGCTGGGGGGCTCCCTCCCACCCCAGACCCCGGGTAACGCTGATAGCCGCTGGCTGGCTGTGTCGTGTCCCGTCCCACCCTCCTCTTCCTCACCTCGCAGCCGCCTTCGACAAGAAGTACAAGTCGGCGTACAACAAGCTGGCGGGGAGCCTGGGCAAGGAGGAGCTGCGGCGGCGGCGGGTGCAGCCCCCCAGCTCCAAAGCCATCGACTGCCGCAAGAGCTTCGGGGCCACCCTCGAGTGCTAGAGGAGACCCCCGCAGCCCCCCCCGCCCCCCAGCCATGGGGACAGAGGGGGGGTCCCCAGCCCCGGGGAACCCCTCTTCCCCCCCCCCCCAGCTCACAAAGGGTTTTATATGTCAGTATTAATATATTTTTATTTATTTATTGCTCCCCCCCCCCGCAACGCCCCCTCCTCACGCTGCTGGGTGCCAGGACAGTGGGGGGGGGGTGTGGGGGGGGTCCGCGCATCCCCAAAACCCCCCCCCCCGCCATCTCTGCCCCTCCCCCTCCATCGTCCCCTCCCCCCCCCCCGGGGGTTTGGGGGCCGGTGTCCCCCCCCCCGGGGGTTTGGGGGGGGTTTAGGGGCCGGTGTCCCCCCCCCCGGGGGTTTGGGGGGGTTTAGGGGCCGCCCCCCCCCCCGCACTGTGCAATAGGAGCCCCCCCGCCCCGGGGGTCTGTAAATAAAAGCCGCTGCGGTCTTTTCCCTGCTGCCTCCCCCGCCGCCTTCTTGGGGGGTGGGTGGGGGGTGGGTGGGGGGTGTCGAGGGGGAGCGGGACCCCCCCGGGGGGGGTGGGGAGGGGCGGGAGCGCTGGCCTGCGGCCACGGCCGCCATCTTGGGGCCTGGCAGAGGCCTCGGGGCCGGAGCGAGGCCTCCTCGGTGCTGGGGCCCTGCCCGGTCCCGGCGATCCCGGGGTGGGGGGGTGTCAGCGCGCGGCCCTGCCCGGTACCGGGGTACCGCCCCTCCCCCCGCGGCGTCGCGCCGGGCCACGTGCACGCGCGTACCGGGAGCCACGTGGGCCGGGGCAGGGCGGCTACGGCGGCCGCTTCGGGCCCAAATTCCCCCGCGAACGGGCGGGCGCGGGGGTGGTTTTTGCCCGCCGACATCGCGCGCGGCCAGCGGTACCCGGATGTCCAGGCTCGGGAACCCATTAAAGGCGCCCCGCGGGGAAGCTCTGGGGATTTCCATTGGCGGAACCGCGCGTCAATCTTCGCGCTCGCCCGCCAGTAAGAAGCGGGAGGCGGGTCCGACGAGGAGGCCGACCGATTCGATTGACGGAGCGTCGCGTCCGTCGTCGCATCGCACCAATGGGCGTCGCGTCTGGGGTCGGGAGGCGGGGCTAGAGCGGCAGGGCCGCTGCCCAATCAGCGGCATTGTTTGTGGTGGTGCCGGCTGCGCTCCGCGGCGGCTGGTGGCTGCGGCGCCGCGTCTGCTCCGCCCGCCCGGCCCGGCCCGGCCCCGGCTCGGCCCCAGGGCACCCACCGGCGCCCCCGGCCCCCAGGGCGGCGCCCCCCGAGCCAGGTGAGGGCTGCGGGGGCGGGGGGAGCCGGGCCCTGCGGGGGTGGGGGTGTCTGGGGGGGGGGGCAGGGCCCGGTGGGGGTGTTGGGGGGGGGGCAGGGCCTGAGGGCTGGGGGGGGCCGAGCTCAGGGGCTGAGGGGAGGGAGGGGGGTGTCTGCGCTTGGGGGGCGGCCCCCGTGGGGTTTGGGGGGGGTCTGCTGGCAGGAGATAGAGCCCGGGGGGCTGGGGGGGGGCAGAGCTGGGGGATTTGGGAGGGCCGGGGGTGGGGGGGGTTGTAGCTTTGGGGGGGCAGAGCTGAGGGGATGCAGAGCTGAGGGGGGTTTGGGGGGGGGGGCAGAGCTGAGGGGGGTTTGGGGGACGCAGAGCTGAGGGGGGTTTGGGGGGGCAGAGCTGAGGGGGGTTTGGGGGGGGGGGCAGAGCTGAGGGGATGCAGAGCTGAGGGGGGTTTGGGGGGAGCAGAGCTGAGGGGGGACAGAGCTGAGAGGGGGGGTTTGGGGGACGCAGAGCTGAGGGGACGCAGAGCTGAGGGGGGTTTGGGGGGAGCAGAGCTGAGGGGGGGCAGAGCTGGGGTGTTTGAGAGGGGATAGAGCTGAGGGGGTGTGCGGGGGCAGAGCAGAGGGATTTGGGGGGGCAGAGTAGAGAGTTGGGGGGGGGGGGCAGAGCCCCGGGCTTCTGGGGCTGCCGCTAGCACAGTGCGGAGCTGGGGTGGGGGGGCTTGGGAGAACAGAGAGCCAAGGGCTTTGCGGGGGGCAGAGCCCAGGGTTTGGGGGTGCAGGGGCTGGCCCAGCCCTTGGGAATGGGTGAGGAGGGCTGGGGGTGGGGATACCCCGTGGTAAAACGGGGTGTTGGCTCTTCCTCCAGGGCCGGGGGGGCCGGTCCCTGCCCGGCTGGGGACCGTCTGGGCCGGGGTGGGGCCGTCTGGGCCGGGGGCGGTGGGGAAGCGGGGTGCGGGCGCTGCCTGGCTCCGGGCCTGGGGTGCGTGGGGGGGGGTCCCCGGGGCAAGGGAGCGCGGGGAGGGGGCGGCCGCCTCCCTCTACCCAGAGGCGATGGAGCGGGGCGGGAGCAGCTGCCTCTCCGCACACCTGGAGGGATTTGGGGGAGCGGGGTCCGTGTCCCGTTCCCCCCTCCGTCCTCATCCTCGGGGTTGGGGCTGGGTACCGCCACTTCGTGGGGAGCGGTGCTGCGATGGAGCGGCCCTCTGTGATGGGGGGGCTCGGGGCTGGCTGCTCCCCCCCACCGTCAACCGGAGGGGACACCCCCTTTGTTCCCTCCTTTTCTGCTGGGTTTTGGGAGTGATTCCCGTTTCCTTCTGCGTTTCCCGTTTCCTTCCGCGTTGCCATCGCGGCGTTTCCCTGTTCCCTCGTTAGGGAACGGGTGATTGACTGTCCCTGCCTCACTCCGTCGCCGATTTGGAAACCAGGTTTTCTGCTTTGCAGGATTTTTGTCTCCTTTCTTCGCTCCCCCCCACCCCAACCCGTCCCCTTTTCCCGATGCTGCTTCCCCACGTCAAAACCGGGATGGGGGCAGCCAGGAAAACTTTCACATCTCGGTTTTAACGTGGAGCGAGAGAGTCCAGCAACTGCCTCCTCCTTCCATGCGGGCAGCGCAGGCAGCCCTGCCTGCACCCCTTCCCCTCTTGCCGTGGGGATTGAGGCGGCGGGGGGGGGGCTTCTGGGGAGGCGCAGGCCCTTCCTCACTTGGCGTTTGGGAAGCCGGGCGGCATGATTCCTCTCTCCCCTTTGCTCAATTTCCCAAAATAAGAGCGTTCGAGGCGTTTAAATATCCCTTCCCTTCCCCTCCGCGCCTAGAAAGAAGGGTCTCTTTGATGGCGGGGGGGTGCTTTGCCAGGAAGGGAGGAGGAGGAGGTTTGGGTAAGCGGAGGGTAGCTGAAAGCAAGGAGGAAGAGCGACAGCATATGGATGTGATCGTATTGATTCGCTTTAGCTGCCTTGCCTTCCTCGCCTTCTGTTTGCTGAAATCACCCCCCTCCGAAAAGGGATATTTTTTTTTTTATATATATATATTTATTTTTTTTTTTCTTTTGAGCCTGCCTTGGCTGCTGACAGGCTGGAGGAGGAAGGGGGGGGGTACAAGCCCGTGGGGAACGGCGTCCTTCTGGAAGAAGGTGTGGGAGGTTTTGACTCTTATTTCTCGGTGTTCTTCAGTGGGGGTTGGGGAAGGATTGCAACAACAAGCGGTTCAAGAGGACGGTGGTTTTTAAGGATTATGCGTGGTTGGTTACCGGCATGCCTTCTCACCAGAGAGCCGAGGGGCCGGCCGTGTTTGAGCTGTCTAGGCGTGCAGGCAGAGCCCCCCACCCCTCGAAATGCCGCTGTTCTTCTCCGGCGCATCAGATTTTGAAATGGCTCGTGATGCTCCCGTCACCGGGGGCAAACCAAACACGATTTCGGCTCGTGCGGGTGCCGGGGGAGCTCGGTGCAGCCGTTGAGCTGGGGTGCCGCTGGGGCCCGGCGCCCTCGGGGTGAAACACCGCGTTTGCACCTTATTCGCGTCCCCTCGGACGAGCGTCTGTAGGGATCTCCCTGCCTCGTGCCTGGAATTCGTTGCATTCCTGGTTCTCCTGGAGCTGCTGACCGTGGGGAGGCAACCAAAAAGCCCCGTTTTGGGGTCGGCGACCTGGTTTCCGAGCCGTTAAGATCTTCAGCGCGAGGTGCAACCTTCTCTTTGGCGCTTTTCCTGATCACGAGGCTGCGTGAAACCGAATGTGACGTGCAGCTGACAGGGAGCATCCATCTTTGCAGCGCTGCGGTTTGCCCGTGCCGAGAGGGGCCCGGCTTCCTCTTCCGACGGCTAACGGGCTCCCGCCGGTCGTGGCACCCGGCTCTGCTCGGAGCATCCCGGTTCCTCCTGTTCTCCCGGCTGCTTTGGCGCAGGGTGGGGGATCGCTGCCTTCTTTCAGATGTTTCTGGGAGGGGGAGAGCAGAACTATCTACTCAGTGGAGTTAATTAAACTTAAGATGCTCTTGAAAGTGTCTTTTCTGCCAATGTTTTCTTCCGAGGGAGCGGAGCGGGGCTCGTGATCAACCACTCGCAAGAGGCAGGGGGCTTTAAATGAGAGGAGCTTCCCGGATTCATTCACTGAGCTACTTTCAGCGCTCGCTACTCCCTTCAGCGTTCAAGGAAAAACAATCACTGGAGCTTTGTATTTTTATTTATTTCCCTGTTAACTGCCAATTTTCTGCGCTTTGTTCTTCCCCCTCCCCGTTACAAACCGCTCGCTGGACCCTGATCTTGCAGTCCCTGTGTACCGGATAACTCACCTCTTTTTCGGGAGCCTTTGACGAGCGGCCCCGCTCATCCCGGCTCGGAAGGAATCCTGTTGCATCGCTTGGTTGTAAGAATCGCTGATTTTTAAAATGTTTTGGCAATAACAAGAACTAGGAACGTGGAAAAAAAAACCCAACAAACCCACCAAAAAACCCCCACGGAGAACGACTTTTATTTTTTAAAGGAGTATTTGGTTCGAGTGGTGTTTAAAGCTGCTGGTGTGCAAGCACCGAACGTGCGGTTGTGCTGAGGCACAACAGCAAAATGTTTCTGTTTTAAAGGGGAAAAAAAAAAAAAAAAGAGGGAGAGATTGGCTATAAATCTAATCCCTGTGTAAAACTATCCACCTCGCGCGCAGAAATTCAACCTATCAGGCCGTGCCACATGCCGCTGCAGTTTTATAGCGTTGGATCGACCGCTGGAAGATGGAGAACAAACTTCACTTTTTTAGGCTTCTGCGTGGGCAGATCGAGCGTGGACGCGGTTTGGGGATCCGTTTGCTTCCGTAGCTCCTCGGTGCCGCCAGCGATCCCTCCGTGGAAAGTCGTGTTTTTGGTTTTTGCCCTGAGACTCGTGGATTTCCGCTCCTTAATCTCACGGTGGAGCCCGGTTACAGATGGCTGGGGTTTCATTTGCTATGACTTTTTTTTTGGGGGGGGGGGTCGGGTGGGGGGTGTTGTTGCATGTAGGTTATTTTTTTTTTTACAGGTTTTTGTTTTTTTTTTTTTTTTAAACACGTGGGATGATATATCGCTGTTCCATAACTTGGTTTGCAGCATCGCGGGGTGATGCACCAAGCGACGGGGCCTGGGAAGCGAGATGTTGCGATGAGCCTGTGTTTCTCTCCTTCGCTCTTACGGATAGACTTCAAGTCGCTTCTCTTGATCGGTTTCGGTATTTCAGGTAATTTGGCTATTTAAAAAGAAAAAAAAATCACAAATATTCTCCGCCTCGGCTGCGCTTTCTTCAGGAGTTTTCCACGGAAAAGCGAGGAGCTGTGCTCACACGCGTCCCGGTGGACCGTCTGCCTGGGGAGAGGCTCGTTTTGCCGTGGCATGTACTTACTCTGAGAGCTGGAGTCGAAACGTTTATCTGGGTCATTTGAAAAAGAGATTTTTATTTTTATTTTTTCTAAATTCTTTGGTTTTCCCCTTGAAGAACGTGACTCTGAAATTGGGACTTTGACGAATCAACCTGCCCCGGGTGATGGTCGGGGTCTCGCTTTCCCAGCTTGCCCGTGCTCTCGCGGTGCGGTTGGGGTGAAAGACAAAGCTTCGTGGCCGGAGGGATTCCGCTGGCCGTTGGGATGTGCCTTCATGTTTTCCTGCCTTTTTTTTTTTTTTTGCTTTTTTTTTTAAATTAAAGCTAGAAATGAACGGACATAAAGTTTAGCTAACCTTAAACCGGAGCTACGTACCTGCGGTTGTCCTGGTGCTTTCCGGCTCTCCACGGAGCAGTTGAGGCTGATGGTGACTTTCCCCCTTCCCTGAGCATCGCCGAGCACAGCATCCCAAACTTTCCTGCTCTTTCCCGGACCTCCGGCTAAACTGGAAACCGCCGCCTTCACGCGCCAAACCTGATTTGGAGAGAAATTATTTCCCGCGTTAGTTTGGCAGAGGATGGAAGCCGTCCCGGCGTTGTGGTGCCTGGGTCCGGCGATGGACGTGGCTCGACTTTTCATCTCGTGTGTATTTCCTTGGAGGAATTCCTCGCTCGTTGGTCTCTCTCCCTTTCAAATGCCCAAAATCTTAAAGAATGCCATTAGGATTTTTTTTTTTTCATGGAATTGAGGAAAACTGAAGCAGTTCCAGGTTGGTTTTTGCTGTTTTTCTCCAGTGTGACCCACGTAACAGGGGCGATGAGCTCTATATAACGAATAAAAGAGCGAGGTTCTCCCTCGGATTGTTTTAACAACTCTAGGTGCTACTTCTAACGAAACGACGGTGGGTTTTCAAGCAGAGCTCTGGCCCGTTTGCCGATGTTGCTGCCCTAAGGTAGAGGACCTTCCTCGTTGTGACGCGCCGGTTCCCTCCTGTCGCCTTAACGGTCTCGTCCTGTGCAAAACCAGAGAGGGTGATTATCCCAGGTGGGATGTTTTTGGGTTTGTCAAGCGTCTGGTTGCGTGCACAGACGTCAGAAAACTCGTCCCCATCCGTGGGAAGTGGGTCGGAGAAGAGTGCTGGGATTTATTCTTTTTTTTTTTTTCCATTATTCTCCACGATTTTCGTATAAACGTGGCATATCGCTTCTAATTGCTCTCGGCCCTCGCAAAGACGGGATTATTTAAGATATATTGAGGAAAGGGGGATAACGCTAAACTTTGGATCGCAATTCCTTTTGCAACTCTGCCCCTTGGATACGGAATATTATCCGGTTATTTGTGATAACGGTATCCGGAATATGCCTGAAATCCTTCTGAAGACCAGCACTTGGAATTTGGAGGGTGTGAGGAGAGGCGCTTCCAAGCCTCCTCTCTAAAATTAGACCAAAGACTGGCGCGGAGGAGTCTATAAAGAGCCTTGGGGGCTTTTTTTTTTTTTTCTTCTTATCCCCGGAGCCTCGACGCGACTGTTGCACGTCGGTCCTGTGAAGCCGCATCCATTTTGCTTCATCCCTAATCAAAGCTTTTCGGCTTCGCGGCGGCGGCCGGTGTTTCCAGGTAGGTGGTACCAACTCCGGTGAAACCGTGCACGTGCCGGGATGGCTTTAACAGGTTTTCACAGGATGGAGGGTGCTACCGCTCAGGTTTGAGCACGTATTTTGGGGCTAAACCCTGAAATTGTCTGATTTCAGAGTCCCGCTGGTAATTAGAGGCAGCCCTGCCTGGTTCCTCGAGGTCAGCGGAGCGTCCTGCCGAATGATCCAAAGAATTGCGAGAGGTGCATTAAAAGACCGTTAAGTTGGTGACGGAACGCAAAAGCCAGAGAAATTCTCAATTCGGGCCAAAATGAGCTGTATCTCCTCCGGTCCCACGACGAGGAAGGAGGAAAACTGTCCCGTTGTGCTCGAGGATCTGCCCCGAGCCGCGCGTTTTCCTCCCGCTTACTCGTTTTTGTCGCAGCAGTTGGTGTTCTCGTAGCGGTTCTTTTCCTGCCTGAATTGTTCATGCCTGGTCTTTAACGGCAAACCTCGCCACTGTTGAATATGCAAACGCGAGGTGCCGTCTCGGTGGTGCGGTTGGTGCACGCGCTGTCGGAGCCTTGCGCCGGCGTCTTTTGGGCGCCTGCGTCAAAATAGCAGCTCGGTACGGCTGCGCGGGGGGCAGAGGGTGCTAATTAAAATAACTTGTGGCCGCGCACCCTTTGTTTCAACGGAAGAGTTAAAAATGCCTTAAAACGCCCGGTTTTGGATCCTTTGGGGTCGGTGGTAGCGGTGCTGCTGGACTTGGGCTTCCTGGTGACCAGAAGCTCAAACTGCCAGAAGCCAATAAGTGTATTTTTCCAGCGTATTCCGGATTTAGGTCTCATTTTTGTTGAATCTCGGAAAAACGAATGCAAGGATCCCATTTCTTTGGGATTAGACCTAACCAAAACCCATCTGTCATCTCGGGGAAGAGGACGCTGCTGCTTGCTGCCCGTTTTCCATCTCCTGGACCGGCAGCTTTGGGTTGTGCCCTGTCCGTACCTGGGAGCAGAGCAGCTGTACGCTCTGATACACGAAGACAAAAACGTTTAAATACTTATCTTTCATTCCAGTTAACCCTCTGGTTTGGTATCGGGGGTTAGAAACAGGATTTTTATCACCAAAACCTGCATAAAGATAAATATTTGCAGGGAATACAAACCCTTCTGCACGCGTTGCCTTTCCCCTCTTCTGAAGAACCCGAATATTTTGGTCGCATCCCTACCAGCAAGAAAACAGATGGAAATGTGTTTCTTCAAGCTCCCAGCAAGGAAGGAGGACGCGTGCTCCTGAAACGCCTCTCGTCGGACACTAAATCAGCCTCTTTTTCCCCCAAACCGTTCGTCCTGGCGAGGTGCTTTGGGATGTAAGTCAGCTTTCTCATCGACATCGCAAAGCGAACGCGCGAGATCTCGCTCTGCCGTCCCGGTATCGTCCCTTCGAGGAGCAGAGGAGATGTGGAGGGAGACGGATAACCTGAAATCTTCCTGCCAACAACAAGTTCGGGCTTTAACAGTTTACTTGTCTCCCCCCGCCCCTTCTTTTTTTCTTTTCCCGACTGCCTAACGCAGTTTGTAGGAGAAGAAAGATAATTCACTTTAATGAATTATAAAACTTGTTTCACTGCGGTGGGTCTTCATTTTTCCTTTTGTCTGCAGCAGAGTCACTGTTTGAGTAGAATAAAATTAACTTAGTCCCTGAAAAGACAAAAGAGCTGAAACTCCTCGCTGCTGAGAGGAGCTGAGGGAGGGGGCAGGACATTATCTCGAAGGCCCCGTATGCTTTGCCAATCATAATGTTTTAGGGAGGGTTTTTTCGTAATCTGGAGTTTTAAATTTAAACACTTTGCCATTTAAAAATGGTTCTTAGATATATATATTTTTTTTTGGTTTGTTTTCCCAGTCGGTCGCTGAGAGCTCTGTATGTATCCGGAAACAAACTGCATAAAGTTAATGAAACTCTGCAGCATCTTTGTTAACGTCTCCGGGTGTAGGCTCTCCATCCGCGCTCCGGCACCTCCCCGGGTTTAGCGAGGGACTGAGGGATCGAACGGAAACGCTACTTGTCCTTTATGCTGCGTGACTTGCTGTGTAACCGTAGGGAATTTTACAGATTTCCTCTGTTAAAGTTGGATCGTTGTTTTGGTTAGGCAGCTGAGTGAAGGTCCGTACCAGGGCTTGGACTGGGGAGTAGCTGTTCCCAGTTTGCTCCCAGTTTAAAACCACTCTTTAGGTGGTGGTTCGTAGCGATTTCGCCGAGCGGGATGCTGCTCCCATCTCTGGAACCAAGCTTTCCGCTCCTCAAACGCATCTAGTAACGACGTGCGCCGTCTGGCTCACCTTCGCCGCCGGCCGAGAGGTGATGCTCTTTAGATTTATTTGGTTTTGTTGTTTTTAAAAGGAAATTTTGAGTGAAAGGAAATCAATCAGTGAGATGCAGACTTCCAGAGAGTTTCAAAATGGTTGCTTGGTAATCGTCCCTTATTGTTGAGTAAGTCCAAACCTAACGCGTTTTCCCCTTCTGTGAATCACTCCTTAACTTGCTTCTTATTAAAGTCCCTGATTCTAATTTAATCTTGGAGACCTGACAATTTTAAATACCTACTAGTGCAGCGTGAGTGCGATTTGGCATTCCAATAGCTCATTGTTTTAGTCCCTGTGACCATTTCAACAAACCGGTGGCCGCGCCGAGGAAAAGGGATGCTTTGGTGTGTCCGCTCTTGATTCGAAGGCACCGGTTTAACGTGACGCTGCGTGTTCAGTAACCCCCGATCAACACACGTGTTCGCTGAAATAGGGGAAAGATGCTAATATACTCGGTTTTTAAAGGAACGGCTTTAACGGAGGATCGGATCCTGAATTTCTTCAGCAAATCCGTTTTAAAATAACCTCCCTTCCGAGCTCAGCCGTATTTAGTCAATGTGTTTTGTTGAGATTTGGATAAATTGAAAGAACGACGGGTCGGGAAAGCTTGCTGCAAGCCACCAAGGATGTCTTAATAAATTGCTGGGCACCGTACGGCCGTTTCGGCGTGCCGGCAAGCCCGTTTCCTCGATGGCTTGCCAATGGGGTTTGCTTGGACCCCCAGCAGCCCCCAGACTCCTTGTTTTCTCTTCCCCGTATGGGCTTTTTTGGTCGTTTTGCTCTCACCTTGGCATTTTTCTGCTAATTGTCCTTTACTCTCCTTTAGTCCGCTGCTGCGAAATAACGTGGACTCAAAGTGCCGCTCGCTAGTTTTACGTTGCAGCGTTGAAAACAACTGGATTGGGAAGCCGGCAGCTGCTGGACATGGTTAGCTTCCCACGCTTTGTGGTGAGGATAGAA
The DNA here is from genome assembly GCF_011004875.1 of Balearica regulorum gibbericeps. Taxonomy (NCBI): domain Eukaryota; kingdom Metazoa; phylum Chordata; class Aves; order Gruiformes; family Gruidae; genus Balearica; species Balearica regulorum. The sequence goes on from NC_046211.1 coordinate 1,353,132, forward strand.
ATAGGACTGCCGTCCGTTCGTTTTCCGGTGGGATAGCACCGCGACGAAAATATTGCGTTGCAGCTAGTCGGTGGTGTCAAGGAACGTGACCAATCTGTTAAAATAGCCGTTAAAAGTGAGCGAGGGGAACTCACCTCGGCGCTGTAGTGGAAAAATTCAAAGGAGATCGGTCAGAGGACAGATTTGAGCCTTGGTTGTGTCGTATTTTAGAGAGAATTGATCATTTCAGAGGGATTAACCGCAGGCCTGGACTCACGTAGTGGGGTTATGCCGTTTGCGACCAGAAAAAAAAAAAATCATTCCTTCCCTTGTGTAACTGTCTTCCAGTTTTACCCAAATATTTTTTTCAAAGTACTTGTTAGTCTGAAGCTGTGTGATGATGATGACGATCATCTGCTTGCTCTTAGCTGATGAGAAGGAAGGAAAGAAAGTCCAAAAAAACATGAAGAGGAGGGGATTTTGGTCCAGGATCCCTCTGTTTTGGAGGAGAAGAGGCAGCTCGGCTGACAGGTTTATAACCAAAGGACGGTGCGGATGGGGAAGAAGCAACGAGGGAAGAGACGAGTCCTGGTGAATCCCACCCTGTTCCCGTCCCTCGCTTTGCTCCTGCTGTGTTGGAGCCTTTCCGGTGCTCCCCGGCACAACAAAGAGCAGTGACCATCCACGGGACCGGGTGGTTTTTGTTTTTATTTTTCCCCAGATTAAATGATTAGGAGAGATTTATTGTTCTTAGATGTGTTGATTTGAAATACCAGCAGCGCGGATGCAAGTCTGTGTCCTGAGCTGTCTTTTAGTCCTTCGGTTCCTCGTGGAGTCTCGCCGGGAAGTTCAGTCTTCTGGGCTCAACCTCGTTACCAGCCTGTACCCTCAAACCCACCCTCTGCTCTTCATCCCTTACGCCCTTTTCCTGCGCCGTTAAATGCCGTGGATCCATCGCTAGTCCCTGGCGTCGGGAACGTTACCCAATTTTATTGCTTATTTTGGGGTTGTGGCACCGTCGTCGTTTCCTGGGCCGGTGCACGGTGGTCACATCACGGGCTAACCGTCACCCCGCCGCTCCTTGGGTACCGTGCTACGTTAGTCCTTTAACAAGTGACTTTTATAATTCAAACTTTCCAACTATTTCGTCCCAATAAATTAACTCCAGGCGATGGCATCCTGCTTTTCTGGTCGGCTGCCTTTTTCTTACCTTCCTGATTAGTTACCTGGGAAAGCTTGAAGGCTTGCCACCCTAGAGACCCTTGCCCACCTGTCCTTTGTGTATTATATTTAAGAATCCCTGTAAATGAAGAGAAGATGGGAACTTCTGGGCTAATCACCCGGCAGAGCCGACGGGAATGGGGAGAGATTTCTCGGCGATGGATCACCTGCAGATAATGAATTGGGTTCGGGAAACAGAGCCGCATAAAAGCAGCTATTGTTAACACTTTTGCAGACTTCGTCAAAGCCCTTTTCATACTGGAAATAGAAGCACCCAGAGGATGGGTCCTTATGAAAGGACCCTAAAATTCAATTAAATGAACAGTCCAGTGATGTTTTACCAATACCTTTCCCCGTCCTGGCCATAAAGATCTTTCAGAAGCCTTGCAACAGCGGGATAAAGGACAGGGCAGGAGGAGAGATGTGAGGCATCTTCAACCGCCCCTAATTTGCTGGAAACGGTTTCATCTCTGCCGAATCGCCGCGCGCCTTAAAACGAGGATGAAAGGTCTGGAGGAACGTGGGGAGTATGGAAAAAAAGCGTGAAATGGTCCTAAAAAAAACAGAGAATGGAAGCGGCTGGGGACAGAGAAAAATGCTGGAGAAACTTTTTGCCGCGGTGGGCTGGTGTCGAGGAGATGAGGTGAAGAAGCGTAGGGTGGAGATTTCCCTTGAGGGAACCGTTTCAGGTAGTGGAGTCTCCTCCTTGATACCGGTTGATGTTTCTCCATGACACGGTGAAGAAATTAGAAGCTGCAAAGCTGGGCAGAGTCTCCCTGCGGTGCCTGGGGAGATGAACCGAGCATCGTACGTGGACCCGGTGTTGGGGAGCTGAATTTCGGCTGCGACAGCCCGCAGCCGAGGACACATTGCTTAGGCATGAACGTTGAGAGGCAGTCGAACATCTCAATTCCAGGTTTTCAGTGAAGATGGGGTCAGTTTTGTCTGTCATCCGACCCAAGCAGCGTTACGTTGAGGGTAACGGCGATCTGCAGAGGGAAAAGAAAACCGGTGTCTGGATGTTGGTGAGACGGCTGGACTCGAGAAGCATTTCCCAGCTATCACCACGTAGGTTTTTTGTTGAGTTTTTTTTTTTTGCCTAGGGTTGAACAAATACTGTCAAAAGACGAGCAAGAGCTCCCCGGGAGGAGAAGCCACGCTCGCCCATCTCTGCGTGGAGGGGCCGTACCATCGGCGATGACCACCAACCGCGGCAAACTGTGGGTTTGATGGAAGAGAGGTTTCCTCATGGAATACCTTCTTCCCCCCCCCCGAGACCCCCAAAAGCTCAGGATTTCTGAGGGCTTCTCAGCCGTAATGCGCTTGGACTTTCTCTTAAAAAGTACCAATTTCTTATCCCGCTCTTCTCTTCTTCGTTCTCCCTTGACCTGCCACCGTGTCTGCACATTTTCGGTGGACGCAGCCTGGAAATAAATCTTACTGGGGCCCAAACCACCACCTCATTAGTTTATAAATCTATGGTAACTACCATGTAATTAAAACCTAATTAGTTATTTCCCCCCCTTTGTAAACGAAATTGTTCCGTTTTATCTAATAAAGGCAAACGCGGGTAGTACCAGTGCTTGGAGTGGCATTGAAACTCTGCTTAATTACCAGATTCTCTGCAGCCCGTAGGTTGACTAAATACGCGATAGTTACTGGGTATTATAGATTACATGGTTATTTGTGCGCTGTGTAATAGCTTTATTTTTAGAAGATGATTTGATAATGCTTTCAGCGTGTAAAACCAGTGAAACCTGCGTGCGCTATCTTGAAAAAAGATGTAATTTGTAAGTCGGTCACTTCTGCTTGCTCCACAAATAAATTAAGTGTAGTACTAATACTAATTACACGCGGGGAGTCTCTCCAAATTGACGCTAGAGCTCTCGTTAACCTTTGATTAGAACCATTTTGTGATTTGTAACCCAAAATGGAAGGTTCCCGTTTCATCAGTTATTTTGGCCGCCCGGTCGCAGCAACCGTTTTCAGCTGAACCATTGAGACGCCGATTCCCGTTCCGTGTTCGGCAAAGCCGAAAATATTGGAAAATAGTTGAACCCGTTCGTTAACGGAGAGGGTTTAGATCAGACCAGTCCCGATAAAGGATGTGAGGAGGGGAGGCGGGTGAGCCCTCGGTCTTTCCCTTTCGGTGGGAGCTTTAAACGGTAAAATACATTGCAGAGATGAATAATAAATGGTAAAATGTAGCGGAGATGCCTCGTGAAAAGGATACGGTCATTCAAAAGAATTCCGTTCCGAGCTTTTTAACCTATTTCCGGACACCCAGTGGTAGACGTTGGGGTAGAGTACGCGGCGGTAGCCCAGCTTCGCTTTCACGTCGGGCTCTCCATCTCTCGGGTTCTCCTTTCTGGCTTGCAAAGACGGGGGAAATATTGGTTTTATTTCTGCTTTTGGCATAAAGAAACCAAATTCGATAATTCCGGTTTTATAAAAAGCTGATGGGCCGAGTGGAACTGGACTAAGACGAACGTGAATCGATTCTGTCATCGTTGCTTACGGAGGAGCTGCCTGATGTGGTGGACACTCAAAATACACGTTAAATTCCTTAACGAGGGCCTCAAACTTGTCGCCGTCATCCTTCCTCCTGCATTTCATCCGTAGTCTCTCGCTTCCACCTCTTAGACTTCCTTTTCTTCGCCGTGGGGACCGGTGCTGCGGGAATGGGTCGTCTTTGGGTAATTTGAGTAAAACAGCTCAACTTGAGGTTTGGTAGAGCCGCTGTCTGCTGGAGTCCTGTCTCAGGTGCCACAGTGCCATCCAAAATCCTGCCGGATCCTTCCTCTCCGATGCCGAATCCACAGCCGGCACCTTTGAAACCATCTGGGACTTGAAACCAGCTGGCCGTGGCCGGTCCCGAGGGCGCGGAGATGCCCTCCGGCGAGCAGGGATACGGTCGCCCGTGCCGCCGGTCCACCCTCGTGCTGCGGTCGGCATCGCCGGCGTCCCTCGGCATCTTCGCCGGCACCGGCGTGCCGTGAGCCAGGCGCTGGAGAGGACGCTTTGACGCCTTCCCCTACCTTGGGGTGGGTTGGGTTTTTTTTTGGGGGGGACACGGGACGGACAGGACTTGAACGACGCCACGCCGGAAGGAAAGCTCCGGTTGCGCCGGCTCGGCGTGCAGAGCGTCGAGGGACCCGATTGTCAATTTTTTTTTTTAATTTTTTTTTTTTTTTTTTTTTTTTTGGGAGCGAAACAGTTAAAATACCATCGGAGGAAAGGAGCTCTCATGAATGAAGACAAAGTTTGGCGGGGGGCCAGGGGCTGCTGGCGGCCGGGGGAGGGAGGGGGCGGCAGCCAACTGACTCTTATACCACAACCCACTTATTTAAAAAAAAAAAAAAAAAAAAAAAAATTAAAAAAAAAAATTTAAGAGATAATTCCGTGTCCTGAGGTTACAAACCGGCTGCAAATGGTTTTTTTTTTTTTTTTTCTTCTTTTTTTTTTCTTCTTTTTTTTTTTTTTCTCTTTTTCCCTGCCCCGTGAGGCATCATGGGTAAAAGTAAGCATCCCCCTTTTCTTTTGTTTAATATAACAGTACAGCGCATGATTGGCAGGGAAGTGCCCGTTTTGAGACAGGGTTTCTGCAGGTCCCTGGAGGGGGATGGCACGCGGGGCCGCCCATGCTCTTCCGAGAGGGCTCCTCGTAAAAAAAGCTTGGCTCTTCCTCGCCCTCCTCTCCCCCCTTCCCGCTCCGTCCTCCCCGGCTCTCCCGTCCCCCCCTTCTTTTCTCCTTAATTTTCTTGACAACTAGAGGAGGCAGCAGGAATATTGTACCTGTAAGTATTCTTTAGACTGTCCTTTTTTTATTTTATTTTTTTTTTAACAGACAAAAGGCTCTTTATGGATTATCAGATCTGCTTTTTCTTTTTTTTTTTTTTTTTTTTAAACATGAGGTTGGCAGCTAGATGTAATGTCTTTACAGAATATTTTAAGGAGAAAACTAGCACTGTTGCTTGTATTTGCTGTTGGAGCGGTTCCCTTCCCCTTTCTCCCCCCTCTCCAAAAAAAAAAACCCAAAAACCCACCTCTCTCCAGCCTCCCACCATCGCTATTCTCCTGGAATTACTAAATCCGACCCTCCCCACTCTACTGCAACGAAAGGCTGATTTCGAATCTTGAAAAAAAAAAAAAAAAAAAAGAAATTATTATTTTATTTTTTTCGTCTGCAGCCCCGATGGTTTGATGTAACACCACCACCCCCTTTCTTTTATTTTATTACTATTATTTTTATTTTATTTTTTTCTGACCCCCCCCCCCCCTTTTCACGCCACCCCGGCTGCGCCGTGCGCGGAGGCCGCCAGCTGACGGGCGCGCGTGGCTCGCCGCCAGCGCGCAGGAGCGTGCGGCGCGCACAAAGGCAGGGCCCGCAGTCGAGGAAATCGCGGCGCATTATATAAGGAAGCCTGCGTCATCCCCGGCTTGCTCAGCCTGACGGATGGGGAGGAGAGCTGGAGGAGGACGGAGGCGAACGCTCCCCTTCCCTCCCCCCCCCCCCCCTTATTACTATTATTATAATAATAGATATTTTTTTCCGAACTGACCGGTTCATCGAGGGTGGGGAGTGTTTTCCAGCTGGCTTTCCCCAAAGCGTGCGATCCTCGTGAAGCGGGAGGAGTGTTTTTATATTTCCCCCCCCCCCGTTGAGAGGCAAAAAGCAGCTTTCCCCCCCTTTCCCTAAAAATGATTTTCTGGGGTAAGGTGTAAGGTCTGTCGCGCTGGGTGCAGCAGCTGCAATTACCTTCCTCTAATAAATTAACTTTACTAAAAATGCAAACTTAGGAGGGGAAGATGGGGGGAGGGGGGGGGAAGGGCTTTTCCTGCCCGCCGTTAGGTTCGTACCGTGCAAAACTCAACCCGGGGCCGCCCCGAGCCGGACAGCGGCGATTCGGGGTGCGGGGGGACCAGGGTTGTGTTTCCCGAGCCGTGCAATTCCCCCCCCCCCCTACTCCCCGCTGCGTTTAATCCAACGAGACGGAGTCGATTTGGAAGTTGCGATGTGTCCGTACCGACCGCAGCGATTTAGAATCGTAGAGAAATATTTCACGTGTTCGTTTATTAATTTGTTTTCTCGATAACGAAGCTGGGGGGGGCACAGCCCCCCCTCCCCGTGTCTCCCATCGCTCGGAGCTGGGGATGGGAAGGGGAAACAGCAGAACTGTTTAACGAGTTTGCGCCGAAACGACTGTAAGAATTTACGGTCTGCTGCAAGCGAGAGACAGCTCCCCCGATCCTGTCGAAAACTAACCTCACGGTTTGTCTTCTAAAATATTTTCTTTGTCTTTTTTTTTTGTGATTTTTTTTTTTTTAATTCCCCTCTCGCGCGTCTGAATGGCAAGCAGAAGCCTTGCTTAACCCCCCGATTTATGAATGACTCTCCTTTTACGCTCGGTGAATTTTTTTAAAGACTCTCTCAGCTATTTTCTCTTTGTTAAGGCTTTATTTAGGACTGTGTGTTTCTTTAAAGCCTCGTGCACGTTCTCCTGATAAAATCTCCGCGACAGGCCCTACGTATTTTCTTTCTTACCTGCATAAAAATTCCTCCACAGGGCTGTAGCGTAGTATTTCTCTTTGCTGCTCGCACAATAATCCGAGCCCAGCGTAGTATTTCTTGACAACTTACAATCCGTAGCGTCGGGATTCAAAGAGCAGCACGTTTTTATTCGATACCAGGTGGTTGATGTTGGGGTTGGTTTTTCCCCCCCCCCCTTCTTTTGCATCGGTGTTCTTGCAGATCTCTCTTCAGACTGCCGAGCCGTTAAGTCATAATTACCTTTTTAGGTTATTATCCTTTTTATAGTATTGTATGGAAATGCTCGTCTTGGGAGCCAGCCATTTTGTGTGTGCTGTGTTGAAATGCGTTTTACGACGTAGATGTTGGTTTGTATTCAGCCTAGATGGAAGCGAAGACGTCGGAGCGGTGCATGTGCCGGGCTCTCGGCAGCCCCTAGACGCACGATTTCATCCCGTGGCGCCGAAGGGCTCCGGACGAGGAGCCGAATCGCGTGAAACCCACCGTTTGCCTACGGGCTCGGCGTGTTCTTAAGCGTGCGAGGGGGAAATCGTGAGATTCAGGGGTGCAAAAGCGGCTTTTGGGCAGCGGGAGCGGAGCACGTCCAGGTAAGTTGGACCTCGCTTCCTCAGCGCGTGTAAATGCCGTTCCTGCTCCCCGAGCCCGGCAGAACAGGGCTTTGAACAGCTTGTATTCCGCCAACCTAGTAGTTTTTAATATATAAATTGCGGCGCGGTTCCTGTTGTTCGGAGGGACCAAGATGGTGGCGGAGCCGCTTGGAGCATCTTTGCTCTAACCCGATCGCGGCGCACGGGGACGGACACGCTGGTCGGGCGTTCGGTCCCTGCAAAACGTTACGGATAACGTGGGGACGTTGGGGTTCCGATGCCGGACGCTGGAAGTCTCTTCGGTGTGACCCTGCATGTTATAAATGAATTTGTCCTGGTATTCCAACCCTTTTGCTTTTTTTTTTTTTCTTTTGGACCACCGCAGCCCCGGACGTTTCCACCTTGTGCGTGAAGGTGCCCGCTTCCCCTTGGGTTTTATTTCGTGTACCCGCGTCTCGCTTCCGCATCTTTTGTCCCGGTGGGGTAAAACCTGGTGTGAAGTCTAGGCTGAAGCCGAGCTGTGGATTTAGGCTGGGATTCAGGAGGTGGAAGGGCGACCGTTAGCTTCCCTGGATGCTTAGGGTCTGCTTGGAAGAATAAAAACCACTCGGTTGGGATTTACCGGTGACTGGTGTTACTGGTCGTGTGTCGGTGGCTGAAGTACGGCGTCCTTCTAGTCGATGGTGGCGACTGGAAACCGGTTTTTGCCCGCGTGGGATGCGGGAGATGCTCCGTCCTCCTGCGCCGTGTCACGCAATCCGTGCTGGTGGTGGAGATATTTCGCTGGGAGGAAAAAGCATCCTCGTCTGCCGGAGCGTTGTTAGGCTGTAGAGGTCCGTGCACGTGGAAGGACTTAAGCTGCACTTGGGAAAGAACTCGTCTTTCTGGAAAAAAGCCTTTCTCAACGGGTTCAGGGTGCTTCTGGTCGTCTGGAGCTGCCGCAGGTGCCCGTCTGCCTGCGGTCGGTTCTCGCTTCTCGGTGGATTTCCCTGGCGCTTGTCCTTCGCTGCCCGCCCAGACTCTGCCGATAACCGTCGCGGAGGACTCTACCATCCCCTTCCTCGTTTGAGCGTGACCGGCTTTCTTTTAGGGCTCTGGTTTAGCCACCGGCTCGTCACGGGGAGGATTTTCTCTCCTATAGACCCATCCGTAAAGGTGCGCGCAGGAGATACGCACGTGCACGCTATCGCTCCCGCGAAATTTTTGACGTCTGCAGTGCCTGACCGTGGCGCGATCGTGCCGTAACGTGGAGCGGGGTTGGTACTACGCCGTCCCGAACAGCCTGGCTTTCTATCCGGTTAATCTCTGGAGATGAACTACCCCCAGCGACTTCCTCGCCACCGGTCTCATCCTCACCGCGAGCGCTGAGCATCCCAGCAGGCTTTAGCGAGAGCTGCGGTGAGCTGGGGAGCTCTGCGAGCGCCCTGAAAGATTGGCTTTTGGTGCTTCGTCCTCCAAAACAGACCTGCCGGGCCGGCGTTGCCTCCTCCGCAGCTCCGGGCTGGCCGATGGCAGCTGGCGTTGCCCCGAAGCTGTGTCATGTTAAGCAGCCGATACGGGCAGGGTTATAAAGGTGATGCCTTACCTGGATGGCAAAGAAACAAGAACAGAAATAAACGTGCCATCTGCACGCGCACGGAGCGTCCCGCGGTACCCGGCGGTGCGGCTCGTGGTGCACGGCGTATCTTCGCCCTTCTCCTCCCTGGAAGACGAGCGGCTTTGCGAGGAGCAGAGCAAGCGCCGGGTCTGGTTTGTCCTTTTATTTTCCTTTCGCGCTCCCTCGGAGGCAGGAACCCCAGGTAGTCATCCCGGCTCTTCCGGGGCCGTCGGCTGCCTCTGCGCAGCAGCTCCGCTCTGTAGTCGCTCCTTGCGCTGCTGGAGCAGAGATGAGTGAGGAAACTGGTTGTTACTGGGAGGGATGGGACTGGGGAGACCTTGTGTCACTGGTACCACGTGGCCGGGGGGAAGATTTTCCTTTTGAGAAATGTCAGAGGAGATCTGTTGTAGAGTCCGTCTCGCCTCGGATGCTTGTGACGGCGGCCAGTATAAACAGCTTCGCAGGAAGGCAGGAGTGGGGTTGCCAGGAGGATTTTGGAGCCCGCTGCAAACAGTTTTAGCCCTGGCTAGTTTGGAGAGGAGGAGGATCAAAGATCCCTCGTGGTGGATCAGAGATCCCTCGTGCAGAGAGTCCGGAGCGGAGGAAAAGAGGAGACTTTGCTCTTTCCCGGCCGGGGATGGAGCGTTGGAGCGTGTCCCGTCTCGGCTGATCCACGCTTGCTGTGGTTGACGCTGCCCGGCGTGCGGGCGGCCGGAAAGCTCCAGCCTGGGAGCTGGAGGAAACCTCCGGCAGCGGCAACGTGACTTCTGGATGTCGTGGCCTTGACCTCGGGTGCCTCGCTCGGACTCCTGCAAGAAGGGAGAAGTGCAGGTTGCGCCTCCCGGTCTGGATCGCACCCAGAGGTAGAAATTGGAGGATTTCTGTCTGGTTTTCTGTACTTACAGCTTCCCTCGCGGCTCCCGGGGAGAGTTGCTGAGTGTCTGCCGGTTTCTTTTGTAAGATTTTTCCTTCCGGGTCCTTCTGGTTCTCGGTCGGGCAGGTAGGACGGCACGTTATCTTGCGTCGCCTTTCGGCTTTGCTGAGCGTCAGCCTGTTAATTGCAACCCATTGATTAGTTCTGGAGGGTCTGAGGATGGGAAATAGCGGCTGGACGATCGTGGTTGGTCGCGGGGGAGCTGAGGGAGACAAAAAGTGCGGGTTAACACTACGGAGGAACCCCAAAAGAAAGATGGGGAAGGGGTTGTAACCTCCCGGGGCTTCCCTGAATAAACTCAAGTTGAAATTAACTTCTGCTGATGATTTCGCATTTCGGTTGCTTGGTCCCACCTTCGCCAGGTGAATCTCAGAGGGATATTTATCTGAACAGGCTGCGCGGAAAGAACCGGCTATATCTAGTCCCTAGATATACTTGCTTCTCCGGTATAATAGTCATTTTGTTTGGCTCAACTCACTTGTTCCAGCTTTTAAAATAGTTATGTTGGGTTTTTTGTTGGGTTGTTTTGTTGTTTTTTTTTTTTTCCTTCTGGGTGCTGTATCAAATATAAATGGAAAATTGGGGCCGCTGCTTTGTTTGCCTGGGAACGGCAAACCTGTCTTTCGAGCGCCGGAGAAGTGAAACCGCCTAAAGGTAAAGGAACGTATAGAGGAGTGCGCGATGCTGAAGGTAATGACTGCCTTGCTGAAGGCGGCATCGGCACAGACCGGCGCCGGGCCGCGATGCTCTCGCGTTTCCGCACAGAACAACGTGCCCGTGCCGTCGTCCGCGGGCGTTGGGGACGTTGCGAACTGAAAACGAAGGTGAGCCTGGCAACCGGCGATGCTGGAAACGGCGCGGTTCGAACTGGAGGGGCTGCGGATTGCAGAGCTCTCGTGCTTTGAAACCGGGGTGGAGAAGGAGGTTTGGAGCTCGCCTGCGTGGCGGCGATGTTCGACAGCCGCTGGAGCGTCGGATTTGGGGTCCCGAAGTCTTTGGGGAGAGCGTCTCTGCGCGCCGAGCGACTGCGACTTGTCCGTTCGTATCGGGGCATCGCCGTCGGTAGACCCTCCCGTGGCGGCCGGCTTGGCTGCGGAAGTTTTGCTGGGATTCCTAGAAAGCGTTTTTCCTCCAACATCGGCCGGTCCGGTCTCGCTGCGTTTCCTCTCTCGGATCGCCCCGCGTCCCTGCGGCTGAGCAGGGTGTCCCCTCTCCTCTTCTGGCCGCCTGGGAGCCGCTTAAATCCTGGCTCTAAACTGACGCCAGCTTTTTTTCTTTTTTTAGGTAGTCAGGAAAGCTTGCTCACCTACAGAGCTGCGACTGGAGATAATTACAGTTTGTATCAAGTGAGAAACAAAACATGTTTTATAGCTCTCTTGTTTTCCCCGAGGGATTTTGCCACCGTTTGAGAATTTTATTTCAATTTTTTTTTTAATTTTTTTTTTTTTTTTAAATAAAGTTCCTTAGGGAAGTGAGAGGGAGAGCCTACTTCCTGGGATGTGCCAGATCTCCGGGAACGCTTTGCCGGAGGGGAGGCACGTCAGGCTGATCTGGTTTGCCATGCCGTCTTGGTGAAGATGTGCCGGCGTGCCCGTTGAACTCCCGTCCTTCAGGTGTGACTCCAGCACACCCGTATCATCCGGTAACGGCATCCATTTAATGTGGTCCTATTACCGCCTGAGTAACAAGGCTAGTTTCTTCCAAGAAATGGCTAACGTTCAGAGGAGGGGGAGGAAAAAAATCTGCTCTCGTTTCATTTATAATCCCAGATTGCTGATAAAGAGGAGATGCTTCACGGCCAGTCCTCGTTCACGAGTCAAACGAGAGGTTTAATCGCTGCTCTTCGTTTGGGTTACTGTGACGCGGAGCAGGGCCGGTACTGAAGTTCCTGACTGTCTGCCCTTCAGACTCGCTGAAAGAATTCCTGCTCTTTTCTGCTGATTTTGGAGGAAGTCGAGTGCTCTCCCCTGGCAGTCGAGGTGCTCTGGAAATTCCCAGGGCTCCCAGTAAAGCTGCAGTTTCTCCCCTCCCCGCCTCCCTCCTCGCAGCCGAGAGTTAACGCTGAAGGGCCCCATTCAATAAAGAACCTGAAGCCTAATTTAATTTTTATTGAATCTGGCTGAAAGCGCGTGCTCTTTACCGAGCCTGGAAAGCCTCCTCTTGAAAGGATTAAATAGTTGTGGTACCTGTTTCTGATAACACTTGCTTTTGATTTGTTTCTAGTAACGAAGCCACTTACCGTTAAAGGGGAGGGCATTTTGAAACCCTTCAGACACCGTCTGCTCGTGTCTCTGCGAGCAGGGCTTTGGGTCGTGCTCTGCTCAGTCCTTCCCGCCTACAGCACGTGCTAAATGATGCCGCCGAAATTGCGCTGCCGCCGAAATAAATCGCTCTGCCGCCGAAATCGCGCTGCCGCCGAATCCTGGAGGCTGGTGTGTTGTTTCTTCCGTGTTTGTCAGTAAAAAACGTGATTTCCTACCCGGTGCGTTCCTCTTCTGGGTCCCGAGACGATGTTTCCCAACTGCTCGTGCTCCAGCTCTGTGCTGGCGGCTGACGGCAAAGCTGGAGAAATAAATCACAGCGACGCTGTGATGCTCGGGGATGTGGTACCGCTCTGGCGATGGAGCAAGATGGGTCCACGTAGGCGAGGGACACCCAAAAACCCGCTTTGGTGATGGGACCGGTAGGTCTCTGGGCTTCCTGCGGGGAAGGGGAGGTGGAAGGACACCTTCTGTCTTGCAGATCGGCTGAGCAAAAGGTTTCTTCTCCTTTCCGTACCACCGCTGCGTCTCCTTTGTGGTCTCGGTGGTGGTGGACCCTGGCTGCTGCCGACTCCGTCGCTTGGCAGGGATCCTGCCGGTGCCTCCGTCGCTGGCTTTGTTTCACGCGATAACGCTCCTCATCGCCCGCGTGCCTGCAGACGGGGTTTTACAGCTTCCTTCTGCGCACGGGTGTGCAGAGACAGCCCAGCTCCAAACCAGCGGTTGCTAGCGGGTAATTTCTTCTCTTTTCCCGCGGAGCAGTTCAAAGGGACAGCGGCTGCCGTGGGTCTTTAAAGGAAACACACAACTCCGCTCGCGTTTCGTGGCGACGCTTTAGCTTGCTTAAATAACTACCTGCGAAGGGGCACGGCTCGATCTGAAACTGCATCAGAGCCCAGCGACTCTCCTTTTGGGTACGCTGCTTTTATTTTTCATCCGCGCCAGGTTTGCTGGATGTGACACCCTTGAGATGCAGATGTCAGCTTTCAGATTTTTTAAAACGGGTAAATTTTTAGCGTGTTCTGATGGTTTTCCTCACGCAGGTATGTCTCCCTGCCCTTCTGAAGGCCAGAAGACGGCCATTGTGCGCTCAGGAAGCCTGAACCTCCTTTGTTGCGCTCTCGTAGTGTTTTATTTTTCTGCTTGCCAGCAATATTACAGCTGCGTTTGTCTCGGCGCTATCCACGTGCGTGAAGCAACGCAAGGTTTTTGAGTACCGAGACATAATTCAGTGAAACTTCTTCTCTCGCAGGGTGGCACCAGCTCTCCTATGCTCGGCGTGTGTTATTCTGGGGTATTTTTTAAGCGATATATTCAACGCGGAGGTCGTTTCATAGGGACAAAGCGGTTTCCCCATAGGGAAGAACCTGCGGGGTGACCTGACCGCGCCGCAGGGTGGGTACCACTATCTAGGGATGCTTTTTTAACGTGTCCTCCAGCAAACACCGAAGCGACGGCTGGTTGGAAAGTGCCTGTGCTCCCTCCCTGCTCCCTCCCCACGCGTCAGCCTTCGTCTGCCAGGTATCTGGACTTCTCCTTCCTCCTCCTCCTCCGCCTCCTCCTCCTCGCTTTCTTTCATCTCCCCAGAGTATGAAGCGGAGGAAGCAGCCGTGGAGGCCCTTTCATGGCTGAGTTAATTGGAACTCGGCGCTTTCCCAGCAGCTGGATCCAGACCGCAACACTGGGTGCGGTGAGGCTTCTCGCTATCCCGTGGTGTCTTAAATAACCCACCGCCACTCACGGCTTCAATTTAACCTGGGGTCACTTCTTAGGAATGGGGGTGGAGAGCGGCATTTCATGTGTCTTCCTCGGCTTGCCCGTGCTTGCCTTTCTATATTTGGTTGCCGTAGACGTGCGTTTTCCTGCAGAAAGACTAGACTGTCGAGTAGAAAGAAGTCTAAGGTGCTCACCCTGAACACGGCAGCCTCTCTGAGATACATCGGACTGTGCCAGAAGCTTGCTCGGACTTTTTTTCTGTTGCGTTGCAGGTTTGCGTTTGTTTTCTTGCTGCCTGCCGCGACTGCACCCCCCCTTTTTTTAAGGATAAGGTTTTTCTAGCACGGTTCATACCCTTGAAACCGTATTGATGCTGTAGTCAAACTTGTGTGACAGCTGTGCTTCGGAAGATGTGTAATTATAGGGGATTTATAACTGAGCCAGAACGACGTTTTCCTGGCAGAAGTTTGGCTCGGCGAAGCTTTATCTCGTGAGTGACTTAGAGCCAAGTTTAGGAAGTTCCACCTGAAGCGAGCGTGGAGGAGCAGAGGTGCCCGAGATTCGGCCGCTTCGGCCTTGTCTTCCAGCTCGGAGCACGCAGACCTTACTAACGAGCCCCTGCGAGCTGCTGGCATTCAGAGCCAAAAAAGTAATCGGCGTTCTTGAGACGGCCGCGTTTTAATTCTGACTTATTCCCCGGTTGTTCGTCATCGTCCCCAACCCCGGTCTGCATGTCGGTAGGTAAAGACCTCACCGAGCTGGTCTTTCCATGTTTTCAGGTGGAGCTTCCTTGGCTTTTCTTGATTTGGTGGTGGTGTTGTAGCTAGTTTCTTATCAGCCTGGGAGCAGAGAGATGGGGTTGGGATGGGCTCTGCGGCTCCTTCCTCTTTTTAGTGCATCTGTTTGCCACGGGGCATTTCTGCACCTGGAAGGAGAGGCAGGAGAAGATGGAGTGCGAGCGTGGGTGGGGATGGTCCTGTGTGTGCCTTCATCCTTTGAGAAGGTGCCTCGCATTCCTCGCCGACTAACAGCGCAATTTCACCCGAGAGCTTAGAAAGAGCAGGAAAAAAACCCCGCGTGGTGGGGGATTTTCTGTATTTTTGGAAGCTTGCGACCAGACTTGGCGTGCCGTGGTGTTCGTACCGATCGCAGGGGGCTCAAACCATGCCTCGGGTCCCCTCAAAAAAACAAAAGTCCACGGCACAAAGCCTGCGAGTGAATCCGTACGGAAACTAAGGCTGGACACGCTAGTGCAAGATGCCCTCGTCGTGTCCCTGGACGACTCGGGTGTTTGCTGGCTTCTCTTTCTAGTAAATCTCGTCGAGTCGCAGACGGCGGTGTTTTAATGCCGAACGAGGGATCGTGCTCCCGTTCTCAAGGGCTTCGGGGTGCTCTCGCCCATCGGGTGCGTGCGGTTCCTTCTGCTGGGGAAACTCCCCGCCTGGCCGGTTTAGGATGGGGACTAAAAGCAGGTCACCGCATGCAGGCGCGTGGGAGGTCGGTGCTCCCCAAGGGGGGGGGGAAGGCCAGGCTCGGAGGTCCCCACTGGTGTTGAACCGGGTCTGTCGCAGCCGTTTTCTGTTTACTGTGATACTGATTGTGTCCTTATGTCAACCTCTGTCCCGCAGGATGGACAGAATGACGGAAGATGCTCTGCGCCTGAACCTCTTGAAACGGAGCTTGGACCAAGCAGATGATCGGGACGATGTCCTGGCAAAGAGATTGAAAATGGAAGGACATGAGGCGATGGAGCGCCTGAAGATGCTGGCACTGCTGAAGAGGAAAGACCTCTCGGGCATTGAGGTGCCCCACGAGCTCCCGGTGAAACAGGATGGTGTGAAAGTCTACGAAGAAAAGCTGAATGGGAGCCTTAGGCCCCATGGGGATGGCAGGACTGCAGGGAGGCCAGGGAAGGAAAACATTAACGATGAGCCGGTGGATATGAGCGCAAGGAGAAGGTAGGTGCCAAACGACTAGAGTCTGTAGCTTGCCTTTTGTTCATCCTGGGCTCTGCCAGATGGGAGAACCCAACTCAGAAATTCAGTCGACGTTTCGCGGGCCTGGGGGAGTCCTCCCGGTGTCTGCGAGGTCCCTTTGGCTGAACACCGAGGAGCGGAGCCTGCTCTTCCAGTAGAGTTTCTCTGGAAGCCATTCAGCACTATTCTTCCGTTGGGTTTGCTTCTGCTGCCCTTCTTGTCCCACCTCAAAACCAGATGGATTTTTGTTTCCTCCATCCGTACGTTCAGTATCGTAAGCTACAACCGTCGGGTGGCTGGCAGAGCAGACCCTGCCGGTGCGCGCGAAGGCGGGGGGCTTCCCCCCCCAGCCAGGATTTTTTATTAACACCTACAAAAGTGGCAGCAGAACTCCTTTATTTATCTGAACGCCAGATCTGGTGAACTCTGGCAACTCGATTTCCGACCCCTGCAGCCGGTGAGAGCCTGTCCTGTGTGCTGCGCAGCACCGGTGCATCCCGCCTCTGGTCTTTCTTGGGAGAGAGAAGGAAGCAAATATCAATGATTTTGATTTTTGGCTTGATTTGGGTACCGAGCCAGCACGGGTTTGGCCAACAGGCTGAGGAGCAGAACGGGGGAGTCCTGTTTTAAGTAGGTGCAAAGTGTTGAGACCTTCCTGTGATGTTTTGGTGGATGAAAAGCTTGGACACGAGCCGGCAATGCGTGCCGGTAGCCCACAAAGCCATCTGTCTCCTGGGCTGCGTGTCCAGCAGCGTGACCAGCAGGTCGAGGGAGGGGATTCTGCCCCTCTACTTCAGTCTGGTGAGACCCCCCCTGCAGTGCTGCCCCAGGACGAGAAGGACACGGAGCTGTTGGAGCGAGTCCAGAGGAGGCCACGGAGATGATCCAGGGGCTGGAGCACCTCTGCTACGGAGACCTCAGGCTGAGAGTTGGGCTTGTTGGGGGAAGAGAAGGCTCCGGCCTTTACGATGTTTGTAAGACAGATGTGGACAGACTTTGTAGCAGGGCCTGTAGCGATAGGACAAGGGGGAATGGTTTTAAATTCAGAGAGGGGAGATTCAGGTTAGATAGAAGGAAGAAATTTTTGACGCCGAGGGTGGCGAGGCTCTGGCACAGGGTGCCCAGAGAGGTGGTGGGTGCCCCGACCCTGGAAACCTTCAAGGTCAAGTTGGACGGGGCTCTGAGCAACCTGGTCTAGTTGAAGACATCCCTGCCCGTGGCAGAGGGTTGGACTAGATGGTCTTTGAGTGTCCCTTCCAACCCAAACCGTGCGATGAGTCTGTGTTTTCCTGGCGCTGCAGAGGAACGACTGCTCCCTGCTCAGGAACCAGGTACTTGCAGCTGAAGCCTGTTTGAAGGAGACGCTGGTAATTCCCGTGCAGAGCTGCAGCCTGCGACGGCAGGAGCTGCGTTCACGGGCCGGGAGGTAGATGCCAGTGTCCCAACTGGTTGAGTACATCTTTGCCTGGGGACGTACGGGAAGTTTGGGTGCTTCGGGGAGGGTCCGAGGGCAGGGTGAGTGTCTTCGTGTCGGGGTGCGTGTCTCCGGCCTTCTCTGTTCTCACTCTCCCCATTCATCGAGGAACCGGGATTGTGATTCAGCAGAACCGGGATTGTTCGGCTTCTTTGATGCGTCGTATCGGGGTCTTTTTGTGTTGGTGGTGACTTTTGGATAACGAGGGGGTGGTCCCTCCGCTTCTGGGGGGGCTCCTGTCCCAACGGGGGCTGGTGAGCAGTTGACGGACGGGGGATTTGAAGGCTCAACGCTTCAAGCCCCTTCTGGGCGCTGTCGGTATAGTAAATATTACAAAGATTAATGCCTTCGTAGGCACTTTCTCATCTGTCACACCCTGGCTTGCAGAGCATCAGAAGTGGTGAGCGGACCTGGAGTGCCGGAGGTGGGAAGGAGAAAACCACCTGGATTATTCTTCTTTAAGGACAATATGTGCGGCTTAAATCTTTAAATCACCTCTGCCGCTGGTTCAGCCCCCTGTAAAATCTGAAGAACCGCGTGCGGTGAGGCAGAGATGTTGTTATCGTGCGCCGCGGGGTTTTATCTGTGCTCGTGGGAGCGTTCGGGTACAAGCCACACCTTTTGTGGGTGCCCGGGGTTTGCTTGTGTCCTGCTCGGAGTGCGTCATCAGGGTGTTGCGCCTCTGAAAAGCGCAATTCTCCCCAAAACCCCTGTGGGTGAGACAAGACGGGTAAATGCTCAGCCGCTTGGCAGATGGATTTCAGCTCTCGAGGCGTTACGTTCTGTAGGAATAACCGTGGTTCTGGGTAAGTTATCGTGGGGGTCGAAGAGCTGGCCGGCGAGCGTCCGGCGCTGGGGAGGGCACCGTGCTCAGCTGAGTTGCTCGAATATTGTGCAAGACACGGGGAATCCAGCTGGGTACCAGAATCGGATGCGGCGGCTTGAGTCAGTAACTGTGATTGAAAAGATACCAGCCCTAAAAAGAGGTAGAAAAATTTTGCTACGAGTTTTGAAATAATTGAGCGTGAAAAATACCTCTAGGGAGAGAAATAAGGCTGGGGGTGTTTGATTTTCCTAAGGGGTCACTGAGCTGGAGTTTGCTTGGGAACGTGCTCCGCGTCTTCTCACCTCTGCCTGCCTCCTGCGCCGTCGGCGTAGCTCTTCTTCCAGTAGTTTTGTTGTTGTTACGCTCTTCCCTCGACAAAAGTAAATAAAACAACCCTGACATCTTCAGCAATTCTTTGCAGATGGCCCTGTTTTTCCCTGTCTGGTTTTGACTCCGGCTTTGCTTCCCCCCCGCCCCACTTCGACAGAATGTAAATAAAACGACCCGGATGTATCTGGATGCTCGTGCAAAATAATCACCAGGAGCCGTAACAGCCCGTGTTTAGGAAAATCCTGAACCAAAATGCGATGCTTTATTACTCCGGGTGCGCCTGAGATGTGGCCGAGGATGTGAGAGGAGCGAGAAAACCTGTTGTGCTCAATGCTTGATTGCCTTCGGTCCTTCTAGTCCAAGAATTTGGGATGCTCTTACTCAAAGCGAGCTCATCCGGAGGCTTGCAGCAAAATAAAGGACTTGGTTTTGCTGTCTGCAGGGTCCTGACACTGATGGGGGAAAGGGACCCTCTGCCAAAGCTTGTTTTATTTTTAACGTGCGATCCTGCGTGTACCGGAGAGCCTCCTGTCCAAACGCTTGTCACGGCGTTTGTTGACATTTCAAAACTCCGTTTGGGGAATGGTGGCTGCGAGTTGACCCGGGATACCTGCTTCGGGGCGCGAGGACGTGTTTATTCCTGAGCGGTTTCGTGTATAGACACGTCCGAGCTGATCGTTTGGAGATGGGCACCTTGGGTAACTCGCAGCAGAAGCCGGATAAAATGCCGTGGGAGGCCGATGGGCCGCTCAAGAGGTGTCGAAGACTCACCCAAAGGCAGCTCTTGCTATATAGAAAACTCCTCGGATGCAGGTTGGTTTGCCTGGACTTTATCTCCATAGGATGCTCCGGACCTCCTCTGCTGACCGCGCTGCTGGGGACAGAGCAGAAGCTCAGCCCCAGCTGGAAAACCCTCCTGCCACCTGAGAAACCTCCTCCTCCACCGCGGAGAGGGAGCAGCAGCTGGAAAACCCCTGGTTTGGGTCCGACACGCAGCGTCCGCGGGGTGCTGAAAGGAGATCCGCAAAGGCCGGGATGGCTGTTGATCAGCAGACACCACGTTCATGTGATGCCTTAAGCGTGCGATGGCCCACAAAGAGGTTATTGAGGGCTCTGAAATAACGCACCCACAAATACCGCGCAGAGCCGTGTCCCGGCACCTTTGGGCACAGCCGAGAGCTTTCACAGCTTTGATTTCTTCTTTTTTTTTTTTCTCTGATGGTTTGGAGCCACGCTGCTGGGGGCATTTCTCCAGCTGAAGAGCGACCCGTAAATTCCGTGTCGGACGGGGTTAGCAGAGGACGTGAAACCACCGGCGAAGGGAGCAGCTACGCAGCACTTGTGCTTTGAAATACCCACGAAAGCGGCTGTAACCTTGACCTACGGGGCAAATATTCCCCGCTGCAAGTCAGCGTCCTGCTCTGAGCATCCTCTCCGGACCCACCGCCCCCGGAGCAGCCAAGCAGGAAAGCTGGGATTTGGCTCCGTGCTTCCTGCCGGGTGTTCAAAGCTAAAAGTTTTGGCTAAAACAATCCCTGCATCTCCTCATCGCCTGCAGCCTCACACCAAAGACCTTCCAGTGAGTCCGAGAGCGATAAGTCTGTCTGTGACAGCGGCAGCGCGCCCGGCACCTTTATAACCACAGTGCGTAACAACGTGGTGCTTGGATACTGCTGGATTATAGCATCGATTTTATTTTTTATTTTTTTTTAATATATTTTTTTTTTTCCCCCCAGTGACGGGCTGTTGTCACTGCTGCTCCTTTCGGTTACTGATTTCTAGGTCACGGTTCAATTGACTCTTTTGACTCCACGCAGGGTATTTATTCCGATTTTCCTTTATGGAGTGACCTTTTAAAATAGATTTGTGTTTGAGATAGGCTCGGAGTATTTACATTTCTCTTAACCGGGGGACTTAGCCCGTTTTCATCTCCAGCATCGTGGTGACCTTTGTGATTAAGTACGAACAGGCCAGAGTACCTACCCCTGCTCCCTCTCCTCTCAGCACCTGGCTACGGTCGTGTCTCCCTGTTTAGTTACTATATGACTCGTTATTAACACCCGACCGCTCCTCTCGCAGATAGGGGTTTGCATCACGGGTTTGCTTACCTTGCGCTTAAACCAACCCACCTTTCACCCCGGAGAAGAAAACATTTCTGAACGAATCTTTTTCCCTCCTGCGAGCGGAGGATGCTTCCGGCTCGAAGCCGGCGATCCGCTCCTGGTCCTCGGTGCCGAGCTCCGGTTTGCATCTGTGGTGGAGCTGGGGGAGGGATTTGTCCCCCTCCCCGATTTGCTGCCCGTCTCTCGGTGTTGTGGCTCAGTCTTTTTGTTGTTTTTTGTTTTTTTTTTTCCCTTTTGTTACGCAGTGACCAGGACAGGGGACGATTAACCCCTTCGCCAGATATAATTGTCCTCTCCGATAATGAGGCATCCAGTCCTCGTTCCAGCTCTCGTATGGAGGAAAGACTTAAAGCAGCAAATCTTGAAATGTTTAAGGTAAGGGGTTTCTCCACTGTCCCGGGCGGCTGCTCCGGCGGGATTTGGGATCTAAGGGGGTTTTTTGAGCAACGCGGTAACTTCTGGGCATAACGATCCAGCTTTTGCGTCTTTGGTTATCCGCGGTACAAATTCTTGCTCGTGTTAAAGCTTCCTCACGCTCTCTTGGTTTCTACCGTTTGAGTTTTGACTGATTTTTCTGCTTCTTTGTAGGGTAAAAGCATAGAGGAGCGACAGCAGCTGATCAAGCAGCTTCGGGATGAGCTACGGCTGGAGGAGGCCAGGCTCGTGTTGCTGAAGAAACTGAGGCAAAGTCAGCTGCAAAAGGAGAACGTGGTACAGAAGGTGAAGCTCTGAGCAGCGTCGTTTGGGGCTGGGGGGGATGAGGGGAAGGTGCTTGGCCTCGCAGAAGGCCACACAAAGACTTGCTCTGCTCTCGGACCTTCACGTTTGTCCTCCCGTGTGATATTTCTTCCCAAAGTGTCTCCGTAGCAAATCCACGGCCCGTCCTACCCGGCGTGCTGCCCTCGGGGCCAGCCGAGAAGATAAATCCGTGCAGCTCTGAACTATCGGTGCTCGATGGAGCGTGGATGAGGCTTGGTCTGC
The DNA here is from genome assembly GCF_011004875.1 of Balearica regulorum gibbericeps. Lineage (NCBI taxonomy): Eukaryota > Metazoa > Chordata > Aves > Gruiformes > Gruidae > Balearica > Balearica regulorum. Next base: position 1,374,688 of record NC_046211.1, read on the forward strand.
GTCGGGTCTGCCGATGGATTTCCTTTCCGAGCACCGTGCACTGATGCCGATTCTTGTTTTCTCTCAATCTAGACTCCGGTTGTCCAGAATGCGGCGTCTATTGTCCAGCCATCTCCTGCTCACGTGGGACAGCAGGGACTGTCCAAGCTTCCCTCCAGGCCTGGAGCTCAGGGGGTTGAGCCTCAGAACTTAAGGACATTACAGGTGAGCCTTCCTGACGCCCCTTTTTTTGTGCAAAAGACTTTTAATTTTACTTGGCGCGCACACAACGCTGCACGTTTGCCTGACTGAGATGCTTTTTACAAGAGGCAGATAAATGCCGGCAGTTCTCGGTGCCGCCAGTAGAACAGTCTGGCGTCCCGCGGTTGGTCCGAGAAGTTCTCTCCGCAGGAGAGGTCATTTCTGAAGCTGATCAGCAGAGACTGAGCCATTTCCGTGCCGCTTTGTGCTCGTGCCCCTCGCGTGACGCGGTCTGGGTGCTCTGCTGCTTCAGAATTAGCAGATTTTTCAGCAGAGAGGTCTGGAGGTTTAGTCCAGCCGATGATTCGTGTCGCGTGAGGTGGAAGGAGCTGAATTTAGATATGGTGGCCCTGGAGAAAGCGGTCTGCTGGTCGGTAATGCTAGTTCTGGGGCTGCGGGGAGAAAACCGCTCGTTTGCACGTACCCGAAGGAACGGCCGGTCGGCAGAGCTGCTTTTTGTAACGGTGCGGGACGGTCAGAGGAAGAGAGTGAAGAAAAATGCAAACGAAACGGGGAATGGAAATGTTTTCCCTTCTTTGGGAAAGCGCTATAGGCAGAGCAGGGTGCCGTCTGACACGGCTACCTTTCTGCTTGTGCCCTGGAAGAACGCTAATTCTGGATGACACAATTGTTTAATGTTGCACGGGTAAACAAGAAGCCAACGGTATGAGCTCACTGCAAGGAGGGCGCTCGGCGTCTCCCTGTGGAGCGAGGTGTTGCCGCTGACGGGCGATGGGGATTTCTTTCCCGGGGCTTGGTCCGGTTCCGCCGCAGAACTTGGGGTCCCCTGTCAGCTTGGGGCACGCTCTTCCCCAAGCGTTCCCCTTCCCCGAGCTCTGTAGCATCAGGAAATGGACTTTGTCCTTTCAGCAGGAGGCTCTCGGTTGTATTTCTTTGATAATAGATGGGAATATACAATATCCCAGCGATGCAGTTGTGAACCCGGATGCTGGGAAGCCGGTGTGTGGGATGAGGATGGAGGTGATCCTCCAGCATCTCTGCCTGCCTGTAGCTTTCTCTTTTTTCTTTTTTCTTTTTTTTTTTTTTTTTTTTTTTTTTTTTTTTTTTTGCCAAAAGACTTTCATTTCAACCTTGCTGATCATTTACTCCCTCCGCTAACCATCTTCTTTGTTTGTGGCATTTGTTTTCTTTGCTATGGCAACGATTCGGGGTCAAGTCTATTGTGACTTTGCAGTGGGATCAGGCTGGTAAAGGAAATGGGCTTTGGGAGAAGAGGAAACGCATTGTTTGCGCAGTCTTTGTGAAGCTTTTCTTACGTGTGACAGCGAAGAACCTCATCTAGAACAAGTCTCGTAAAAAATAAATAAAAAAAACCCCCAACAAACCCAAACCCAGAAGAACAGAGGGAGCAGGAGAGGAAAAGGTTGTCAGCCAGGAGGTGTTTTAATGTTTTAAGATCATTTCTGATAAAAAAATGGAGCCCTTGGACCTGGCATCGCCCCTCGGAGCCGTTCTGGCGGTGCTCAGAGCCACGAAGAGCTCGCTGTGAGCTGGGCGTTAGGAGAAGCCCGGGCAGGTCAAGCCCTGGCTCAGCCTGCGCTCGGGTCGTTCCAATCCCGGCGTCGTGTTTCCGACTGCCCGGGATTGAGGTTTGTAACACGCCTCTGCATTCCTGCACCGACGGCAAACACCCATCTCCCGGCTGGTCCAGGCTCTCATAACTCACTTTGAACTCAGGCACCGATGTGAATTCTGGTTTTAATAGCTCTACGCAGCTGGCAAACAGCCTCCTTTTTTATTTAAATCCCTTCTTTTTCCTATGAATTTTTCCATATTGATCGAATCGACGCGGTTGTTTTTAGCGCGGACGTAAGCCGCGAAATGTGTGTCTTGAAGATTACCTCCCGAAACATCCCAGCCTGGATCTTGGAGGTTCGTCCTCTTGTCAGTGAGCTGGCTCGCTCCTGGGAAACGGTTGCTCCACAAGACCCTTAGTTTTTTTTCTTGACTCGGGTGCAATTCCAGCCTCTCTACAGAAAATGTCAATATATTAACTTGAGACACCCTCTGTCCAGGCAAAATGGCATTGATGATTTAAAATAAAGGGCAATTAAAGGAAAAGTGAAGTTATTTGAGCGGTGTCTCGCGTTAGAAGGTAACTTGAATTACAGGTAAGTGGAAATGCTCTGCTGTTGCATTTTTTTGATGCTTTATTTCTCGTTTCCTTTCTCGACAGGGTCACAGTGTCATTAGGTCTGCCACAAACACGACTCTGCCCCATATGCTTATGTCGCAGCGTGTGATCGCTCCGAACCCTGCCCAGTTACAAGGGCAGCGGGTTCCTCCTAAACCTGGCCTCATCCGCACTACAACTCCAAGCATGAATCCAGCCATCAACTACCAACCGGTAGGTTTCCTGATTTATCGCTGGGGTTTGGGCACAAAAACCTGGTGGGGTTAGCAAGAAGGGAAAATCGGAGGTGCCTTAACGAGCCTGACGAGCGCCACAGAGGTGCTCGGAGCTTGGCGTGAAGACGTCGGGGCGAAGATTTCCACCTGCAAATCTATCCCAAGCATGGATGGAGATGGATATCGTTGACCTGCGTGGAAGAACGAAATGACAAATAAGTTAAAAACTTCCTATTTGGAGCTGCCAGCTAGCGAAGCGCTGGTTCATCCGGACAGGACTGGCCTCCTGCTGTAGCGGCGACACGGAGACCCCAGTGAAGCGGGGTGACTGGTTCGGGAGCAGGACCGGTTCCCCTTCCCGCAGTTGGTAGCGAGCGCTCGCTCACGCGTGCTTTCCTTCCGCTTCCGTCCGCCCGAAGAGCACAGCGAGCTCCCTGCGGTCGACGAGCGCGACGCTTCAAACCGTTTGTTTTGCTTTTCGAAGGCTGGAAATAACTTCTGTGAAAACTGGAAATGGAGGGGCGGGGGAAAAAATAACGCATTCCAGTTCTCGCGCCGGCGCTGCGTAAAGCAGTCGAACCGTCCTCCTGCTCCTGGGCCGCGTCTCCCACGCTGCGGGGCCGTCTCTGTTCCTCGTCCCAGATTCGCCACTTGGCCGGGGTGCTCTGCGCGTCCGTGGGCCCAAGTTAACGACCCCTGTTAATTCCTTTCAGGGTTTGTCGCCCGTTCTTAAGCCATTGAATCTGTCCTAACGATACAGATTGGTAAATGACAAACGTGACTGCCCAACAGTCTTGCATCCCAACAACTGTCAAACAAACCTAATTACAGGTTTGATTAAAAAACCCACCCCAGCTACTCTTCCAGAGGAGTTGGAAGTTCATTAGTGTTAATTCATCATCTGTTTATTTAAATCTGCATGAGTTATCCCTGATCAGCTCTGCCATTAATTTTCCTGGACCGACATCGACCCAACTGCTTTGGGATGAACTTGGTTCTCTGCCTTTTTTTGTCTCAATCAGCATTAGCCGTCTTAAAAAAAAAAAAGAAAAGAAAACCGGGGCAAACTGATTGATCTTCCGTCTGCTGTTCTCGATTGACGTGACCTTCAGTAGCTGAAACCCCGTTTGAATCGCTGAGGGGGTTTGTTACTGTTTGGGATTTTCCCCTTTTCACACGTGGAAGCGTTTCCTACCCTGGGTGAAAGATTGGGCTTAAATAGGTTGCAGGTCGATGGCTTCTTATCACAAAACACCGCGAAAGCCGCGTCCTCAGGTCAGCACAAGTCTTTGTGCTTTGCTACCGTCACGTGCCGGAGGAACTGCGCATCCAACCGAAGGGAGGACGTGGAAGAAAGCTGCTGGAAATGGAAGAGGAGGGAATCGGCCCCGTTCGGAGCACCTGCGTGGGAGGGGACGGACACCATCTGGCAGCGGGGATGCTGCCTGGGCGCCTGCCAGATCAGCGAAGCGAGAGGTGGAGGAGCAGAACTCGACAGCGGGCGACGGTGCCGGCGCGTGAATCACGGCCGCAGCTCAGCGCTGCCTACGCTCGGCGAAGGGCGACGCCGGGTCCCGAGGCCGGACCCTGCTGCGCGCGTGCGCGTTCCCTCGCCTGCGGAAGGGACACCTTCCCCGGGCTGCTCCAGACGCCGAGACTCCTCCCGTGGATTCCGCTGCACCGGAGGCTCCTCGGCACCGGCGCTGCTTTATCGTAGGGACCGAGACGAGCTCCCCGCTCCCGAGTCGCGGCACGGCTCCTCTCTCCCCAGGTCCTTTTGGGAACGTTTGGGTCGCGAGATGGCGATCTGGCTCATCCAGGTTACTTTAGGGGCTGAGCTGTAGTCTGGGACTGTATTAATTTTCTGTATTAATCCTTTTCCTCTCCAGCAATCAAGTTCTTCTGTTCCTTGCCAGCGTACGTCGTCTTCAGCCATCTATATGAACCTTGCCTCTCACATCCAGCCCGGCACTGTGAACAGGGTGTCGTCTCCGCTCCCCAGCCCCAGTGCTCTGAACGACGCCGCCAACTCCCAGGCAGCCGCCAAGCTTGCCCTGCGCAAGCAGCTGGAAAAGACGCTGCTGGAGATCCCACCCCCGAAACCGCCTGCTCCCCTGCTGCATTTCTTGCCCAGCGCGGCCAACAGCGAGTTCATCTACATGGTGGGGCTGGAGGAGGTGGTGCAGAGCGTTATCGACAGCCAAGGTGAGTTTTTCTCCACCGCCGCGATACAGCGCTCCTGCCTGCCCTTTCCTTTTTTTGGTTTTTTCTTTTTTAATTGCAAAACGCCAAAATCTGCAGCTTGGGTGGCTGCGAGAGAACGGTTTCTGGTCTTACCCGGCACTGGACTCCGCTCCTTCTTGCTGCGGCTGCCTGCAGCGGAGGGGAGGGCAGAGCCTGGACCCCCACCCACCCCGCGGCACTACGGAGCTGCCTGCGTGTGTCCCCGCGGGCACGGAGCCGGTCTGGCGAGGCCGGCAGCCTTGACGTGCCGGGCCCTGGAGCAGCGGTGTCCGTACCCCGGGGCTTGTCGGGCAGTGCCCACCTGGAGAGGGATCTCCCGAACCGTTCCCTTGTCCTGAATTGAACGGTGGGGAGCTGAGGTGCAAAATCCTCGGAGCTGTGAGCTCTGCTCGTAGGAGTTGGTCCCGGCAGCGCCGGATTGTTCTGTCCCTGGGGTAGGATTTCTCCCGGGATGCTGAGCTCTTGCCCGGAGCGGGGTTGGACTTTAACACACCGTTGTCCTGAAAATCCATTTATTCGCTGTCTTGCCTGGGGGGTGGTGGGTGGTGGAGGAAACGATGCGAAATCGCTGGGAAACTGTCCCGTTTTCCCACCTAACTCCCGTTTTCGGTGACTCCCAAGGGAAAAGCTGCGCGTCCCTCCTGCGTGTGGAGCCCTTTGTCTGCGCCCAGTGCCGCACCGACTTCACCCCTCACTGGAAGCAGGAGAAAAACGGGAAGATCCTGTGCGAGCAGTGCATGACTTCCAATCAGAAGAAGGCGCTGAAGGCAGAGCACACCAACCGACTGAAGAACGCCTTCGTGAAAGCTTTGCAGCAGGAGCAGGCGAGTACACGGTCCCTCCGTGAGCTGCGCCGGTAGGGGAACGTTTGCTCCGGGATCCTCCAGGATCCCCTGCTCCCCTTCCCTGAAAATCTTCTCGGTTTTCAGCCGCGCGGCTTTTTTTTTTTTTCCGGTAGGTCGATCGGGGTTCTCCGTGCGTGAGCTTGAGGAATTTGGCTTCTTCCGTGGGGATGCCCAGCTCGTGGGGATACCCCAGCTCGGCGCGTGGAGCTTCTAACAGCGAAACGCTGGTGCTGAGTGTCCGGAGTACTCCGGAGCGGCTGCTCCTCTCCCTTTGTGTGTGGTTTTGTTTTGTTGGGTTTTTTTTTTTTTTTTTCCCCCCCTGGATTTGGAGCTCGAGGGCTGGCTGGGGACAGCTGCCTTCCCTCCTCGGTTTTACCACTGACTTTCCTGGAACTTGGCGGGAAGTCGCTTAATCGCTTGCTGCTCGCTCGTTTTGCTGTGGAAGGGGGGGGAATTTGCTGAATTCCCGTGATAAATCGGTGTCGGAGAACTTGTTTAGAGGCCCTGGGGTAAAATAAACTAGAATCATCGTTTGTGAACTGTAAAAAAAAAAAAAAAACAAACCTAAGTATGAGGTGGAACCCGGCCACTGACAAATGGGACGTTTCTGTTTCGGAGCAAGAAGAGTTTTTGGGCTGTTTGCAACAAACGGGTGCGGAGATAGAAAAGCTGTTTGTGTTGGCTGCGGCAAGACTGCGGTTCCTGTAACACCTTGGGAAAACAGCCGGGATTTCAAATAAAACAGCGATTGCGGAGCGTGGGGAGAGGGACCTGCTTCCCCCTCCCCTCTCCGGGAACGCCACACGCCGCAGCCGGCGTCGGCCTGAGCCCCGGCACGCCCTGCTCGCGCCGCTGGAGGCGGGGGGGTCGGCTCGGACCCGTTGCGTCTCGTCGGGGAGGCGAGGTCCGATGGGATGGCGCGCGTCTCTGAGGATGCTTCTGCTTCTTCCGCTCAGGAGATCGAGCAGAGGCTACAGCAGCAGGCGGCCTTGTCCCCCACCGCGGCTCCGGCCGTCTCCAGCGTCAGCAAACAGGAGAACATCATGCGACACCACACGCTCCGGCAGGTGAGCGAAGCTCGTTCTTCCGTAGCTCCGAGCGCGCGTCCGCTCGCTCCTAACCCAGACGCGCGCTGCCGGTCGGGAACGGGGTGGGCGCAGATCCCCGACAAGGAGCCGCCTTCCCTCTTCGAGCAGCTTCGGGGTCTGCCTGCCCTTTCTCCCGGGGACCGGAGGGTTGTTTTTAACCCCAGCCCCCCGCACCCCACCCCGTTTCCCCGTAGCTCCTGCCGGTCTCCTTTCCAGGCCCTTTCCCTCCGGATCCGTCCCCTGGCGATCCCGTGCCGTCCGGCGGGGAAGCCCGCAGCGCGCGGCCCCGGATTTCCCTACCTCACCCGAAGCGATCCGCGAAACGCCTTTTCCGGCAAAACCCCACCACCCATTCTCCCTCCTCTGGCTGCGGCTCCGTCGGCGGCTGCTTCCAGACCCTGCCGGGCCATCCCGGTGCCTTCCTACCGCCTTTGTTCTCCTCTTCCTCAGGCTCCGCAGCCCCAGAGCACTTTGCAGCGGGGGATCCCCACCTCTGCCCGTTCCATGCTTTCCAACTTTGCGCAGGCACCCCAACTCTCCGTGGCGGGCGGTCTCCTCGGCATGCCAGGTAACGTCCTCCGTCCGCGCCGGAGAGCGGGAAGGCTGGAATTTGGGGGGGGGGGGGGGGGGGGGGGGGGGGGGGTGATGACACAGGGGGACACGCACGCACACACGGTCACCAAACGGGGACGTCCCCAGCGCAGGGGGTGTTTTGGAGGGGTCCCCCACCTGCTTTTCTCTCCCCTCTCCAGGCGTTAACATCGCTTACCTGAATGCTGGGATCGGAGGCCATAAAGCGTCGAGTTTGGCGGACCGGCAGCGGGAATACCTTTTGGATATGATCCCACCCCGCTCTATATCGCAGTCCATCAGCGGACAGAAATAACGCCTGTCGACCGTCGTCCCCCCCCCCGCCTCCCCGCCCGCCCCCCCTTTCTCCCTCTTCCTCCCCGCTTCCGTCGCATGCAGTGCCTGTACTGGTGCCTACCGTACACGGGGAAAAAAACAAGAGAAAAAAAAAAAAAGACAAAACAAACAAACAAAAAAAAGAAACAAACAAAAGAAACCCAGAAATGAGAAAAAAAACCCCAACAAAACGACAAACCCCCATTTCAAACCTTCAGCGACCTGTCCTTTTTCCAAACCTTAACTTTGGTCTTCTCTAGCAGTGAGAGGTCACTCCCTTTGCCCGAGGTCAGAACAACGTCTGCTTGACGTCAGCACTCGACACGTGTTAAAGCTTGGTTTACGCTATTTTTTGTAATGACAACGCGTAGATTTTTTTTTTTTTAATTGTGTTGTGGGGTTTGGTTTTTTCCTTTTTTTTTTTCCCCCCTTTTTTTTGTTGGTTTGGGTTTTTTTTCCCCCCTCTTTTCCTTTGCTAAATGGATGGTTACAACTTTTTTTTTTCCTTTCCAGAGACTTTGTAAGGGCGGCCGCTCGACATTAAGTGACCGTTATTATTTTTTAAAGGGCAGCCTATGCCGACTCGTGGGGAAACGGGGGCAAAGAGCCGCCACGGGCCGGAGCCCGCACCGCCGTCCCCGGTAGGGTCCTACGATTCTCTCGGCTCGGCGGAAGAAGTCGGGTGACGCCGACACCTTAGCTCCCGTTTTCTCTCTCTCTCTTCCCCCCCGCCACCCCAACCCCGCCACCCCCGGAGGAAGGGAGCCCGGTTTGGTGAGGAACCGGAGCACCGGCGCGCGGGTTATCGGCGCCGACGGGGGGTGGGGGTCGATGGACACGGTGCTGGCGACCCCCTCCCCGCCCCAACGCGAGGGGTGACGATGGCGTTCGGTGAGCCGCAGCCGGGCGGGCGCGTGCCGGCGGCGCTTCTCGGCGGGCTCTAGAGCAGACTGCGAACGACCGGTGGCTTCGGGCGCGGTGAGTCCCCCCCCAACCCCTCTTTTCCCCTTTTTTCCCCCTTTTTTCCCCCTTTTTTCCCCCCTTCCTCCCTCCCCCCACTCCGCGCTCTTGCATGTTCCGGAGCCGTTCTCCGTCTTCGTCGTCTTCGTCGTCACCCGCTGCCGGCATCTCGCGGACGACGGGGATGGCACCGGGGGCTCCAGCCGGCGGTTAACGAACCCAAAGCAAGAAATAAGCCGCCAAAAGTCGTCTGAGAAACGCTCGATTTGCACTTAACCTTCACACTAACGGCCCCTTCCCTCCTCCTCCTCCTCCTCCTCCTGCGCAGACACCAGCCCCAGCCAGCGGAAATCCCACCCCGGCGCCCAAACTTGCCCAAACCCGAGCGTCCGCGTGGGGGTTTGCGGCTCCCGGGGTGGGGTGGGGGGGGCTGGGGGGGTTGTTTCCTGAGAGTTTTCTGTTTTTTAAATTTTTTTTTTTAAATGAATTTCCCTTTTTTTTTTTTTTTTTTAATTGTTTTATTATTTTTTTTTTTTTTTTTACCCCTGACGTGAAATTTTTCTCGTGCAATCTTGAAGCGCCAGCTCGCCCCTGGGGAGCCGCTCGACGGGTGGGTGGGGGCACAGGACACCCCCCCCCCCCCCCCCCCCCAATTTCCTCCCCATCGCTGGGGTCCAGGCGCCTTCTCTCCCCAAACGCCACCCCTCGACGGGTGGGGGGGACCCCGGCCCCGCCACCATCCCCCCTAATTCAATGAGCACTTAAACCCCCGAGGGGTCTGGGTGCCCCGACTCCCCCCCGACCCCCCCCCCGCCTGGGTCCCTCCAGAGGCAAAAATTATTATTTTTTTTTAAGAATTTTTCGGTTTTGGAACCTAGTGAAGCGTAGTGACGTATATATATACATATATATATATTTTTGTGGGGTTTTTTTTTGTTTTAATCTTGTTTAGCTGGCTCCCCCCCCCCCAAACTCCCCCCCCCGGGATGCCGAGATCCTTCTCCAACCTTTTTCTGCCCTGCTTCCTCAGGAGCGCTTTGACGAATCGTTTCTTTAGGGATAAACCTGACTTTTTACTTTATTTTTTTTGGGGCAGGGGTGTGTGTGTTATATTTTTATCAGCTTATCCTCTCCCCCTCCCTCGCTCAAGTGCCATTCCCCCCCCCCCCCCGGAGGTACGAGCAGACCTGGGCGCGTGGGTCGAGACGAAATTATTAAAAGTTTTCAAGAAAACAAAGCAAAACCCATGAAAAAAAAAAAACCCCACCTACAAACACCCCCCTCACCCCCCCCCCCCAAAAAAAAAAAAACCCCAAACAAACCCAAAACCCAAGTGCAATAGTTCACCCCGCGAACCCCCCCCGCACCGAGGGGGGGCCGCAGCCGGAGGGGATGACGGAGATGCCGACGTCATGGTGCTATACGTGAAATAATCCACACCCCCCCCCGGGGATGGAAGGGGGGGGGGGAAGATGGGGACACCCCCTTTTTTTACGCCTCGGCCCCGGGGTCTGCGGGCAGTTCCCCTCCCCCCCCCAAAAAAAATATATTGTCCCCAAACCTGGGGGAAACGGAGCCCCCACTCGCTCCCTGGGGTCCGGCCCCCCCCCGAGGCTCCGGCTGCGACCGCAGGTTTAACAGTTTTATTATTATTATTATTATTATTATTGTTAATTTTTTGGCTTGAGCCCCCCCCAGCCCCCAGGGATGCGATGTACGGTAGAAAATCCTTTTTTTTTTTTTCCTTTTTTTCTTTTTTTTTTTTTCCTGGATACAAAAAAAAAAATAAGGATTTCTTTCCCGCTTTTCCTTCGCGTTTCTTTTACAGCTAGGGGTAGATCCGCTTGTGAAAATGCTTTTACTGGGATTTATTTTTGGGGGGGGGGGGGGGGAGGGTTTTGGGTGGTTTTTTTTTATATTATTTTTATTTTTTGGTTCCTCCAAAGGCATAACCCATCCCTCCTCTAACCCCCTCCCCGTCCCTTCATTAGCTTACGATATCGCTGCCGAAATGTTATAACAAGGACTCATTCGTGTATATAAGCTATTTCTTGACACATTAAAAAAAAAAAAAAGGATAAAAAAAAAATATTAAAAAAAAAAAAAGAAAAAATAATAATAATAATAATTGTAAATTGTGTAGAAAAATACCGGAAAGCGAACCCGCCTAGCCATGGGTGTTGTGGAAGTCGTCACGTCCTTCTCGTAGTGTGACCTCGTGTGTATGACAGAAAACGTGCAAAAAAAAAAAAAAAAAAAAACCCCCAAAAAACAAAAAAACCACCCAAAAACAAAAGAAAAACAATAAAGATAAAACAGGGGGTTCCCGGCGGCTCGGCTGAGGGAGGGGGTGCGGGATGGGGAGGGGGGGGAACGGGGACACACACGGGGAGCGGTGCCCCCCCTTGTCCCCCCGGCCCCGGCGATGCACTGGTGGCGGCGGCCACCTCCCGAATCTGTGCCTTTCACTCAACCCCGGCCCCCCCGCGGCACCAGCGGCCCCGGAGGCAGGAGGGGGTGTCCCATGGGTGGGGGGGGGGGGGTTGGGGTGGGGGGGGTGGGGGGGAACCCAACGAACAACGCGCTGAGCACGGGGCGGGGAGCGGGGCCGGGGCGGGGGGGCCGGGGCGAGTATTATAAACTGTAACTGTATTTGCACTGTTTTTATTATTGCATTGGCATATATACAATATACATTATACCAACCTGCGGTCTGCCGCCTCCTTCCTCTGCCCCCCCAAAAATATCCTTAACACCCCCCCCCCCGCCCCGCCAGGGATCTCGGGCTGAAGCGGCAGGATTTCATTTCTTCCTTTTTTTTTTTTTTTTTTTTCCTAAAAAAGGCAAAATTTGTGAGAGTTTCGGTGCCGCTTTTGGGTGGGGGGGTGGTTCAGCGTCGATTGGAGACAGCTCGGATGCCGTTTGAAGGAGTTTAGGGTCAATTTGGGGGATTTCGGCTCAAATTTGTAGGGTTTGGGCCCAAATGTGCAGGGTTTGGGCCTAAATTTGGAGGGGTTCAGGCCAAATTTGTAGGGTTCTGGCCCAAATTTGCAGGGTTTGGGCCCAAATTTGGAGGGTTTCAGGCCAAATTTGCAGGGTTCTGGCCCAAATTTGCAGGGTTTTGGCCCAAATTTGGAGGGGTTCAGGCCAAATTTGCAGGGTTCTGGCCCAAATTTGCAGGGTTTTGGCTCAAGTTTGAAGGGTTTCAGGCCAAATTTCTAGGATATGAAGGCAAAATTGGAGGATTTTAGGCCAAATTTGGGGGGTTTGAGGTCACAGAGGGGGGTTTCAGTCCCAATTTACAGGATTTTTGACCCAAATTTGCAGGATATTAGGGCAAACCTGCAGGATTTCAGGACAAATCTATGGGATTTTGGCCCAAATTGGCAGGATTTTGGGCCTGATTTGCAGGTTTTCAGCCCTAATTTGCAGGATTTTGCCCAAATTTGGAGGATATCAGGCCAAATTTGGGGGATTTCAGGCCAAATTTCGGGTTTTTCAGGCCAAATTTGTAGGAGTTCGGCCCAAATTTGCAGGATTTTGGTCTGAATTTGCAGGATTTCAGCCTTGGTTTGCAGAGAAACGGCACAAAAGCAGCTTTGGGGAGGGGGGCATGGGGGGGATGTCCCCCAATTCCTGGATCCTGTCAGTTTTTGGGGGTTCCCCCCCCCCCAGCTCCCCATTCTCCCTGGCTCGGGGGGGTGTGGGGGTGCCCCCCCCCCATTCCTGGTTTGTACCCCACCATCTCCAGTGTCACCCCAGCGAGGGGGGGGGGCAGCCATCCCTGTCCCCGTTTCCCCCCCTCCCAACTCCCAGCCCCCCAAAATTGCTCCCTGCAGTGCCTCCTCTTCCCCCCCCGTACCCAAATCGGCCCCACTGCTGCCTCCTGCCCCCCCAAACCTGCCCCCCCCCCAATATCATCCCCCCGACCTGAGCCTGGTAATGGGGGGGGGGGGGGCACAAGTGACCCCTAAACTCAAACCTTCTGCGGGGGGGGGGCTGGGACACCAGGCCTTTTGCACTAATTTAAGGGGTTTTGGGGGGGTCCCCCCCCAATTGGGGTCACAATCCGGTTTAACGCCCACGCGAAGCCGCAGCTGCAGCCCCTGAGCAGGAACAACGGGCTGAGGTTGGGAGAAAGGGGGGAAAGAAATTTAAAAAAAAAAAGCAATAAAAAGCGCCTGGTGGGGTGGTTCTGACTTGCACCCGGGGCGGGGGGGGGGGGGTGGGTGTCCTGGCTGGGGATGGTTTGGGATTGGGGGGGGGGGGGCTGAATTGAGGTAGGGACCCCCCCCAACCCCCCCCCCCACCCAAAGTGGGACCCACGGAACCCCAGGGGGGATGGGGGGGGTGGGGGGGGTCCCTCCCTGAGCCTTGGGTGACACACACCCCCCCCCCCCCCGAGGTGACACACACACACACACACCCCCCCCCCAAAACCCCCATTTCTTGCAGCAGGATGGGGGTGACAGCAACGAGACTTGCTACAAAAGAGTTTATTATTTACCAAAAACAAGAGACAAAAAAAAAAAAAGACAAAAAAACGCCAACTAAAACCAAGAAAAATGTTTGTCTGTATAAAGAGCAGGACCCCGGGATTGGGGGGGGGGGAACAGACAGGGCCGGGGAGCACCTGGGGACAGTGGGACGGACACAGGGACCTGCCGGACAGACTGGGGGGGCGTCCAGGGACGGCAGGACAGATGTGGGCCCCTCCAGGACAGATGTGGGGGTACCCAGGACAGATGTGGGCCCCTCCAGGACAGATGTGGGACCCCCAGGACAGATGTGGGACCCCCAGGACAGATGTGGGGGTACCCAGGACAGATGTGGGCCCCCCCCAGGACAGATGTGGGACCCCCCAGGACAGATGTGGGGGGTACCCAGGGACGGACGTGGGGGCACCTGGTGCTGGCGGGACGGACACCGGGTCGGGGGGGGGTTTTGGGGCACCCAGTGCCAGGACACCCACGGGCTCGGGGGGGGGGGGGCACTAAATGCGTCGGCGCCCGTCCAGGACGTCCCGCCAGAGCGCGGGGCCGAGGGGCACGTAGGTTCGGGTGGGCTCGTCCAGCAGGAACAGCGGGTCGGGGACGCGAGTGGGGTCGAAGCCCTCCTGCGCCAGCCGCACCTTCTGCTGCTTGAAGGTCTCGGTCATTGCCAGGCGCTCCTGGGAGGGCAGCGGGGTGCGTTGGGGACCCACCCCCCCCTCTCCCCCCCTCTCCCCCCCCCCCTTCCCCGGTCACCCCCACATCTCCCGTGTACCCCCCCCAACCCGTTACCTGGAGCCGGAGGAAGCGGGGCCGCGCGTAGGGCGGCAGGAGCTGCTCGACGTGCCGGTAAAGCGCCGGACCGTCCAGCCGGCAGCCGGGACGCAGAACCAGCGCCGCCATCCCGGCACGACCCTCGTGGCCTGTGGGGCGAGGGCAGAGATTTGGGGGGGGGCACCACGGGGCTGGGGGGGGGCAATGAGACCACAGCGGGGCCTGGGGGGCATCGGTACCTGGCACGGTGACGCCGTATACGGTGGCTTCTTGCAGGGATTCGTGGGCCACCAAGGCTTCGGCCACCTCTGTGGTGGCCACGTTCTCGCCTTTCCATCTGGGAGGGGGCGGCGGGGATGAGCAGGATGGGGCTGAGCCCCCCCCCCCCCCCCCCACCGGTCACGCAATGGAGGGGGGTGTGGGGCCCCCATCGTTGGGGGGGGAGGGGGCTCTTTTGGCACCTGTAAGTGTCCCCGGTGCGGTCGCGGAAGCGGACAAACTGGGCCGCATCCTGCTCCATCAGGTCGCCGGTGCTGAAGTAGGTGTCACCCTCGGTGAAGACCCCCCGCAGCAGCTTCTGCTCCGACAGCTCCCGGCTGCCAGCGTAGCCCAGGAAGGGGGTCCGGGGGGTCACCGGGGCGATCAGCAGCCCCGGCTCACCTGTGGGGACAGGGACACATGACGGGGGTGGGGGGAAGGGACACCCCAAACCCCCCCACCCCGCCATCGGCACTACTCACCCGTCCCCACGCGGATGCAGCGTCCGGCCGCGTCCCGCACCGGGGCTCCTGCCGTCACGTCGTAGCGCACGATCTCAAAGGGCGAGAAGAGCTGGGGAGAGGCGCAGGGTGGGGGTCAGCACCCCGGCGGGGACAGGCACCGGGTTGGGGGGGCACAGCCCCCCTCCCCCCTCCTCCTCCTCTCCCCCCCCCACCTTGTAGATGAAGCTGCTGCGCCCCACGGCCCCCGGCGTCCCCGTGTAGTTGAAGAGGGTGACGTTGCCCTCGGTCATCCCGTAGGTCTCCACGATGCGGATGGTCCCGAAACGCTGCAGGAAGCTCCGCCAGACGTCGGGGCGCAGCCCGCTGCCCACCGCCAGCCGCAGCCCGTGCTCCCGCTCCCCGGGGCGCTGCGGGGCAGCAGGGTCAGATTTGGGGGTGCCACTTGTATTCCCCCCCCCCAATCCCATTCCAGCCCTGCCCTGACCGGGGGCTGGTTGACCAGGTAGCGGCAGAGCTCCCCGATGTACTGGAAGACGGTGACGCCCTCAGCGCGACAGTCGTCCCAAAACTGGCTGGCTGAGAACTTCTCCTTCAGCACACAAGTGGCTCCTGCGGAAAGCCAGGATTGGGGGGGGAAGGATCAGCCCCCCCCTCCCCGAAATGTCCCTGGGCTCTCCGCGGGGTCCCAGGCCCCGCTCACCGATGCCGATGCAGCCGACGATGCCCAGGAGGGACCCGGCCATGTGGTAGAGGGGCAGCGCCAGGTACACCACGTCCCGGCTGGAGGCTCCCACCAGCTCGTAGAAGCCCAGGCACATGATGGACTTGAGGTGGGAAACGCGGGCGGCTTTGGGGAGACCTGGAAAGGGAAGATGGCGTCATGGCTCGCCCCCCCGGCCCCGCTGCTCGCCCAGGGCACCCCGTCCCGCTGGCCCCGGGCACCCACCCGTGGTGCCGGAGGTGAAGATGTAGAGGCAGGTGTCGTTCATGTCCTCGGGCTGCCAGACGTCCTCAGGCTCCAGCTCCTCGGAGGCCGCATCCAGCAGCTCCTGCAGGGCCACAACGCCAGGGGGGTACGGCCCCGAGCCCAGCACCCACACCACGATGCCGTCCTCCTGCAGGCTGGGCAGGATGGGCTCCACTGACCCAAACAGGTCTGGAGGGGGGAACAGCCTGGCGTTGGGCAGGTCCTGGGCACGGCCCACGGTCTCCCCCCCCCCGCAGCCTGGCTCGGGATGGGGAGGGGATGGGGACACCCCCAGCCCTTGGGGACCCCCCCCAGCCTGGGCTGCCCCGTTTCCACCCCAAGCCCTGGCCTGGGGAGGGGGGGGGGTGAGTGGCTCAGCCCTGCCTGAGAGGACCAGGCAGGATCCGTGCGGGACACGTGGATGGGGCCAGTTTGGGGGACACAGCACGACCGGAGGGACCCTGGGTGTGTGTGTGGGGGTCCCTCAGCCATTCTGGACCCCCGAGCTGTCCAGATCCCCCAGGCCCAGAGCCGAGCCCGGCTGGCAGCACTGGAGACCCCCTGCACCCACCCCTGTACCCCAGCGCTGGGCACCACCCTGCTGCCCCCGGCACTGACACCCCAATCCCCAGGGACCATCCCACCCCCCCCACGGAGCCTTTGCCATCCCCGGTACCGCCCGGCCCTTGAGCCCCGGTACCCCCCGGGCCTGGTGGCCGCGGTAACATCCCGTCCCCCGGTGCTCCCCCATCCCCTGGTCTCCCAGTCCCCCAGTACCCCCCATCCCCCGGTACCCCCCAATCCCTGGTGCCCCCAATCCCCCCCCGGTGCCCCCATTCCCCCCAATCCCCGGTCCCCCCATTCCCCCGGTACCCCCCAATCCCCGGTACCCCCCAATCCCCCGATGCCCCCCCAATCCCCCGGTCCCCCCCATTCCCCCGGTCCCCCCATCCCCCAGTACCCCCCATTCCCCCGGTCCCCCCCAATCCCCGGTCCCCCCCAATCCCCCGGTACCCCCCAATCCCCGGTACCCCCAATCCCCCGATGCCCCCCCAATCCCCCGGTGCTCCCATCCCCCGGTCCCCCCAATCCCCGGTCCCCCCCATTCCCCCGGTCCCCCCCAATCCCCGGTGCCCCCCCATCCCCCGGTCCCTCCATCCCCGGTCCCCCCCCATCCCCCGGTCCCCCCAATCCCCGGTGCCCCCATCCCCCGGTCCCCCCAATCCCCCGGTCCCCCCCATTCCCCCGGTACCCCCCAATCCCCGGTACCCCCCAATCCCCCGATGCCCCCCCAATCCCCCGGTCCCCCCCATTCCCCCGGTCCCCCCATCCCCCAGTACCCCCCATTCCCCCGGTCCCCCCCAATCCCCGGTCCCCCCCCATTCCCCCGGTCCCCCCCATTCCCCGGTCCCCCCCAATCCCCCGGTCCCCCCCAATCCCCGGTACCCCCCCCCCGTCGCTCACCGTCGGCCACCAGCAGCCCCCGAGCCCCGCAGGACCTCAGGCAGTGCCGGAGCGCGGCGGGACGCAGCGCCGTGCCCAGGAAGGCGGGTCGGGCCCCCAGCGCCGCCAGCCCCAGCCATCCCCACACGAAACGCGGCTCGTTGCCCACCAACAGCCCCACGGTCACGCCGGGACCCAGCTCCCCCCCGTCCCCGCCGCCCAGGGGCCGCCCCCGCAGCGCGTTGGCCACCCGCGCCACCCGCCGCGCCGCCCGCCCGTAGGGCTCCGCTCCCCCCGCCGCCCGTAGGAAGGGCCGGGCCGGCCCCTCCCGCGCCCTCCGCAGGAACCGGGCGGCCAAACTGCCCGGCCCGCCCCTCCCCGCCCGCCGCCGGCACCGCGCGGCCCGAGCCGCGAAGCCCAGGTCGGCCCAGAGGTGCGGCCCGAGCAGCCGCTGCCCCAAGGCCAGGGCGGCCAGAGCGGCCAGGAGCAGCCAGAGCGCCATGGCCGGGACACGCCCACGGGGAGGGGACGGGGAGGGGACGGGGACACGGCTGGGGGCACGGGTGGGGACACGGCCACGGGTGGGGACGGGGACACGGCTGGGGGCACGGGCATGGGGGGGGACGCGGCCACGGGTGGGGACGGGGACGGGGACACGGGTGGGGACACGGCCACGGGGAGGGACGCGGCCACGGGTGGGGACGGGGACACGGGGTGGAACACGGCCACGGGGTGGGACGCGGCCACGGGTGGGGATGGGGACACGGGGAGGGGACGGGGACACGGCTGGGGGCACGGGCATGGGGTGGGACGCGGCCACGGGTGGGGATGGGGACACGGGGACACGGGGTGGGACACGCCCACGGGGAGGGGACGGGGAGGGGACGGGGACACGGCTGGGGGCACGGGTGGGGACACGGCCACGGGTGGGGATGGGGACACGGGGAGGGGACGGGGACACGGGGAGGGGATGGGGACACGGCTGGGGGCACGGGCATGGGGTGGGACACGGCCACGGGTGGGGATGGGGACGGGGACACGGGGAGGGACACGGCCACGGGGTGGGACACGGCCACACACCCCCAGCCCCCCCCCCCGTCCATCCCCATCCTGTGCCCACCCCAGGCCCCTCTCCCAGCCCCCCTTGTCCCTGCTGTGGCCCCCCAATTTCATCCCTATCCCCCCCCAAACCTCTCCCCCACTCCCAGCCCTTTTTCCCCCCCAGACCCCCCGTCCTGTCCCCATCGTCCCCTCCCCAGCCCAGATTCCCCCCCCCAGTTTGGGGGGAGCTGGCACCACCGCGGTCCCCCGGGAGCCACGACGACACATCGGCCCCAGGGACCCTCCGGGAGACGCGGCACAAGGAGTTGGCGTTTTGTACAAAACATTTCAGAATTTTTTATTGTTGTTTTTTTTAAAAACACTTTAAAAACGCTAATAGCTCTGGGGGTGACACGGGCGAGCGTCATCACCTTCTCACGCGGACGACGGGCTCCGGCGCGGGCAGCGTCCGCCGAACCGAAGCCGTTGCCCGGCGGGTGCTGGCGCGGTGTTGTTCCCCCCACGCCCCCCATGTCCCCCCCAGCCCCCCCACCCCGCAGCAGCTCCCCAGGAAGACGCGACCCTGGGAGGGGAGCGGAGGCTGCGGGGGGGGGGGTGTGTGTGTGTGGGGTGCGGGGTGGGGGTGTCAGCGTCCCCTCGTCCCCACGGGCAGGGACACGAGTTCACCCCTCCCCAAAGCATCCTGGAGCAGCAAGCCAGTTCGCACTGTTTATTTACATTTCTAATATGAAAATAGGGGACGTGTGATAGTTCTCCCCCCCCCCAACTCCCCTCCCCGTGGTGCCGTGTCCCCCCCCTCGCGGACCCCTGCCCACGCTGCCCCTCGAGGGGACAGGGGCTGGAGCCAGGTCCTGGGGGGGTGTGGGGGTGCACGCTCCCATCCCTCCCCGATTGCTGGTAAAAAAGAAAAAGGAGCTAAAAAAACAATTAAAAAAAAAAAAATCAAGTGGGGAGGGAGGGGGGTGCGGAGGCACAAATCCCACAGCGGGACCCGGGGTGGGCCTGGCCCCGGGGGGGGCTCCCGGAGGGGACGCGTGCTCTCCTCCCCGTCCTGGCAATGGCTTTTGTCCGAGCGCGGCTGGGGAACCGGGCACCACGGGGACCCGAGAGCGGCCGGAGGGGGGGAGAGGCCAGAGCCCTCAGTCACTGTCCGAGCCCACGGCGGAGGAACCCTTCCTTTTCCGTTTGGTGGGTTTGGGTTTGGTGTCTTCTTCCTCCTGTGCCAGGAGAGGGGGGGAAATGGGGGGTCACCGCCGGCGGGGGTGAACCCAGCTCCTGCCCGCGCCTTCTCGAGGTGCCGATGTGGCCGAGGGGTGCCGGGGGGACACACCGGGGACGCTTACCGAGGCGCTGCTGGAAGCCGACTCCTCCTCGTTGTTGGCCGGCTGGGCTGCGTTCTTGCGGCTGCGGGGGCTGGAGAGGGTGGTTTTTCGGCGGCTCTTGGGGGGTTTGGTAGAGGAATCTTCATACTCCTCTGCCAGGGAGAAGAGGTCGCTGAACCTGGAAGGAAGCACAGGGAGTGTGTGTGTGTGTGGGGGGGGGGCGGGGGGTGTCAGGCACTCTGGGGGCACCCACTGCACGGTCCCGAGGCCAGCGGGCGCTGGGCAGGGAAGAACCGACTCACTTCATCTTGTGGGCTTCGTCGCAGCTGGCCTGGACGTGCTGCAGCGCCTGCAGGATCGGGGTTTGGCTGAAAACTGTCGAGGAACCAGCAGAAACGGGAATCAGAGACCCCCCCCTCCAGGCAGGGAAGAACCCCCCCCCATCCATCGGGGATTTTGGATGCAGGCAGCTTTGCGAGTGGCTCCCAGTATCCCAAGCATCATCCCAGTTCCCACGTAGTGCCGCGGGGACACCTCACGGCGATGGCGCTGGGCAGCGGCTGCGGCGCCGGGGCCCGTCCCTGGTCGTGGCGGTACGTACAGTTCTGTTTGGTGTTGGTCAGGTTGAGGCGGAGGTTGTCCAGGTGCTCCAGGATCTGCTCCAGGGTGAGCTGGGCCAGTTTGCTGCTGGAGCTGCGCAGGCTGAGGGCAGAGGAGCAGCCCCCGTTAGTGCACGCTTGGGTCCCCCCCCCGCCCCGCTCACCCCCCCCAGAACACCCCCCCTAGCTTGTACCCCCAAAGACAGGCTGCGGGAGCCCCCGTCTGCGGGGGAACCGAGTACCACGGCCCTGCAGCAGCACCCCCAAACCCCCAAGAAAATGGGGGGCACAGATAACGCCGAGGCGGGGCAGGGAGGGGGCCCTGGGGATGGGGGGAGCAGCACGGGATCTATTTTCCGGCTCCGGCACATGTGGGGTCCCCTGGGGCTGGTCTGCGTGTCCTGCTCCAGCCCGGGGATTAAGGGGATAAATCCTGCCCAGGGTGCTGGCCGTCTCCATCCCTGGCAGCTCTGGGGAGCACCGAGCGCCCCGCGCTGAGCCTCGGCCGCAGGACGGTGCACGGTGCCAGCACCCGGGGTGCTGCCAACAGCCGGGGCCTCAGCTGGCCGTCCGTTAATTAGCGGGGATTAGACCTGGATAGGGCTCGGATCCCGGAACAGCAACGCAGTGAAAATAGCTGCGTTGTTCAGCCGCGAAAAGCCGTTAATTAACGGAGAGGAACAGATGAAGGCACAGAATTCCCAGGCAGCCTCTTCGGAAAGTGGAGGCGGGGGGGCACCCAGAGGCGGCCGAGAGGCCGGTGGGACCGGCAGCTCTCCCGGTGTCGGCGTGCTCCGGGAGCACCAGGGAGATGCCGGCCATGGCGAATCTCCCGGCAAGGCCCCATCCGAGCGGTTGGCCGTGACCCAGCCCCGCGCCACCGGGGTGGTGGTGCTGGGTGGGGGGTCCCCTCGCTGCGGTGGGAGCGCGGTGGCTGCTCTGCATTCCCAGGACACTAGATGTCCTTCCTACTCCAGCAAAGGGCTGCGGGAAGGGGCCGCACAGGACCCCGTCACCTCCCCGTAACGCAGACTGCGGTGCTGAGGGGCTGCCGGTGGGGCTGGTCGTACCCGGCGCTGCCGGGAGCCGGCACGGAGCAGAGAGCAGCAACCGGGCACCTCTCGCCATGGGCAGGTGACGGCTGCGCCGAGGGCAGAGGCTGCCTCACAGCCCGATGTCGCTCTTTTGAGGCCGGATAAAAGGCTGGGAAATCAGGCGGGGAGCTCCTGCCTCCCTGCCGAGGGACTCCGTGGGGTTGGGGTGAGGCGTCCCGGGTGCCACCACGGCCAGGAGCCGGCACAGCGCTGCGGGACCAGCCCCACCATCCCGTGCTCTCTCCTTTCCTCTCCCACAGCCCGCGGTGCTGAGGTCCAGCCGCCTCCTCCAGCACCCAGAGCTCTGCCCACAGCGGGTGGCCGGGAATAAGCCCTCTGCCCCTTCCCTCCGACGGCGGGGGATCGGGAACCTTGCCCTGGGGAGCTGGGATTTAACCTCCACCGGCTACAGCTCGGCCCAGCCGCGTCCTTTAGTCCCGCTGCACCGACAGACCCCGACCCCATCCACCCCGGAGGCAGCAGCGTCCCGGCAGAGATCAAGTGAACCGCGTCTGGAAGATTATTTCCACCAAAAGATGCTCTGGAAACATCCAGGCGGGCACAGCGGGGCCGAGGAGAGGGGCCTGCCTGGCCGGCACGGCAGCGCCGAGGCTTGGCACTGCTCGCAGTGCAGCCGAAAGCGTTTCCCCACGCCGCTCGGGTAACGGGCTCGGCATAAAAAAGGGTCTTGCCGGCCGGATGTCAGCGCGGGCGAGATCAAGGAGCAGCCTCCCGCACGGCTCTGCGGCAGAGGCGCTCGCTCAGGGCTCTGGCTGCGCGTCAGCTCGTGGGCGGGCAGCGGCACCGCCTCGACCTCGAGGAGACGACGGCGTAACCGGCAGGACGGGCCGACACACCGGCGCCGTGCCGACGGCACGCGGCATCTCGGCCGGGGCACGAGGCAGGGTCCGTCACCGGCTCCCGGCGGCGGGGCGGTCCCGGGGGGGGAGCAGGGGGAGATGCTGCGCCGGCCCCGGCCCCTCACCTTTGGCGTTTTCGTGGTAGGCTGTTGTTCTTGATCAGCAGCGACTTGATGTGCTCGGCCAGGAGGTCGTCGTGTTTGATGCACCAGTGCCGCAGGATGCTCGTGGTGAACTGGTCGTCGGGGTGGCAGGGCCGGCTCAGCACCATCTTCACCATCTCCTCGCTGGGCCTGCGGCAAACGGGGAAGGGCACGAGGAAGGATGAGGGGTTCGCACCCCGGGGCAGCTGGGGTCCCCCCCCGCAGCCTCTGCCGCCCACGTGAGCCTGATGGGAAACTTCAGACCCGGATGTGACAATTCTGCGGAGCTGCCGTACCGTGAGGGACCCGGCACAGGGACGTGACCCCCCCACACCCCGGGATGGGACTGAGCTTCCCCAAACCCCGCCTGGGACCCGCACGCTCTTGGGCAGCCCCAGCAGCATTGGCTCAGGGGATGACAGGCAGCGTTCAGCCTCCTCTGCTTCCCCGAAATTGCTGGCAAGCGATCCTCCCGGGGACCGGCTGCCACCCAGCTCCCTGCCCAGCCCGTACCGCCCGGCTCCCTCCCCGCCGTAGGAAAAGCGCTGCCCCTGCGCTCTCCGTCATCGCGGGCTTTTCCCTAACGCAATTCAGAGCTGGGATTAGATTAGCCAGCCTCGTGCACTGCATTAATGAAAACAAATAAAGTGCTCTTCACTCAGAGTGGCGGGATGCGGCCAATCCACCCGAGCAGGCAGAGACATCGTAGATCGATGCCAAGGCAGCTCTAACGCTGCGCCCCGGGGGAGGCCGGTGACAGCCCGCTCTCCGTTAAATAACGGGCTCGGGGACGTGCAAGGTGGAAGACAAACAGCCCGTCGGCACTCGGTGCTCCTGGAGCCGAGGCACGGCAGGGAGCTGCTGCCTTTGGGAAGGGTGCTATGGCCGGGGTCTCGTCACGCGTGTTCACCCTCCTCTGTCCCCAGGGGCTCCAGGACAGGACTCGCACCCAGAGCGAGCCGGGGAGCTGCCGGTCAGAGGGCTTTTCCCCACGTCTCGCTTCTCAAGCGGCCCAAGCCGGAGCAGGCGGCATCCCCTTGTCCCCGCCACGCCGACGGTGCTCGAGAAAGCCGCCACGGGCCCCTCTGCAGAACGTGGCGCAGCCCCGCGGCACTTACTTCTCTCGCCTCAGCTGCAGCAGCAGGCAGCATAACGCCTCAGGGTGCTCTGCAAAGGAAAGGACATCCTCAGCGCAGGAGCTCGCGGTTGCCGCGGTCCGGCGCCGCGCCTCTCCGGTGCAGGGGACAGCTCACCTTTGTATTTGAGGTGCTGCAGGATCGGGATGATGGTCTCCAGAGGAATGCTGTGCGCGAGGAAGAGCTGCCAGGTGCAGTATTGCTCGAAGGTCTCCCAGTCCAGGCTTTGAACTAGGAGGAAGCACAGGACGGTGAGGGACGCTGCACGGCGCCCGGAGGCACGGCGGGCAACTGCCAGAGCCGCCGCAGGCTGTCCCAGGGACGGCACTGCTCCTGCCCGGCGTGACACCCACCCCTCCAGCCCGGAGCAGAGCACTGGGGACGGGCACGGTGCCCAAAAACCCCGCTGCTGCGCGCGTCGGGCTTCGCACCGTGCCAGGGCAGCTGCATGAGCAACACGGGCAGCGCCGCGTGTGCCGAGGCCGAGCGGGGGCTCCGGGACCTGGCAGGTGGCACCGGGGCAGGTTCTGCCAGCTGAGGCACGGGTGGCAGAGCTGCAAAGTCACTAAAGCAGCTGCTCGGGGCTCAGAGGAAGAGAATTAACGAGGCTGTTGTTAATTAATGGGCTTAGACTGCTGCTTGCAGCTTGTGTAACACCAAGGCTGGATCTAGGCGGCCATGGGATCAGGGTGACGGGGCTTCTCTCCGGAAACACTCGATGGTCCCCATGCGCCGAGCTCTCCGCGTTGGCTCTGCCCAAAACTGCCACGGCCGGCTCGGGCTGCGGGGCGGGAGCCACAGGGCACACGCGGGCAGAACGCGGCCTCGGCTGGAGACGGAAAGGGCTTTTCCACTGTACGACAGTCAGGGGCTCGCAGAGATACGAGCCCGAGTCCAATTAAAAAGCTACAAGGGGGAAGCGGGTCACCTGCTGGTGATCCCGGGCGGGAGACGGGGGAAAGGCGAGGAACGCCACGAGGGAGAGATCGTGGGCACCGGCCTTCGTACGCAGCGGCTAAGGGGACCGTGGTCCTGGCAGAGGCTTGCTCTGTTAGTTCAGGGTGGTCCAAGGGCCAGACTAAACAGCAGCGAGGACTTTTTTTGCTCTTGGACTGTCACAGTCAACAGAAAATGAAGGGAAATCCTGATTGCAACCTTTCTGACCACCCTTTGGCCATCACCTCCCAGCTGCCCTCAGCCCTGCTGCGCTGGGAGAAGAGCTTACAGCCGTCCCCAGAAAGGCGGCCGTATCAGCTGCTGCACGGCGGGGAACAGCCGGCTGCTCAGCGCTAACCGCAGCTTTGCACCAGGGCAAGTTCACATCCCTGGAGACGCAGCAGCTGGGACCACGTGGAGAGGCTGCAGAGCCGGGGGAGATTTCAGGACTTTCCTCTTTTGCGGTTTTTCTATTTTTTTTTTTTCCTCCCCCTCTGCCCGGGCACGCTGCAGATGTGCAGAGCCCTGGATTACACTTTGCCTGGCACTGCGGGGAGCCAGGGCGCCCAAGCCATCGTACAGCCAGCCTGGTAAAACCCATTAGAGCGCACAGCTTGGATCACACCGCTAAATCTAACAATCCAGTTTAGGGCAGTGATCCTTTAAGCAGCGGCAATAATACCATGAGGAAATCCAGACCTCAGCGTAACGCCGCCAGCCCAAGAGCCTCTCTCGGACGCTGCGTGGGCAGCCAGCTTCTGCAGGGCTCTTCCACGTGCGGCATTGCTGACCTAGCACGGCCCTCCCGATCGCAAAGGGCGAAGCCGTGATGAAGGCTGCAGCCTTCTCCCTTTCCAGGGGTTTGGGGGTCTCTCTGCAAAACGGGATGCCCGGGGAACCGCCCTGCTTCAACCTCCCCGAGATGCGCTCGTGCCTGCGGGAGTGCTACTCACTCAGGATGTTGAGCACCGAGTCTTTCCGAAACATGACGAGGTTGCCCATCATCACGTGGCACACCAGCTCCTGCAACTGGGCGGCAGAGAAAAGGGGGTTAGAGGGACGCTGGGGCTCTGCAGAAGCCCTCTGATGTGAGGAACCACCGGGCAGGTCTGGAAAGCAAGCAGGGGAGCTGTTGCTCTGCCAACATCAGCCATCTCCGCAAGAGCAGGGATCCAGCGGGGAGTCCCAGAAACCCCGTGGACTGCAGGTGGCTCATAAATCAGAGCTGGGTTAAGCAGCTCCAGGGAGAGGCAGCTGTTGCGAGGGACCGGCAGAAGCAAAATAGTAATGAGAGGTTAATAGTTTCACACATCAACACCCAGGCCGGGGAGCCAGCGTCACGCAGGACAGACAGCAGATCCCCGCAGGCTGGGCCAGGGCGAGTGGGATGGTGTCGCCCTGTTCGGAGAGCTCGGCTGCCGCACGAGCGCCGGGGACCCGCTCCTTGTGCTCCAGGAGCGCTCGGAGCCAGGCGTTTGCCGATGGATGCACAAAGCCCACGTGAGGGCTGGCAGCGGGGAGGGCTCGGCAGCCTGCCGGGAAAGCTCCGACAACCCCAGACCTCTCTGCTCGGGGGGCCTGGACCGTCCCCGGTCTGCAGGACAGGAGCTGACACTACCCAGACGCGTGGTGCTTCCTGCGCTGACTCACCCCCTTCGTCCCTGGGAGAGGTGGGAGCGGAGGCAGGGGGGGACGGGACGCACAGGGAGCCCACCCGGGCTGCACCGGTGCGGGGACGGGAGCTGCGGAGCACCGTTCGCCGCTCCCGCGCTGACAGACTCAGCTCCAGAGCACGCTTCGGCTCTCATCTACCTTCCTCCCTGCTCCTCGGCCTCTGGGTCCAGCCTGCTCGGGCGCAGGGTGCCGGAGGCACGCAGACCCCACGTGAGCCGGGCACAGGGGGGCCACGCAGCCAGAGCATCGTGGGGAAACAGATGAAGAATAACAGGAAGGAACGAAGGAATTGGAGAAGGGAGGGGAGAGGAAACGCTACGGGCCTCTGCTGGGAAAAACAAAACCTTTGCGTTTCAGCGTGGGGCAGAGCCCAGGAGCAGAGGAGTGAGAGCAGGGCTGAGCTGGGGGGGGGTGGGTCAGGGCATCATGACTCAAACCTTTCCTGTACCCAGCTTCGGCTCCAGCCTGCCAAACAAAACTTGCTGGCGAGGCGTTCTGGCCCCTGAGCAGCTGGGAAAAGCACGACTGGCCAGGAATGGTGTATAAATAGGGCGAGTTAAAGGGTTATCAGCAGATCACGCTCCAGACGAGCCTAGACAGCAGAAACACGCAGTACAGCATTCTTGCCGGTGCCCACCTCCCCGCCCCCAGCTTTCGCCGCGACTATTTTTGGGTTGCTCATGGCAACTCAGCGTGACCATGGGGAAAGGTTCCTTCCAGGAGGGTCTAACGAGGGCTTGGCCTTCCGCTCGTTAGCCTGCTGAGCCTGCAGCGGATCTCCCACCAGGACGGGAAGAGCCGGGCGCGATTTCAGCCTTGCCGGCCGGCGGGCAGCAGGGGACGTGCTGCCCGCACCTTTCCTGCACACGTGCCCGCTGTAATACTGCCTGGAGCTTTGCATCTTCCCAGCAGCACCAAGCACCTCCCCGCCAAGGGGTTTATTAATCATTATCATCATCGATCGCCCGCAGCAGCGCTGGCTGCGGCGGTGCTTTTTGCTGATGCCTGCAACTCAGGAGGGATCGGAGCAAACCCAGGCAAATTTCTCAGCGCGCCGGCTGCAGCTCGGGGCCAGGGAGATCCCTTGAAAGCAGCAGCTTGGATTCACAGCCTCCCGATACCGCAGTTCCTCAAGGGAAAGAGATACCCGGAGGTTTTGGGGCTCCTCTTTGCAAAGCCAAATACCTCAACTCAAGAAGGCGGGGGGGGGGGAAAGAAGGACTGAACAAGCAGAGCGCTGCCCTGCATCCCCCGCGGATGGGCTATTTCAGGTTTAAATGTCCTGGGAGCGGAGGAAAGTGCTGCTGCTTCAGGAACGTGCTGCCTCCCACCCCAGACAGCGGTCCCCTCCTTACCTGGAATGAGTCTATGACGGCTACAATCATGTTCAGCAGCTCGCCACTTCGTAGGGTCTCATCTGGGAACTGGAAGAGTACAAAAAGCAAGGCAGGGCTCAGGAAAGGACACGAGGGAGAGGCCAGCGAAAAGCTCCTGTCCTCACAGCTGAGGCAAAACTCCTCCGCGGTTCAGGCTCGGACGCACGCACACGTTTCTCCTTGCAAGGGGCAGCATCGCCCTGCCTGACCCGACGGCTCGCCGAGGGCTGGACCAGAACCAGCACCACTTCCTAAACACAACGGGGGGGGGGGGGGGAGGAAGCGGCTGAGTGGGGAAAAGGAGCCAAGAAAGCGCAGGAGGGTTGACGGGCTGTTTTCTGCGCACAGCCCGGAGCAAGGCAGGTTCACTCGCTGCTCGAGAGGGCCGAGGGCTGCGAGGCAGCGCGCCGGCAGGCTGCTGCGAGCCAGTGCCCAGCACATCTGTGAGATGCAGCTGACACCAACCATCTGGACCGAGCGAAGCTGCGCGAGGAGTCAGGCTGCTTCGACTGCGGGTGGCAGGAGTCAGCCAGACCAGAGCGGTTAAAACTCCCCATTTTTCCCTATCCTCGCTAGGCTTTGCTCGCCGTTCCAGGGCCTCGTGCGTTACGCAGTGCTGCGAGGAAATATAAAAAAAATAAAAAATAAAAATCAACACGTGGGGCAAAAGGCCAGGAAAATTGGCGGCAGCAAGCTATGGCTGCACCGTTCGGATCTGGCTGTCCAGACAGGCTGTTCTCGGGACATTCTGCCTGACTCGAGCTGGTCACTACGCCCACGGGGGCAGGAACGGCCTGACCCCCCTTTGGGGAGGGAGGTTGTTAAACCCAAAGGACCAGGGAGGGGATCCAGCTGCTGCTTTACGCCGGGATTTGCCCCCCGGAGCACGCACCGTGCTGCTGCGTGGCACGGTGCCTGCTCTCGTGCAGGTTTTTCTCCCCTCCCCAGGCTGTTGCTGTACCCCTTTCCCCCCCAGAAGCTCCTGAGGAATGGGGCTGGACAGCCTCAACACCCGGCAGATGTTCCTGCTGAACCAGCCAGAAAGGAGGGAGGAGGAGGAGGTGGGGGGGAGGCAGCTCATTCCTCCCAGGGAATGAGAAAGTACACGCAGAACCGTGACCCCCTCCCCTCTTCTCCAACCCCCAGCACCGCTCCCTGAAGCTGGGCGATTGCTGGATGCTTGTTGGAAGCAGCCTCCACCCTGCAACCATTTCAAATAAAAGACTGAAGCCCGCACGGGGCTGTGAGAGAGCTCGACAGCATCCCGGCAGCAGGAAAGCAACAGCAGCTCTGTCCAAGACCCAGGCAAGGCTGCGTGAATTGGGACCGAGCTGTGACCTATCTGGTGCAGATGCCTGGCTCCTCGTTCCAAACGTGCTCTCTGCTAAGTCCAGCTGGCTCCACCTCAGCACCGAGTGCTGAAAGCAATAAAACCTTTCATTAAACCCAAGGGTTCGGGGCAGGCAGCAGAACTCGTTCCGAACGCTGCTTCCCCCGACTTTGACACGTCTGCTCGGAGCCTTCACCAGAAGAAAAGCAGCAGAGAGCAAAACCTCTTTAACCAGGGAGCGCAGACAACGCTGTGCTGGGAGCCAAGCACGTGCACGAGATGAAGCCGGGACAGCAAGGTTAGTAGCTCGCAACCCACGTCAGGTTTTAATGGGGCTGTACGCAGGGAGGACGACGGCTGAACATCGATCTCGATGGCAGCACGCTGATCCGCCCCCCCCCCCCATTTAAGCTGGCCGGGGGGGATGGATGGAGGCTGTGTTTGTGCTCAGCCTGACAAAATTTTTTCTAGGTTTTATGGCTTCTCTGCTGCTGTGTAACAGGCCTGAAGCTCAGAAGCAAACCTGCCGGCAGGAAGGCGAGGGGATGCCCCGTACATCCGAACGGGGGTTTTGGGGTGCCCGGCGGGCGCCTTACCTCCGTGTAAATGGAGGGGGTGAGGTAGCAGAGCAGCCGTACGTCGTCTTCCTGGCAGGCCTTCATGTCCATCATCAGGCACGTGTGCAGGTCCCCCAGCTGCGTGGCCTGGGCGAAGGACTCGTACAGGTTCATCTTCCCTGCCGCAGCTTTGCTAGAAGGAGACGCGCCCGGGTGAGAGGAGCCTGTCGTCCCCGTGGCGAAGCTTGGCCTCTTCCCCTCAATCCCCGCTCTGGCCTACCTGGCTTTTAAATAGTACAGGAGGTGGTAGCCGATCTTGGGTTGCTTCTGATAGAGCTCCGACAGGAGATCCAGCAGCAGTGAGAAACCGCTATTATCCTCCTGCATCTGGCAGAGGTTCCTTGGGGAGCACAGGACAGGGAGACAGCTACGTTACACGGGACACCACGCACGAGCTTCTCCGCTAAGGACGAGGACCGGCAGCTTGCAGGGAAACCCAGCTCCCAGTACCAGACGGTCCTGGCCGCCTGCTCTCGGTGCTGGACCCGGGGGCTACCTCTCCCACCCCTGCTGCAGAGGACCCAGCAAAATTCAGTTACTCAGGGATGCCAGGCTTCCACAAATGACCAAAGGAGCTGTGACTTTCCTGTATTTTAAGTCTACTAAACAAAACACGACGTGGACAGAATGAAGCAATAAACTCTTCTGATTCTGGGATCAGCCCTGGGGCAAGCAGGGGCACGGCAGAATTAGACCCACAGGGTTCACCCACGGTGGCGGTCAGGAAGTAAACAAGCAAGCCCTAACTAGATTATTCAAACATTTCAGAAAAAACATACCTAAATATTAGGTAGAGAGGCTTCCCCACCGACTCCTCCAGAGACCTGCGGGACAAACGCAACAGTCAGAGCTCTACGTGTCCCTTCCCTCCGCGCAACAGCAGGGAAACAGCCCCGGACCTTGCTCGCTGTGGTCCTGGGGCCATCAAGGATTAGCCCTAGCTAACGAGGAGACGGGAACAGTCCTGCTAACAGAATCCAGCAGTTCGGACTCCGAGCCCTGTTCCAACAAAATCCCGGAAGAAGAGCATATGGTGCTGGTTTGTGCGAGTACAGACGGGATGGATGGAGTATTTAGGACTCTACGTGCCTGGGTCAGACTGTCAGAAGCCACCAGAGCATCACCTAAACTGAGTTCTGACACAAGGACCTGTGGCAGGACCAAGGAAAATGGTCTCTTTCGAGCCCTGGATATGACAACTGTTGACCAGCTCCACGCTGACCGCTTGTGAACTCTGGATTGCTTCATAGGGGAAGCTGCTGGCTTCGGCACAGCCTTCCGAAAATGGTGAATGTTTTACTGGGAAAAGCCCAAGTCCCAGTGTGAAAGGATGAGACACAAAAAAATAAATTTAAAAAAAAAATAGATCCTTACTCCTCCGTGATTTCTTCTGGCAAAACCTCACCACGGAAATGAGCCTTAAATAGCTCCTGGAGGCAGGATGCGAGCACTGATAACTGCTCCGAGTCAAAGTCCTCCTAGTAAAGAGAAAGGAAGGAATGAGAGGAGAAAGCACAAGCTCAAACCCTGCCTGCCCAGCACAGGTACAGCTAGAAGGGACACAGCAGAGTCGCTGCTGAGGGGAACGGACCCCAAGCTGCTCAGAAGCCATTTTGCTGCTGTATTGCAGCACCAGGAGCTGCTCATCGGCAAGACAAGCCCTTAATTGACGTCCAGCTCTGAGGCACTTCACAATCACTGTGGTCCACTTATCCTCTAATGGTTAGTAATTCACTGAGCTCGGCTCTCCCTCTGCAAAGGGCTAACAGGGACCGAAGGCTCTTGGCAACGAGGATTTACACTCTGGCAAGCCCTTTTCCTGTGTTCCAACAGAGCGGAGAAACAGCTCTCGTGTGCTAAAAGGCCACTTGACTCTAAAGGGAGCTGATTAGAGGCAGGGGATGCAACCTCCCACGAACACTCAGCTCCTGGAAAACATCTGCAGCTCTTCTGCTGGGCAGGGTTTGTTGCAGCCTCTCCTGAGCACAAAGCCCAGCAAAAGCAAGGGAGCATCCCACGGCACACGCAGAAACCGCCAGAAGCTCCGCAAGACACTACAGCAGCCGCGCGGTGTGAAAACGCGAGCGTGCCTCACCCAGCGTCCCGTCCGAGAGCAACTACTGGGACATTTAGGATGGGATATAAGGAAACAGAGCATGGACGGAGTGATCTTCCCCTGCTAGACCCTTCCAGCAAGCAGCAGCTCGGGGATGCGTTTAACAACCACGGACAGAGCTGCCCAGCGCCATTTTGAACCCATTTAGGATTCGAGCGTCCTCAGGCTTCTGCGTCCCTCCTTCAGACGCAGCTCTCAGGGCAGAGCTGTGCAGAGCGGGAGCTGCCCGGCCCACCCCACTCCGGCCGCTCTGGTTTCACAGTTAGGCAGCAGCGTCGCTCCGGGTCTGTGCGGTTACCTCCAGGACTTGATCCACGATTTCCTGCATGACCTCACACTGAGCTTCCGTATCGCTGGAGCACAAAAACAAGAGGAAATCCAAGTTACATAGGAAGATACCGAAAAGCAGGGACAAGGGGACTTTGTGCTGAGCTGGCTCTGCTTGGGACCCCCCCCAGGACCTGAGAGTGGGGGGGGAGGCTCTGCTTTTGTGTTGGTGCCAGGCTTAGAGGAAGGCACGCAGAGATCCAGCCCTGGAAGAACACGCTGCACTGCTGCAGCACCTACTTATAAAAAGTGCTCGAGGTTGTCTGCAGCAAAACAAACAAATTAAATGACTAAAAGCATAAGATTAAATGCACTTAAAGCCATAAATTACCTTAAATCAGTCTACTATGCCAAGGTCTGCAAAGCAAGAGCTTTTTTTAACCTTCCTTAGATGGAATTAATTCCAAGGTCACTGAAAATCAAGAGTGGAGGTGGGGAAGTCCAGAGAACAGGCAAATATAGGTACGCCTCTGTCGGCAGGGAACGCGCCCCATGCAGAGATGTACCGAAACTCCCAGGCAGCAACAGCCCCAAGGGCCTAGGCGGCCTCCCCTCGTCAATCCAACAGCGGAGAAGGGTGAAACTCAGGGCCTTTTGCCTTCCTGTCACCGATTCAGAGAAATGCTGCAGCCTCCAGCAAATCGCCGTTGTGTCCTGGTCTCAGCCGGTCCCAAGGACAGATTACCAGGCTCTTAACCCAGCACTTTTCAAAACCACCTGGACATTTCCTGCGGGAAGTGTGCAGGAGGACCCTCCCCGTGTCAAAGGGAGACAAGCCACAAGATTGCGTTAGCTCTGAGAGAAAGGCTCCGGAGCAAACAGCACCGCACAACGGGACTAAAAGGTCCCGTGTGTCATTGCCCTGAAGAGATCAAGATGAAACGTTAACGCGACCAAACGATACCAACCTTCCTTTCTGCAGCTGCAGGACTTTATCCTTCAGTGACTCATCCAGCTGGTCCAGGAATGGCGTGATATCAACGGGCTCCTCCACAATGGTTTCTTTGATGGGATGAAACCTGAACTCCCTCTTCTTCCCTGCAACAAAGAAAGCAAAGTGGAAAAGTCTATTTTCCCAAGCAGCTACGTCTAAGTAGTACCGGAGGCAATCTCTGTCCTAACAGCAGGATTTGTGTGGGGCTGAAGCGGGGCCGGTCACCCCTCTAGGACACGCAGCATGTCCCCAGCGTGCGGTCCAGCCTCACATCTTCCCTTCACCCTTTAAAGACGTGTCCAGGTCACAGGAAGCTGGGATGGGATCGAAACGCAGGGGGTGTCCAGAATTGTGGTTCCCGTTCAGTCCAGTTTCTAAACCTGACGCTTTGCCTGTCCTTCAACATACTCAACCAACGTAGCCAGCTCGCAAGTCTCTCTCCACCCGAGGCACAAACGCTTGTGTTCAGGACTCTGGGACTGAGATAGCCCAACTGCTTTTCCACACCCTCATCCTCCAGGCTCATTCCAGGCCACAGAAATGAACTGCAGGAGACTCCCAAAGCGCCAGGGCCAAAGCAGAAGCGCTCGCAAAGAAGCTGCCCACGAAGGGATGGGACAAGGTGGCTGATCCGCTTTGCAAAAATCCTCTCTGCACGTGGTTTTCGAGCCTGTGTCCCTCTCAGGAGCCCCAAGCAGCTGCCAGGGCACCAATGGGACTACTGAAGCCAGTGAGTGCAGCAGGACAAAGTCCCATCCTCTCCCCCATCCTGGGGCCTGCGGCCCCTCCTCACGGCAGGGGTAACCCTCCGGCACGGCAGGAAGCCCGCAAGAGTCCTACCACCAAAGCCAGGAACCCCTTGAGATGCCTCTAGCTCCAGAGAGCGAGCAGAGGGGATTCTGGCCTCGTGCAGGCTTGTCAGCCCCACGGCTTCGAGAGCTTTCAGAGGGAGCGAGTGTAATGAAAACCTTGCGGCTGAGGAATTAAAGGCCTGAGCCTCATTAGCAGCTGCCTGAGAACAGAGACACCCTGTTCCCAAACGAACCATCCAGGCACAGCATCTGCCACAGGGATTCCCAACCACGCAGCGGGGCTTAAGGCTAGTCAAGACATCTAGAGAGGACACACGGGTGGAGAAAACGCTACTTTTGAACGGTTTAAGCTCTAGGGAATTACCAGGCAAGGAGGGGAAGCCCAACAGCCTTTCCCTTTGAGCACAGATCTGTTTCCGATCTACTGAGTCTGGCTGCCGGGGACTGGGAAGCAGCAGAGCATCGGCCTTGACATCCTTCCCTTGCAGAAGGAAACCTGGATCTCAAGAAGGGGGTCTGCCTCGAGCACAGCAATTCCTGCCGCTCGTGGGAAAGGGGTTTGGTGGGAACTATGCTTACAGATGGCTGTCTTGGGATCCTCCATCACGAAGGGAAGGTGCCCGCAAAACAGCAGGGAAACACCGTCCAGCGGAGAGGCAAACGGCAGCGATTCATGCTGCGGCGACGCAGAAGTACTTGAGAACATTGGCGCTCGGCTGAGTGCGCTCCTCACCTTTGCTGTTCAAATCTTCTTCATCGTCACTGAATGCGGCCTCGGCGTTGTCATAGCAACTGTCATCCTTTTCTGACATATGATTGTCCATCTCCATGGAAACGGGTTCCTCAATCTTGACTGCAAGAACGTACGCAAAGGGGTCAGAGCAGAAAGTGAGGTTACGGTGGCTCCTCGCGCAGCCGAGGGGAAGGGCAGGCTCTGCCTACGAGTCACCTCTACCGATAAAAAGGCTCCGGCAAAGAGATAAAAGTGCTTTGAAAAAAAAGGAAAAAAGAGTCCGGGCAAGTGTCAGACCCTGAAATACTCAAGCTGGGGAAGGGCACTCCCAGCAACCCCATTTAATCGTCCCCGCTCGGTGCCAAGTGTGGCAGGACCAGGGTATTTTCCACCCAAGCTGCCCAGCATCCTTCGTGCTTCATCCCTCACCCAGGCCAACAGCAAAGCCCGAGTCCCTGAGCAGAGCGATGGCTTTGCCAGCTCCGCGAGGCCGAGGAGCTCGGGGCAGCAGGGTTTGTGGTTATGTGGGTCCCTGCAGCCGGAGCAGCAGGAAAAAAAAAAAACCAGACAGGCTTACAGACACAGCAGATCTGGCAAAGCAGCAGCACTCTCCTGCTAAATACAGGTTAGAAATGCTTGCTCTTTGCTTAACCTAATTAAGTTAATCAATTAGCCTACAGAAAAGAAAGGCTAAGTAGCCCCTATGGAGCAGAGAGAGAAACGATTAAGCGTGCATCTTCAGTGTACTGCAGGGCTGAGACGAAGGGAGACCACAACCATCCATAAATACCAGCACCCGGAGCCCTCCTCTCCCCGGCGTCCCGGTCCAACCCTCCGGATGCTGCTCTTGCTGCAGGGGAGCCGGGAAAAGCCCCATCTCTGGGAAGGCAGCACCTGCCGCAGCCGCCCTCCGCCACGCCCCCCCAGCTCCCTACCTTCGATGGGGGGCGAGGGCGAACTGCAGAACTCCGGGAATTTCTCCCTCAACATGGCGCGGAGCTCTTTGTCCAGCTTGGGGTTGTCGAAGAGAGGGGCCAGATGTCTGTAGGAAGGGAAAGGGGTGAGAAAGAGCCGGGATGCGGTGCCCTGCTGCGTGGCTTCACCTCGGTGGACGTGCAGGGGGATCTCCTCCCTTACGTCAGGGCTTTGGTTTGCGTTACGGACCACAAGCTACGAGGTCCCACCTTCCCTCCTGCAGCTCAGCCGGGGTTCCCTCACTTGGACCTGGGTCACCAGATGGCAGGTGGGAAGGGGAGAAGAGGTCTTTACCTCCTGGGAGGGGAACTTGGCTGATGCAGGAGCTTTCTGCAGGCTGGAGCACCATGAACAAGGCTGCTCCGTTCAGCTCGGGGACCAGAAAGGGCCGGGGACATTTCCATTCACCTGAAGCGGCGTGGCTATAGCTTTTTTTAACCCACCCATTCCCTTGCTTCAAAGGAACAGCTCTCAGGACAAGCCTCAGCACCATAAAGACACAACTATGGCTTCTTCCATGGTTCATACACAATACAAACGTCCCCCGCAGCTCCTACAGAGCCTGGAAGTCGTTTTGACTAGGCTGGTGAGACCCAGGAAAACTGGTGCACAGCAGTTGTATAAACGTAGTAAAATTCAGGGCTGCCTTACGCAAGGACTCGCTTCTCCACAATGTGGGTGAGAGAGTTGAACACGCCTTGCCGGACGTGAGCCTCCAGTGGAGGGTAGAAGTTGGGAATGATCTGAAAACAGGAGAACGACCACGTTAGTGCCACGAAACCTTCTGCTTCTTGGGTGACCCTCGATTCAAGCACCACATCGCAGCTGCCCTCGACCGAGAAGGGCAGCAGGAGAGCTCTGTGAGTGCATCATCTCAGGGATGGGGGATAGGAGGGTGGGGATCAACCCATGCCTTTGGCTTTTCTACCCCAGAGAGCCAGCCGGTGCATCTCCCAGGGATGAGAAAACCACACAGACGCTGCCTCGCCAGCTCGGAGAAGCCCTGCGGCTCGCCAGGGCCATGCTCCAAGCAGCAGCGACTGCTGCAGGAGCGGGAGGGGGGGAACATGAGAAGGGCAACCTAAACAACATTCAGCTCTGTCCACACACACAGTCCTTTGCTTCTGGAAGGAGTAAGAGGACTCCTCCCTGAAATCTGGGTCATCCCAGGAACCTTCTACCTAGTTCCTCTGCCAGAAACCAGCAGCTGCTCTGGGATTCGGGCAGCACGGGGACGGGAGCACACAGAGCATGCTGGGCGTGAGGGAGGAAAGCGATGCAATTGGTAACCCTTCCAACGCTCCTGCCATGGAAAGACCTCGCTTCCAAGAAACACCATCAGCCCTCCCTGGGACCGAATTACTGGAACCGGCCGCTCTCGGCACTGTTTTCCCCAGGACCAGCTCTGCTCCCTGGCTGTCCTTTGAAAGGGAGATGATGGGTCTCACTTGTCCGCCGTTGCAGTGAGATTCTGTTTGCCCTCGGGAGATGACACTGGGCCAAACATTTCATTA
Source organism: Balearica regulorum gibbericeps (assembly GCF_011004875.1). NCBI lineage: Eukaryota > Metazoa > Chordata > Aves > Gruiformes > Gruidae > Balearica > Balearica regulorum. The sequence continues at coordinate 1,411,297 of NC_046211.1, forward strand.
GATACTAAAGGGAACAATTCAGAAGCCAATTTTGGAAGGATTTATTTGCAGAGTTGGGAAATCTTACGTGTGTTCCCACAGTGGCATTCCCATTAATGAATGACACATGGGCCCAATGCTCCGACCTCCAAGAACAGCACTGGATTTATCAAGAGACCTCGAGGACTCACCAAAGCCTCTCGTGGCTGGTTTTAAGAGACGAATAATTTGGCCGAGCGTCCGCAGCAGCGTGCCTGACTGTGCTCTGAGCAGATCAGCAAGGGGAAAATCCCTCCTTAATTTCGAATAGGTAAGGGGAGGTTAAAAGAGCTGCCAGCGGATACTGAGCTACTCTGCAGCCTATTTCGCAATCAAGAGGCTCAGAGCAGAACAGACCAGATGATGCACTGAGGAATGCGGAGGAAAAAAAGGGGGAACGGCTTTTTTGGTTTGGTTTGGTCGGTTTTAGTTTGCTTTGGGGCAGTGACATGGCACTATTTTGCTGCTCCGGTATCACCAGCTGTAGGGATTAATGAAATTCCCTTCCTGCGTGATGGAAAGGCAACAGGTCTTTGTCCCAAAACTCTCTGGGGAGCAAAGATCTGTGTCTTGCCTGAGCCTCCGCAACTGTTCCTGCCCTTCACGACCGGTCAGCACAGAGCAAGGGGCATCCCGCGAGCTGTGCAGCTCACCACTTGACTGCTCCCAGCTTCTGTCTTGGCAGAGGAGGAAAAGCACTGACCTACACCAACGTGCTGCTGCACCAGCGACGGAGAGCACGGCTGAAGGGCCCGGCTGCAATCCCTAATGGAGGACCTCCAGTCCAACGCACTTCCACTCCTCCACACCACGGACAAGTGTACGAGGCTAAAACAAGCCCCCGAGGCTAAAACAAGCCCCTGAGGGTGACACAGTGACCGGCTTTCTTTGGAGAGTGACCTCTGCATAGCGGGCTGGCGTAAGCAGAGGAGAGTGCGGCCGTTTCGCCGTACACTGTCCCGTCCCACTGGTGGCAGAGGGACTGCGCAGACCCCAGCGGTTGCTTTCACATCCCTCATCACTCAACCCCCGTCATGCAACTCGTTTGGCAAGCCACGTAAATTCCCCGGAGAGCGAGGGGCGGCTCACCCGGCACATGAAATCCAGCAGCGTGGCGGTGATGGCAGGGTGAGGCTTCATGGAGTGATGCATCACCAGAATGGCAGGCTCTGGAAGGAGAGAGCAGGGAGCCCTGTGCTGAGAGCCCCAGAGATGCCCATACCCCCTCTGCCCCCCAATTCCTTCAGACCCAGCGCAGAGGGAACCCCCTTCTTTTGGCTCGTACACGCCCTTGCCCTCATCCAGCTCCTAAATAACACTCGGGCTTCAAACAATGGCCAGAACCAACTTCCCTGCAGGCAGGGGCACCCGGTGATGCTCCCGGCTGTATCAGTCCTTGCTCAGGTGCCCTGAGCCCTGGGACAGCCCCGCACGGGGACGGACGCTCTGGGATCAGCCCCTGACCTCGAGGAAGACGCTTGCCCCTACCACGGATACAAAAACCGCAATTAAAAGTGGCTCTATCAAAGCAGCTCTCCTGCAAGCCAGCAAATGTCAGGAGTTCAGGGCAGGGGAGGGAACTGATGCCCTTTGGAGATAATTTTTTGAGCTTTCCCCACCCAATCCCCCTAACTCTACCAGCTCTGGAAGCCATTAACCCCTTCTTCACCCCCTGCCCATTCAAAGAAAGACGCCCCGTGGAGTACCGATATTCATGATGCTGTCCTTCTCGGGGTTGAAGAAGAGCCAGTCATAGAATAGGGCCAGTTTGGCATTTGAAGCAGCAACGTTGGACTAGAGAAGAAAAAAGAAATACTACAAACTGTCTGATGAACACAGCGCTGAGCCCTCGTCCCCTCTGCACGCCCGACGTGCCGGGCCCTGCTGCTGCGAGGTGAGGGCTGGTGATGTTCTTCCCACGAACAGGATAGGGCAAGAGCTGGTGAAACCCCCCCGCCAGGTACCCGCTGCTGCTGTGTTTTCAGAGAAGGTGGGAAATTCTTGAGCAAACCTGCCTGCTTTGAGAGCAGCTCCAGCCAGGGCAGCCCCAAAGCCTGGGAGACACAAACCACGTGCTCTGCAAAGCGCAGCCTGGCTACAACCCTGAATCGTATATAATTGGGCCCCACACAACCCTTGGTGTTATCTGCTGTGCGTTCATGGGCAAAGCAACAGCCGTTTCCTCGGCAGCTTCTGCTCCGTTTGACAAGTGCCGCAGACCACGGTCCTGGGTGGCACAGGGGACGACGTCCCGAGCGGAGAGAGCGGAAGCCAATGAGGCACCTCGTTGCACACGCTCTCGCACCTCGCTGGGGCAGGAGAGGCCCCACGCTTTGTAGACGGGCCATAAACATAAAACAGAAACATCAGCATCAGCAGGTTACCGCTTTCCCTGCAAGGGAAGGGATCCCAGGATATTACGTGACTCGCTTTCGGGTCTGGCCCTCACAACTCACCGTGCAGGTGGTGAGCAGCCACCCGATGATGGCCCAGCGCGGGAGGATGTCGGAGCTGAGCACCTCGTTGGAGGGGTGGACCACGCCACAGATGTAACGTATGAGGTCACAGCGCAGGGACTGGCTATCGGGGGTGGACAGGTACTGTCGCTGAAACCAGTCCTGGTACCGCTTCTGCTGGCCGAACCGGACCTGAAGGGAGAGACGCAGGTTTTGGGAAAGGCTGCTAGAACCACGGTCTGCCATTCTTTAAGCTGCCTCTTTTGGCAAACTCTGCTTCGCGCCCTGCTCCCCCCCACCAGCCCCACGCTGGCAGCGTCTTCAGAGAGACCGAGGAAGCAAAAAGGCCATTGTGCAGCGTTCTCACGCAGGGCCCGTCTCCAGCCGAGCGGACGGGATCACACGCCCCGCGCGTGCGGCGCGGCGCAGCCCCTGCGAGCGGCCTCGGAGGCAGAGCGAGGGGGGAAGCGAGCTCTGCCTGGTGTGCGAGCAGAGATAACAGCTAACCCCGGTGCTGTCGCTGCGCAGCTCCCGGCCTCTCTTGGATACGGTGCTGCTGTTGTCAGAGCTCCGATAACCCACCGCATCGCAGCCATTCAGAGAAAGCGCTCGCCTTGGAAAGCGGCCAGCCAGGAGCAATGTTCCCCTGCAAAGCTGTTTTGTGCCTTTTAATGAATACCAGGGATGTCTCAGGCCCATCTACATCAGCCTTTCCTCCTCCTGTTGCCGTTAAGATGCCAGAAGCGAGAAATACTCGCACCAGTAAAGCTCTGCCCTCCCTCCCTGTGCCCAGTGACAGCGTGGGAACAGGACCGGTGCACCGTGGACCAGGCAGGGACGTCTGTCCTCTTCCCCCGTGCGGGCACAGGACCCCCCAGGACGAGCACAAGGGAATTACCCGCGAGGTCATGAAGAGCAGCTTGGTTTCCATGTCGGGAGTGAGGCGACACGCCAGGAATTTGCGAGAAGTCCTCGACTGGAGGAGCTGCAGGACACCTGGGGAGAGACAGAGAGGTCGGTCTGCGCTCGCACGGTGCCACGGACGGCACGGCATGAAGGGGATCCAGGCAGGCGAGCTGAGTTCAGAGCATTAAGCTCCGTTTTCCCAAGGCTACAGGCAGCGGAAAGGGATCAAGATTTTGGCTGGAAAAGATCTCCTAAAACATCTCCTGTCTGGAGCGAGCATTTGTCAGAGATCACTAATGAGGACGCCAGGGAGGAGAGCCTGAAAAAAAAGGGAGAGAGGATGCACAGCAGGGCAGGGATAAGATCTGGAGGAGAAATGAGAAAGTCCAGACGCTAAGTCCCAAGCCATAACCAACGGAGCGCGCATTCCCCATCTCCTACCCCTCGGCCAGGGCACCAAAAAAGCAGGGTCAGCATAGAGAGCACCCGTCCTGCGCTGTGCCAGCGCCCAAGGCCAATTCCTCCCCTGGAATTACCCAGATGTAACAAAAAAGATCAGACATAACAGAAAACGGATGATGGGAAGGAGAAGGGGAGGTTGCAAAAGCCGCTCTCGTTCCCAGACAGCCGCGAAGAGGAGGAATTTATGACCTGAGCGAAGAGGCTTCGCTGCTACTTGACGAGACCTGAAGGATTTACAGGGCAGCCAGCTCTGACGCAGACAGACAGGCGCCAGGGACGTTGCACACACGAGGTGCGCTTCGCTCTCTCGCCGTTTGGAAGTCATCCTTCTGCCGTGCAGCCGGATGGTCACACCTGGGGGACGGCTGGAGGAGGGAAGCTTCAAAGCAGAAAGAACAGATGCCGGCTCCCGCGGAGCTCAGAGAAAGGGTGGAGCGAACTGCGCGTCGGGGGGGAAGAGAGCCATGAAAGCACCTTGCTTGTTAAAAGCTCCCAGCTGCTCGGAGGGAGGGACGGGTCCTGTGCCCGGAGCCACCCTCCGCTGCGGTTTTCCCTTGCGCTCGGTGCCGCCGAGCTCTGGCTCTGGTCGCGGGAGCGAGGAGCTCAGCAAGATTGCCTGGGATCGGAGGTTACAGAGCGATACGAACCCAAGAGCATGTGGACTGGCAGCTGCTAGAGATAACAGCCACCTTGCAGAGCAATTATTGCAGGCTCTCAGCAGGCAAGAAGGCAAAGAAATAGTCTTATGACCACCTGCGGGGGAAATTATTTTGGGGAGGGGGGCCTTCCAGGCTCCGCAGGAGCAAGTACAAACGAGGGCACTCCTGGACAGATCAGCTTCTGCTCAGATTCCTCCCATTCGGCCCCCAGAGCCAACTGCGGGGTCTTCCACGGGACAGGGAGGAGCGACAAACCCCCGGGGACACGTGTGAACTCTGCCCGCACCAGCGCTTTGCAGCAGGGAGAAACACGCTCGCGTGTGCGTGGGCTTACCCAGGTGTCGTCTCAGCTCTGCGAACCGTCGAGCAACGCCACGGGGCCACTGGTTGTGGTTTTAAAGAGAAGAAAAAGGGAACGAAAGGAGAAAGGGCAAACACCGCAGGGAGTTTGCTAGCTGTCAGAAGAGAATGAGCCAGGAGCACTGATGCTAGCCCCAATTTAGGTACCGTTTCGATGGGTTATTTGGCTAAAACTGGCAGCAAATCAGGAAATAACCCTGACCAGCTGCCCCTACGGGTGTGGGAAGCAAGTGAAGCTAGAGGGACCTTTGTTAGGTGCCCCAAGCGTGGACATGAAAGCTCAGCACTCAGCTGGGAAGATCCAGACAGAGCTAAGAAACGCTTCTAGTGAAGGTACAGCTGCAGGAAGAGGCAGGGCTGAGCCCTGGAAACGTGAAACGTGAGCCTTCCTTAGGCATCGGGCTAAGATTCCTCGGCCTCCGCAAGCCCAGCAGGCTAATTCTGATAACCCAGAGAGGGGAACTCGGTCCCTGCAGCCCTTCGGCTGGCAAATCTCAACAGAGAGCAGCAATGATGGGAGACAGGTTCTGGAGATGGAGGAGAAGCCAGAGATCACAAGGCTTAAGGAGCATTTAATCAAATGATGTGCCGCCAGTTTCCCTGAGCATAATCTGAGCTCTTTAAAGTGACGTTAACGCGACCCCTGAGAGCAGAACAGGCACTGGGGGTGGCGAGTAGAACACTTTAAAGCCCCATTTCCAAAGACTCACTAGAATTACTGCAGACAGATAATGATGTGGTAGCCCCTAGAGAAGTGAATAATTTATACCAATAAAAATTATAAACATAACACTCTCTCCATCATGTCTATTTTGACCCAGACTGTGCAGAGAGCTGAGTGTTCGGCACGCCAAGCGTGCAAGGAGAAATAAAATCCCATTTAGAAAGTGTCAGTTGCTGCATCTTCTGGATTTCTTGCTTTAGAGCTATGGAGCTTCATCGGGTTCTTTCCTGGAGAGTCTGAAGGACTCGGACACTTTATATCTTTGGGCTCCAATTTCATCTCAGCTTAATTAAAAAAAAGCAACTACAGTTATGGAAGCGTTAAGTCCAGAACAAGCAATGCAATTAATGACCCTTCTCATGGCACAGCTGCATTCTCATGACCTGTCATTACAGCTGCCTGAAGCATCTGTTTTTCAGGATGGTTTAAAGCCCAGACACCTACAAAACCTCTGTAGCATTTAAAAACAAAATGGCAAAAGCTTCAAAGCGCCGGAGTTGAGCACTGGAGACTGGTCTGGGCCCTGCTCCTGTTCCTAAGCTCCGTGCAGCCAGCAGGAAGCTGCTTTTGGAGGCATCTTCTTCTAGTTAGTGACAAGAGAGGCTTGGAATCAGCCACGTGGGCCTTGACGCTGATGGAGGTGGGATCACAGGGTATAATTATAGCTCTCTGCATGCTCTCCTCTAAGAGAGCATCTGGAAGGAGCCCACACACCCAGCGTGGTTTGCTTTAGGGCTGTAATAGAGCCTCTCGGCTCTAACACGGTCCCGAGACCTGAGCTAGACAGGGTGTGCAGAGTGAAAAACCGGCTGCTGCGCAGGATTTTTCCTCCAATCCTCCCTGGAATGGGCTGACAGCCCTGGCAGCCTTGCCACAAGGGAGCGAGCAGGCAGGAGGAGGTTGCCTGTGGCTAGCGGGGTCCCGGCTGAGCACGGGCAGGGCAGGATGGAGCTGGCCACCCCTTCGGCCCTGCCTACCTGTGAACTGCGCGCTGAGGACCTGCGGGTTGTGGATGATGTCCCTCCAGAGCTGCTCGAACTCGGGTATCCTCGCAACGTTTTGCAGCAGCCTCACAAGGTCCCGGCCGATCATGAAGCAGTCCATGAACTGGGGAAAGGAGAAGGAAAAAAAAAAAACCACCGAAAAAGTCTCATTTACTGTTTTCCTGCTCCTGAGCAGGGGGGAAGAGAGAAAGCAGGAGGGGAGGGGAGGAACAGTCAGTCCTTCAACCTTACGCTGGCTCCAGATGATTCACTCTTTGCACAATATCTACGCTCCTGCCCCTGGCAGCCTGCCCCTCTTTTGAAGCTAGCAGGTTCTGAGAGGCAGGGTGACAGGCGGGAAGGTCAACGGCTATTTTAAAATATTCTCTCTCTTGTAAAGCAAACAATCGGCCCATAAATCTGACATTTTCTCTCCAGGACTGCAGCCAGTCTCTGAAGTTAGGACTTGACACTTGGTCCTTCCCACCCAGCAAGGAGGAAGGGGAGAGCGGGCAGCACTCAGACCAGCGGGCGGGGAGCGCAGAGCCATCGCGTCCCGCGGGGCTGGGATGCCAAACGAAGGATTTCTGCCTACACCTGGCTTTGGTGGCTTCTCCTGCACCAAAGGGACCAAAGAGTGGCCTGGAGCGGGCTGTCACGTTCTCTGTAAGCCTGCAAAGATGCCGGCTGCCTCCCCAAGGGAGAAACCGACGTTCTTGCAGGTATGGTAAGCCACAAGCAGCAGGAAGAGAACGGTTTCAACCCTTGTGGACTGAATAAGAGAGAAAGAAATGAGGCAGCTCCATCAAAACAGCTGCTCTCCCCCTCTGCAGCCTGGAGTCTGGTGGGATAGATGGTGTAAACGGGTTCAAAAGCCGTTCGCAGCTGCACTGAGAATGAACCACACACCACCGTCTGCGCAGCGCAAGCTGCGGGGAGACTCTGAGAAGTCTCGCGCTTCCAGCTGCGCGAGGAACACGGGCAACACCACCTCACGTAGACCCAGACTCCTCAGAGAGGCAGGACTCTGTTCCCAACCATCCCCTGCGTCCCCAGATCTGCTCACCCGTTCACGGAGGAGGGAGATGCAGAAATCCACCTCCTTTTGACGAAGGGCCTGGAGCTGAGACGTGCCGTGATGGTCCACGATGAGCCGTAGGTAGGTGTACACCGCCATGGCTATCAAGAGGCTGCTTTTCAGTACCCACTCTCTGGAAAGAGAGAAGAAACACCTTCAGTCATCTCCGTGAGGGAACCGCAGCCAGAAGGGATACAAACGTGGAGGCTCAGGACGGAGGAAAATGAAGCGCAAAGGAAAAGGCAAGAGCAGGGACCCCAGCCTGTTGTGCCAGCCTGGAGAACGTTCCTTCACGGACCATTCCCTGCTCCATACCGGGTGCTTGCTACGCTTTGGTCCAACTCTTCCTCCCCCCAGGACAGCCCCATCGCAGTCCCCTCTCTGGGTGCTCGCACCCTGAGCTCTCGGGCAGGGCGGGAGACGTGCTCGTGCAAAGTGCTGGCTGGATTTCCAAGGCCACAGAGATGTTCACCTCCACAACAATCTAAGGTATTTGCAACCGCAAGCAATAAAGCGCTCCGGAGCAAGTAGAGGGAGCAGCTGCCCCACGAATAGACTTGACCTTGATGCCAGCACCGTCTGCCACAGGAGCCTCTTTAATGATCTCCATAGCCAGAACAGCACCGAGGAAGAGACGACACACCAGGACAAGCTACGAAGGACCTTCCCACGGGCTCAGGCTCCGAACGTTCTCACGTGCACCCGTGCGAGACGCATTTTCGTGCTCCCCTGCCGCCAGTCTGCCAGTGCCAAGTGGATTAATCCAGCGAAAGCGGTGGCGTTCTGAGCAGCGGGTCACACGGGGCAGCTGTTAACGAGATACGGCAGCTCTCGAGCCCCGCGCTGGGCTGGGAAGCAGCTCCCGCAGCACTGGGGCAGAGGAAGAGCTGCCCCTGCCCTGGCTTGACCGGGCAACGGTGTGTGGGGCAGAAGGAAAAGAGCAGGGGAGCTGGAAGCACCAAACGGCAAGATCTGGGGAAAACCAGATGCGCTTAAGCTCAAATACTAGGAAGATTTGCGAGAGGGCAGATCTAGCTGCGTAGAGAGGGTCTGCGGTGGGAGAGACATCGCAGCCCCGTCGTGGGTATGGCAGGAATCTGTCCCACCTCGAGGAAGGACAGGGGCAAGCGGTGCTTCATACCCAGGACCAGCTTTCTGGAGGCAGATTTATTAAGGCAGACACTTATTTATGAAGGCAGGCGCTTCAGCCCCGCTGCCTCAGAGCGGCTGAGCCCACCGGCAAAGCATTTCCATCGGCCGCTCCGCCGCCGTCTCCTGCCTGTGCTGCCCGTACGGCAGCGCCCGGTCTGCTGGGTGTGCCGCGTTCTCAACCTCCCTTATCTAAGCTCAACAATAAATATTCTCAATCCATAAAAAGGACCTCGCGGGCTTGGTTATTTGCAATGGATGCCAAGAACGGGCCAGGGCGGCTCGGTGATTGATCACCCACAGCATCCCCTGGCTCAGCGAGCCATAAATCAGAAGCCCCGTGGAAGTGCCACCGCTGCGTGCAGCGGCCGTAACGCCACGGCCACCCGAAGAGACACCAGCCCAGCGGCAAACGAGTCGGCAGCCCTAAATCATCGTGGAGGGGAGCCTGGGAAGACGTGACAAGCGTTTGCTTTCCCAGGCTCTTCTCCCTGCATCTAGCTGGATGGTAGGAGCAGGTTAATTAGTCGGCTGGGCGAGTTGGCCGGGGAGCACACGGTGCTGAGCGGAGGTTACGTTAGGGAGGATGTGGGAGTAATTAAGGCCAGGATCCCGGGGGGCTGGCAGGTCAGCATCTCCCCCTTTTCCCACTGAGGGCTGCGCAGAAAATAAAAACGCTGTCAAAGGGAGGGGGCAAAAGCCACCCCCAGCCGCAGGATTCATCGATCCGACAGGCAGAGGAAATGAAAACACTCGGAGGAAGCATCGCACTTGTGCTGCCATTAGCAGCAAGAAGCTAAATTAACACCCGGCTTTTGAGAGGTAGCAGACTTGCCTCCTCTCCGAGGCGGGCGGTGCTTGAGAAGCAGCTTTGCTGTAACTGTTTTTAATTAAACCAAGCACTCAACACTCCGAATGTGGCATCAGATCTTCACACGCGTGGCTTTAATTAAAGTTCTGCCTTTCCCTTAATCAAAGCACATAAATCCCGGCAAAGAGCTGCAGGTTCTCCCTTGGGCTCGCTTCCAATCCTCAGCTCTCCTCCTGCTCAGACAGTTTCTGTGCTGCTACAGTACGTAGCACTGACACCCCAGCAATACCTCCAACAGCGGCCGAGCCTTTTCCTCTCACATCTCCTCCTCTGAAACTCCGCAAGCGACAAAGCTCGGCTGTTATTCAAAGCACGGAGCTTCCTCCTGCAGATCCGCGGCCAGACGTGGCTCTGGATCACCACCGAGAAGCCGCTACTTCTCCCACAGTCCGACTGTTTGCAGTTATGTGTTTGCAAGACAAGAGCTGCAACGTGCTTCGGTGAGACGAGGAGCGCTTCCGAGATGCTCCAAGGTGGCGAGTAGTACCAGCACACGGGAAGACCCCCGTCAAGAGCTGGCAGGGGCTTAAATAGGGTTGAAAATAGAAAAGTTGAGCTTAGCACAAAGGCAGGCGAGGCAATACTGCAAAGAACGGAAGGTCAGCCAAGCCCAGGAGATCTCAGAGGGTCTCTCCTTCCCGTGCGTGGTGGGGGCACTAGATGGCACTCGCAGCAGCGCACACTCGCACAGCTATTCCCGGAATAAAAATCACTAGGGCTGTTAGCTGCGGCCAAATAAATGCTCTAACAACTTGATTGTTCACCGCTGTAATAAGCGATTTTAGGAGAATCGCTGCTATTATAGACAGCGCTCGGTGAAAAGCTATAGGCTATTTAAAAATAATGACTCTGCCCAGCCAACGGCTGCAGTTTGGAATTCTGCTTATCATCAATTAGCGGCTGCTGTGCCAACAAAGGACAATGCTGAGCCCATAGGACAATACTTCCCAGATGGCCTGTCCACAACAAATTAAAGTTGCAGCCCTGATGAAGCGGGAGCTGTTTAAACAGAGGAAGTTTTTTGGGCAATTAACTCTGTCCTACTCCTCCAAAAGGAACACCTCCCCCACAGCTCGGGGAAACTCAGGAAGAAAATATTCCTGGGATGCTGCTCCGGAGCCACGCGTGCTCCTCAGCCACACGAGGCGATGCCACCCCACTGCCCAGAGGGTGGGCTGATCACCTACGGGTGCTGTACATTCGGGAAGAGCCGTGTCCTCGCACGGGAGAGGTTATCAGCCCGGGCAGAATATCTTATTTGACGCGACGCGCAGCCCCTCTTCAAACCGAGGTTTGCTAACGGAGGGATTTCAGGACACCCTCCCACACACAACCTGCAGCAAGAGGGCTCCGAGAGCTCGAAATTCATGCCACGGCTTGAAAATATGCTTGGTAACACAGTAAGGGAACGCAGAGGTCTTCTGCACAGGAAACCCCATCAACACACTCCCAGACGGGCTGTCACCGCAAAAAACCACCGGCCCGAAATCTGCCTCTCTTGCGGTGAGCGGGACAACCACCCTCTTAGCAGGCAGGCGAGGAACGCTCTCCCTCGCTTCGTGCCCGGCCGCTGGTCTCTTCAGACTTGAGCCAGCCTTCGCCAGCGCCTCCCGAATGGTCGTACCTTTGCTCGGTCAGTATCTCCAGGACGTTCTCGGCCAGCCAGATATTCTTCGCTGTCACGTCCCCACCTGAAAACGAAAGAGCAAGAGGGAAGAGAAAAGCCAGTCGGATGAACGGGAACGGTTCCGTTGCCAGACTCCGTTGAATCACCGATCGTTTCGACCCCAGCATTCCCAATAAGACAAAGCTCATTAAGGGAGTTTGTTCCCTGTCTGGAGCACGCGCTCCTGCCTGGTCCCGCTCTGCCTGCCGCACGTGCTTGGCTGTTCCTAGATACAGCACATTTCTGTGAGGGGATCGAGGGGGTCTTTGCTGCAACGGTTTTCCTGCAAAACGACTGTGATAATATATCCTTCTGGGAAGCAAAGGAGAAACCACAAAGGGATGAGATTCAGTAGCTGGGATAGAGAAAACATTTGCAGCTGCTGAGCCTACAAAGGGGAAACGGCGTCTGCAAAGAATGCCCAAACCCTCCAATAAAGGCCAGGTGTCAAAGCGGTGTCTCACGCCCTCGGCGCGGGCCTTCAGCACGAAGCTGGAGCCTTCGGCCGACATCGCTGGGAGCGGAGCGGGACTCCTGCTCGCAGGGGCACAGAAAATGCCTAAAGCAGGCAAGCCAAAACAATGGAATCATAACAATTAAAACATCGTAAAAAGCGGTGAGAAGTGAGACAGCGGCATCCTTCCAGAACAGAAGGGGCCCTGAACGGGGAGGTGCAACCGAGGGGAAACAAGGGATGCCTCCACCAGTGATTTTTTAAACGTTCTGTGTTTACACTGTGACAACAGGGCCAGGGCGGCTTGGCTCACGCTCAGGACTCCGTCCCCTCCCTCTCCATTCTTCCTCCCCTGAAGGGCAGACACGGCAATTTCCAACCCAGGCTGCCCAGCCCCGTGTCACAGGCGCATACAATAAAAACACAATGTCAGGTTTTACGGTGGGACATTAATTCCTCCTTCGTGGACGTCAACGGCCAGTGCCGAGTAGAGAACACGGAAGAGGCACCGTTCCTGTGAATCCGGAAAGGCGTGTGTACACGTGCATGGCCGTGGGGCGCTCACACTGCGGGCTGGGGGGAACACACTACCGTACGGCCAGTGCCACCTCCCTGGAGGAGCCACTGACTTTACGTGGGGTGAAACAGCCTCCTGCGTCCCTGATGAGTTACATACAGAGGAGCCACACGCACGGCTCTTGCCGTCCTGGAGGTCAGAGCAAGGACTAAAGACGATCCTGGTGCTCTTACGCAGTGCTACGGGGTGAAAGCTGGCAGCAACAGGAACCAATACACTTCCTGGCTGTTCCAGCACTTGCCAGAAGCCTCTTGGCTCTCTCCGTGATTCACCCTTGCGTAGAGGCTGTTGGGAGCAACAGACTCCTGAAGGTTTATCCTCCGCTCCATCCTCCCTGGAGAGATTTCCTCACCAGACGGGTTGGGGCAGGCTTGGTGCTGGGTACAGAGACACTCAGGAAGCCTGTCCGGACCTGGCTGCCTGGCAGCACAGGCTCTGATGCCACGAATCAACCCCGGTACATCGCCGACAGCGCCCGGCCTGCTGACACGAGCAGGGGGGGAGACGCAGGTAGCGAACACCTCGCTCCTGCGACACGACTCACCTGCAATCTGCTTCATGAAGGTCATGCAGACGCCATCCGCGCCGAGCACCCCGCTCTTCACCAGCTCCCGCAGCAACCACACCAGCTGGGCAGAGGGAGAGATCAGCGCAGCTTTTGCCATAGCCTCCCCCACGACACCTCTTCCCAACACCGCGGCTGCCTCGTTTCCCTTCCTTAACGAGTCCTTAACGCGGAGCAAAGGAGCTCCACCGGTGCCAGCTGCCTCCCAAGATCTCCACACTCAAACACCCTCTGCTCATCCTCTGCCTGGTTGGTGTGAAAGGAGCGATTTTGGGGAGAAAAACCTTCTCCTCACCTGGGTCCGACAGGTGTCCTGCAGCTTCAAGTACTTCTCCATGAGAATATGGTTGATCTTGTTGAGAACGATGTTCATGCCATCTCGGCTCACCAGTGCCAAGTCCCGGTAGCACTGCAGCAGAGGAGGAGAGCGGGAGAAGATTACGGATGAAGGATCATAACAGAAAACATACAATGGTTTTATCAAACCTGACCGGAAAACAGCAAATAAATGAGTCCCAGGGAAAGAACATCATGGCAGGCAGACTCCCATGGGGTGACGGTATCCCAGGGCCAGGCAGGGAGAGCCATTAATCCTCTGGGACGTTATAAATCGACATTGGATTCACTGGATTTAGCCCCAGGAGCCAAAGGCGCCTCACTCCAGAACGGCTACTGTCGGGTGTCCCTGTCCCCGCACCCCAGCCTTCCCCGCACCCTGCCGCAGCTCCAGAGAGACCAACGCTAGAGAGAAAAGACAGACACCAGTCCTTCAGGAAGGATCGGTTAATAAACAGTTACAACCAGATCGTTTAAGGGACCCTCTGCTCCGATCTGCCCGGCACCAGTGACAACTGGAACCGCGCTGAAGATGCCTGCAGGACTCGAGGTCGCTACGATGGATGCTGGTTCAACACGGAGCTCCACGGAGATGCAGGAACGGAGGCGGATCGTCCCCATGCCACCCGCTCCCGCTCACACAAAGACTTCCAAGGTCAGGCAGAACTCAGTTTGGAGACCGTCCGGCTCAAAACCACGCTACCATGTTGGCTTGTTTCGGGTTAGAAATCCTGACAACCTACCCGAGGTCCAAACCAGCGGATTTGGTGGGGCTGTGCTATTGGACGAGGGAACCATCGGAGGGAAAGGAAGGACTTTCTCCGCTCTCATCTGCCACCAGCAGCCAGACAAAATGTTGGCCAGAGAGCAAAGGTGCTGGCTCTCCCTTCCCCTACGGTCAGGACAGCAGGGGGTGGAGGGTGATTAGGAAGTAATTTGCTAAGTGGTTCTGCATGAATGTTAATTTGTGCCAGTAAATGTCATGATATTCCAGAGAGCAGGGGTCTGGTCTCTGCATCCTCCTTTCGAGAGTTAATGAGGCCTCAAAAGATCTCTTTGATTAGGCTCCCTGTGCTCAGGCTTTCTCCCTCTCTTTTTCACATAGCACCGTATAAAAAAAATAAATAAAAAAATAATCCCAAACAAACCAAAAAACCCCAGAATCCAAGAGGTGTAGACTCTTTGGGGCCTTTAATTGCTTTTGAAATGCTAAATGAATACCCACAAAGCAGAGCCAGACTCAAAGTCTCCACACAGCCGACTACCTGGCCAGGAACGCGCATCATCTCCCCCGGCTGCATCAGCTTCGAAAAAAAGAAACGCATCCATCGCCCCGATGGGAAAACACAGGGGACAGAGCCGGTTCCGGACACAGCCGGCCCGGGAGCACACGGGATGCCAGCTCTCCTGCGATTTGCCCGGACTCAAAGTTTTTTTACTTTGTTTTGGCAAACGCTGGCGTTGTCAGGTCCCAATCCTGCCTGGATCCTGCCTCGACAACAGGATTACACCCCCCCCATCGCCCCTGGCACTTCTCTCTCACAGGCAGGTGCATTTCCGCACCCTTAGGAGCGGCAGCGAGACGAACATTTTTCATCTTAGTAGCGTTACTTGGTGCTCTGTAGCTCCTGCGTTCAAAGAATTCATGCTTTTTTTGGGTGAAATGTCTAGGTTTTGGTTTTCTGCCGTACGTGTGCGAGGTGTGGTGTCCACATCTGCATTTAAAGCCACCGAGAGGTCCTGTGATACGGCCCTGAGGGCGTGGATTATTTCCTGACGGGCTGGGCTGATTCTGGCAGCATCCTCAGGAGAAGGGCTGGAACGAACAGCTAGAAGAACCACTCCAAGGGGTTTACTTCTGGTTGAGTATTTAAGTCCCGGTAGGAAGGACACCATAATCCTATCACCTAGGGAAGTCTGGCAGCTCTTCACCTTGCTCACCGCATATTTCCTCAAATCCCACAAGCAAACACCGCAGAAAACCAAAACTTGAACCGCACCTATGATGTCGCTGATCCTTGGCCCAAAGTACAAGAGGCCAGAGGAGAACGAGTCGCGTTTTATCAGGGTCACGGCAGTACGGCATGTCACCGACCAGTTGCTTAGACGGGTCAGACTGGACTAACAGCCTCCGGCAGAAGGATGGAAGCAATAATCCAAAGGAAAGTGCTTGGAGAAAAATTTCAGGGCTCCAGCAGCTAGGGGGGGTGGGGAAAAAAACCTGAATTTCTTGATTATTGCGAAGGCTGCGAACAATCCATCTTCTCCTCTCCGCTCTTGGCAGCTTGGAGCCGCCACTCGCACAGGCCGTTTAATTAACAGGAAGGAACAAATGATAAATGTTCGCTTTAAATGAAGGGAGAAGAAAAATAAAACAGCCGTCGGGCGGAGGAGCGCCCTGCTCGGCACCAGGGCAGAAGAGGCACAGGGCGGACAGACGCCGGAGGAGATGTCAGGGAAGCGCCGTGCTCATCTGTGGGGAGGGCTCCGTGCACTCTGATCCCGGAGCAGAGCGTTAATTAAAGTGAGAGGTGCCAGGCGGAGGAGGGAGATCTGAGGGATCAGTTGCTGTCACTTTGATATTTGAAGGCGGTCAAGCGTCCCTCCTCACAGCCGGACAAGCTTAGCACAGCTAATCTCTCCTGGCTGGAGTGTCACGACAACAAAGGGGGAGAAGGAGACCTGCGTGTTTCAGCCGATCCTCCGCCGAGCGAGGGAAGGGCTGTGCCACCATTTCTTTAATCCATCAGCGAGGGGACGGGGCAGCTCAAGCCCCCTCCCAAGAAGGGAGATGTGTTTTAAACAGCTTCTCCGGGAGGAAGGGTTGGTACCTCCACCTCTCCACGCACCTCGCTGGGGGACAGCGAGGCCACCGTGCGAGACGAGCCGGATCCGCTGAAGAAATACAAGATTAATGCAAACACAGCCAGCTACGATATTCCTTTTTTCTTTTTGGCAAAACAACGGGTCCCAGGAGGACGGTGAAGCCTCGTGGGGTACGTGTGACTCAGAGCTGTATCGCTTCAACACCAACCTCGCTGGGCTCGATGTTCCCACGCTGACGCTCGAGGTTGCGAATCTTCACCTGTGACCAGAGGCGGGAACGGCGACTGCGGACGACGGGGGCTGGCTGGGCTGGGCATCCTGGAGCCACAGGCTTCTCGCTGGAGGACGAGCAGAGCTCTGCCCTCTGCTTGACGATCTCAGAGCTCTCTCAAGAGTCTCGCAAGATGCTTTAGCGTGATGTCAGGCAAACATTAACCTCTCTTCATAGGCAGGGAGCAAAGGCAAGGAGTAATTTCCCCCCAAAGCCTGGTAGAAAAATCACTGACTGGCTTCCTGTCCTTGCTGTCTGGATACAGGGCAGGTGGCAGCAACAGATGACATCAGAGCCCAACAGATCCAATTACTCCCTAAGAAAAGTAACGTTGCTCCGAAGAGCAGATCCGACAAGAGCAGGAGGACCAGCCACCTCTAATTAACGTGGCCATGAGCAGCAAATCATAGCCCCAGTCTGCCATCTCGGAGACGGCGTCGGTGCCTGCCAGCAGCCCGGTCGCAAGGGAGCCGGATCGCTCCCTCCCTGTCGCTCCCCTTTCCCGGAGGAAACCACAGAGGGGAACGTGCCAGGCAGGTTTATCCTGGCCCCTCGCAAGGATGTGTGCTCCGAGCCTCAGCTGGATTCGGCTTCTCCAGGTTTACAAGTCCCGTGCTCAGCGCACGAGGCAGAATCAGGCCAGAGCCTAAGGAGAGCAAGGCTGAGGACTCTGCGGTCAGGCTTTGGGGAAGGTCAGCAAGGAGACAGAGCAAAACGCAGCCACCTAACCAAAATCTGACTCGCGCCAGCACCGTAAGCAGTCCCAGGAGAAGCGTGCTTTGCTTTCAGGAGGTGATTTCTGGGGAATGGAGCCGTACCTTCATTGACAAGGACCGTCTCCTCTAGCAATGCCAAGGCAGCTATGAGTTCTGGGAGCTAATGCAGATCTATTGCTTTGCTGGAGAAAGCTCTGCCCTCGCAACAGTGATTAAATCAAGAGAGAATATTGCATGAGTCACCTTCGGTCCAGCGCAGCGCCGGGATTTACAGAGCATCCCTAACGGCACGCCACTCGGACGTGCTCGCGCCAGACCCTGCCAACTTCAAGAGTCCACTTCAAATTCCGTTCAACGCCTATTAACCAAAACGCATCCAAACACGGACCCCCCCCCCGGGTATCACTCGCCACGCGCGGCCCTTCCAACAGTGCTTTTGTTTTTCCTTGTAGCTGCTACAAACAGGTCTGGTTTCTATAACAAAATATCATTTTCAACTCCCTGCCTGAGCGCCCCAGTTTGTAGCAACAGCACCAAATCCACATCCAAGGTCTTTAGAATACAAAACAGTCATCTTCCTGTAGGTGAGTAACTACAATTTAAAAAAAAAAAAAATAAAAAAATCACAGTTTACAGCATCGTTAAAAAGAGTTATTTAAAAATTAAATCTGGGCTGTGAAATTAATAGAGGTGCACTGCTAAAAAGCAATTTTCTCTAGGAAATGAACATGTTCCTCCTCTAGAGTCTAGGTGATTATTTCTGTAGACATCTACATCTGGCTTCCAGCATGCAAATCCGTTCTGGGCCTCCAAAAACAAGGCAGAAACAGGGAAAGGCCTTACAGTTTCTTGAAGAATCAGTATTTGCCTCCCACAGCGAAAACCAATTAATTCTAGGGCTGTGAAAGAGCCCAGCCGAGCTCCCTTCCCCTGTCGCAGTATCTGCATTCCGCTGAGCAGCAGCTGCTGCGGCCCCTGTGCCACGTGGACACAACAAAACCAGGAACGGTCCAAGCAAAGTCATTGCCCTGCTACAATAAACACCGCTCAGCGCCGAGCGTTCCGGCCAGGCGCCTTCCGACGCCTGCACGAGACCCAAAACTTTCACAGCTCCGAATCCCCGGCTGCCTGGAAAGCAAAAAAATCTCTCGTGAATAAAGTTTCCGCACCTACGACGGGCGCAGGCGTTGCCTTACCTTCTGCGCCTGAGCAGGTTCGGTTAAGACCAGAGTGAAAAGACCCAGGCAGATTTCCTCATGCTGGGGGGTTCCTTTACATATCTGAGAGAGAAAAACACAAGTGGCATCGGTGAGCGGGTGAGACGGGACGTTAGAAGAAGGTCAGTAAAGCAACGGGAGGAGGAAAACCCTCACGAGCCCACCAAACGGGCGGTCAACGGAGCACCCAGCACGGAATTCAAAACGCGATGACAAGGGAACACAGAAAACATTTTTACCCCATTGCCAAGTTAATGCTGGTGCAAATCTCTTGGGTCCTGAGAGCTTTCAGGTGATTTTCATTGCAGCCCTTCAGGATATCTCGTTACTGAGGGGCAACAAACCCCCAGAGAAGAGGAGCAGCAGATCCCTGAGCCCTGTCCCACGGCCGGGGACCTGCCCAGGCTGCTCTTACAGCCTTTCCTACAACCTGTTCATCCATGCGGGAAAGCATTTCATGAGCTTCAGAGCCCTGACATCCAGCCTGGGTCGCCGACCTTTTCCCATTAAGGGAAGACAACTTTGTACCACTGACTCTAACAGCCCAAGGTGTTCTGGGGAGGAAAAAAATGCAACCAACACGTCTGAGAGCCCATTAACGTCACGCGACGGTTTTCCTTATACGGTAACATCTGCAGCTTGCTGGCAAGTATTTTAAGACTATGCAGAGTTAGAAATAAATGCTCCGTCCCTCAATAGAAAGGCTGAACCTGCCCTTTTCAGTGGTCTGGAGCCTGGCTGTTTGGAAGCCAGGAAAAAGCTGATCAGAACAGCGCAGGAGCACAAAAATACACGAGAAACGCAAACACTAGCAGCACGCGCGTGGTGACGGACTCCCGCGTGCGTGCACGCACACGGAAACACCCGTACGCTGGGAGAGACACACACTCAGAGCCAGAGTTCAGCAAGAAATTGCACTGCAGGTCGGCTTCCAAATAGGTGACTAGACAGGGATTAAAGCCGCGATGTCGTTTTGTCTTTTAATTGGAACAGCTCTGGGAATCCTTGACAGTCTGAGAGCTGCGAGAGCACAGCAGGCTCCGTTCCCCAGCCTGTTCGTATCTGCCTGTTCTTTGTGCCTTGCCTTGCTAACAACTTGCGTGCCCGTTCTCTCAGACAGAGATCTGCACAGGTAGAAATACACCACGAATTATTTCATCCGGGCAGGATTTCTCATCCCTGAAGGAGATGACACTTACGTGAGCGTTGAGGGCATCGTTAGCTTCCCTCTCTGACAGCCCGTTGGTTAGCGAAGTCACGATGCCCACGCATCTTTCTAGTCTCTGAAACAGAGAAAAGCCAAACATCACAACTTTGGAAGAACACGTACACTCGAGCACAAGACAAGATACAGCAGAGGCTGCTTTAACCCCCACCCAAACACCTGGAGGGACAGAAAAACAGCCAGCGACGCAACAGCCGTTCTTGGCTCACATCAAGGCTTCGAACCTCCTGCCAGCTGGAGAAGCTATCGCTTGATCACCGTTCATTTATTCACAGGCTGGGGTTTTAAGTGCTCTTCTGACACCGCTCAAAGAGCCAAAAAGTAAATGTGTGACTATTCAGCGATACTAATACTGATGTCACGTTGATACGAGGCCAAGACGCAGCCGTGCAAAGGCTAAATTTGAGGCAGGGTTGTCAATCCTTGCTCTGAGAGCGGAGCTGCACCCCAAAACGATGAGCTGTGCCCAGATCCCGGCACAGAAAAGCCGGAGCCTGTTGTCCAGCAGCTCCGCAATGCGAGACCCGTCGATCCCTTCCATGAGGGAACCCTGGGCCGCGGGGCAGCGGCCTGGAAAACCTTCTGTTCTCGTCACTTAACATCTGAGCAACTTCTGGTTGAGAATAAACAGCAGGAGCAGATGTTTGCACGCAAGCACCCCGAGGGATGAAGTGACGGGAAGAGCCACGAAGTCAGGACTGACAAGTTACAACAGCGTGGGGCACAAAAATACCGGAAAAGCGAATGGCAAAGGCTTCCACTCAGCTCGAGAGAAATCAGAGAGCTGTGCTCTCTTCACGTAGGGCATGAGCAGAGCGGTGCGACTCCAGACACGCCACATCTTCTCCCCACCTCGTGGTGCCACCTCAGGGACGGCGACAGAAGGGCCACACGGACCCACGGGCTCGCCACGTGCTCCCGCGGCAGCGATGACAACCGAGAGCCCGCAAACAGGCGGAGAGCAGAGTTCCCGGCTGCCGGCACAACAGCGGCTGGACCGCAGGGCTCCTCTAGCGCCGGGGTCTCGCTCTCACGCTACGACTTGCACGGCGAGACGCTGTTCTAAATTAAACTCCTCCATAAGCAGCTCGAGGGAGATGAGCTCTGCCGCCTTTGCCGGTGCCACCGCTTCCAGTCCAGAGCTGCGGAGCCGGCTGGGATCGTTCCGGCCACGGCAGCGACTCGAGGGTCACCGGCAGCCGACAAAATGAGATCTTGCTTTCCTGGAGTTTCTTCGGAGCCCGCAGTCAATGGAACAGTGACCTGTTTGCAGCAGGGAAAAGCAGCGAACGCAGTCTAAGACGGGCAATAAGCAGGTTACGAGAAGGTTATTTCTACACAGTCACTTCTTGATTAAAATGCAAACACATCACACCGATTACAGAACTGATTAGCAACTCCTTTGCATATCAAAGGGGCCCCAGCGAAGAAGCTATTGAGAAAGGGGTCAACAGTTCTCCACTCCAAGGCAATATGAAAGAAGATGTACTGGTCAGTAATGCAGAGATAATGCCTTTGTGAAACGGGCTTTGTTCCAGGCCGAGCGATGGCATTATGAAAGAGCAATGGGGCAAAACCCATGAAAATCTCAAATCTAAAGCAGATGAATTATTTGAAAGGGAGGACAAGATCCAGCGGCTGACAAACAGAGTTAGAAAAATCCCAGTGAGAAATAAGACAACTTGTTGGCAGATAATGCAGCCAATGAACCACCAGAAGAGCTTTGCAAGGAAGTTCAGCGTCACGTAATGTCTTTGATCTGGGACCTGCTGACAGACTCGCAGGATCGGGGTCCGGTAATTCCCTTCTTGGGATAAACGGGAGACGCACCAACTCGCTGCTGCCAGGTCTGCAGGTTATTTGAAAACAATATTTCTACCTTTGAGCAAGTTTAATGGTTCACGTTCCCATAAAACGCTCTGCTGCCTCTACCAAAACACACAACGGATCGAGACGACGATTTCTTCGTGCTAACGCCAGGTACGAGATATATTTTTTACGCACTTCAGTCCTTCCGATCGCCTCTTTCTCCCCAAAACAGACGTGTTCAACTTAGTGCCACCAGCAGCTCTGACCACTGCTAGAGGGAAAGACCGGAGGAGGTTCCCCCCCCCCCCAAAACACGGCAGCCCGTTTACTGCAAAAACTTGACGCTCAACGATCACGCACGGTTTTTCCTGCGTACGCTCCGTTTCCTGTTTGTTGGAGTCCGTAACGCAAGAAACACAAAACTTGTGACAGTAAATCCATCAGCGCTCAGGAGCGTAATTAATACCCGAACCAGTTTCTCCCAACTAACGGGGCTTTTAGTCAAAAGCACTGCTTTCCAGTGGTTTAAGAGAGGCACGGGAGGAAGACTTGCCAGTTAAGCAAGGCTCGTCTCTGGAAAGTCGTCTTCTGGTACCTGCGTTTGCCCGGATACGTCACCATCACCAAACCTGCGCTCCACCGCGCTCGCCGACTCGCGGTGGCTCCTTCCCAGACCCGATGCCGTCGGGGAAAGACCCGGGTGAGAGCGACCCGGACCCCAGAAGATGTGCGTCGGTAGCCTGGAGCCGATTTTCCAGCCCAACCGAAGCTCCCGGCCATGCCGGGCTTGCAGAGTTGCACGGGTCCGAAGCTGGGAACGTTCTGTCCAGACCTGGACAGGACCCAAAACACACACGGCGACCGACGAGTGCTTTGAAGGAACATAAATACACTCCAAATAGCAAAGGACAGTTTCCAGACCTTGAGACCCAGTTATTCCAGTTACCACCCTGTTTTTCTCCTACAATTGAAATCCAGTAGGATTTTTTTTTTTTTTTTTCCCCCTCTCTGCACCATTCCACAAGCCCCAAATACATTCGTTTCCATCACACGATAAATAACCGGTCTCTCCCACAAGTCTAGCAGTTCACGAGAGCATCGCCGCCCCCGTGGCACCAGGGAAGCCGGCCCTACACCAGCTTTAGGAAGATCCCTGACCGCTCGCCGACTTCACCCTGCGACCCGGGTGTAAATCAGCGTTACAGAGGACCTGAGCGATGCGTCCGCCTCGCCCAGGTCCCCGTGTTACCGGTTCTTCTCCGCACCAGGACCAGATCCCAGTTATCCCACGGAGATCCCAAACCTTCCCCACCTGTAAAAGAACCACTCTCTTTTCCCGGTGCGGGATGAAAAGCTCAACGGGCAGTAGGACAGAGCTGTGTCATTCGGGGCCTGGCGAATACAGGTCAGAAAGTTTCCCAGGCACTGGAGAGATGAGTCCTGGTGGGGCTCAGGTGGGAGACAAGCTTTGTGCACACACACACACCCCCCCCCGGGAGCCCCCCCTGCCCCGAGCCCCAGGCACCTACCTCCTCCAACTCATCCTTGGCATCCAGAAGAGTGGAGACCAGCAACTTCCCTCCTCCTCCTGCTGCTCCCCCCTTCCCCTTCTGCATCTCCATGGCTGGGGAGGGGGGGGGGGGGAAGAGGGGGGAGGGCAGCCCCTATCCACGGGGCTTGGCCTGAGAGGAGCCCCCCCTTTTTGCTTGGCGATCCCCCCCCACCCAGCTCTTCCTCGTGGGAGGGTGGGGAGGGGGATGGTGCTGGGAAATACCCCCCCTCCGGAGCACCCCCCGCTCCCGCACTGGGAAGCAATGGGGGGGGGGGGACAGGGGCCCCCCTCTCTGCTCCTCAGGGGTTTCACCCCGGACCGGGGGGGGGGGGGGGGGGGTGGGGGGGGACTGCCTCCCCTTGGCAGGGGCGGAGGGGCTGCTCTTTGACTAGGGCAGGCCTGGGGCCTGCGGCCTGGGCCCGTGCCGGGGGCCGGTGCTACGGGGGGGCCCTACGGGAGGCGAGGGGGGGCTGCAGAGGGATCCCGGGGCGGGGGGAGCTGTGGGGACAGGGGGTCCCGGGGTGGAAGGGGGAGGGGGTGTCCCCGTCGGCCGTGCCAGAGGAGGCCCGTGGGGGGGGGGGTGGGGGGTGAGGCCCCCGGGTGGGGTCCCGGGGGGGCCCCGCCGCGGGGGGGGGGGGGGTGACCGGAGGGGTGACAGGTCCCCCGGCGCGGTGCGGGGCAAGGCAGGGCGGGCGCTGCGGCTGCCGCCGGGGGGGGGGGGGGGGCGCGGGCTCCGCCGGGCGGCGGGGGGGGGGTCTCGGTGCCGGGGGGAGGGGAGCGGCGGCTCCGCACCCCCCGCCCAGCGCCACCGACCGGAAGTCACTGGGAGAGGGACGGCAGGGCCCGGCAGGAAGAGGAAGCGCACGGCGGCCGGAAGCGCCCGCCCTCTCCCGTCCTCTGACCAATGGCAATAGGGATACGGCTCGGAGTGACAGCGCGGGCAGCCGGCCTGGAGGAGGCGGGGCCGCGGAGGGCTGCTCGGCCAATGAGGGGGCGGGGGCGGGGCCTGGAGCCTCGGAGCACTCCGGGAACTGCGGGACCCCCCGGGGCGGCACGGCCGGGACCCCCGGGACCCTCTGGGACCCCCGGGAACCCCCTGGGACCCCTGGGAACCCCCCTGGGAACCCCCTGGGAACCCCCCGGGACCCTCTGGGATCCTCTGGAACCCCTGGGAACCCCCTGGGAACCCCCAGGGACCCTCTGGGACCCCCGGGAACCCCCCTGGGATCCCCGGGACCCTCTGGGACCCCTGGGAACCCCCTGGGACCCTCTGGAACCCCTGGGACCCCCCTGGGAACCCCCCGGGTTACCCCCTGGGAACCTCCCCGGGACCCCCCGGAACCCTGAGACCCCCCTTGGGTACCTTGAGACCTCCGGGACCCCCCTGGGAACCCCCGGACACCCGTGGGACCCCACGGCCAGGACCCTCCGGACCCCCTGGGACCCCCCTGAGAACACCCGGACCCCCTCGGGACCCCCCTGGGACCCCCCCCCGGGACCCCTGGGGCGCGCACGGCCGGGACCCCCCCCAGGACCCCCCCAGGATGTGCACGGCCACGCACCCGGGGGTCTCCCGGACCCCACCCGCGAACCTCGGCCCCCCCTCCAAGCCCCCC
Source organism: Balearica regulorum gibbericeps (assembly GCF_011004875.1). Lineage (NCBI taxonomy): Eukaryota > Metazoa > Chordata > Aves > Gruiformes > Gruidae > Balearica > Balearica regulorum. Next base: position 1,435,793 of record NC_046211.1, read on the forward strand.
GCCGCCTTGCACAGCCCCCCCATCCCGGCTCCTCTGGCCTCCCCCCCCCCCCCCCCCCCCCCCCCCCCCCCCCGGGCCGCTGTGGGACCCCCGGGGCCACCCAGTGCCGCAGTGGGACCAGGGTGCGTGGGGACACCCGGGGGGGGGGGGGCGCAGGGGGACCCCACTGACCCCCACGGCGAGTGCGTCCACACCAGCTTTATTACAAAACTCTCGGCACCCCCCGCCTGGGCTCCGGGGGTGTCCCCGGGCCCCCCGTGTCCCGTCCCCCCCCCCGGCCTTGGCCCCGCTTGGCCGCCGGTGCCCCCGGCAGGATGAGGCCACTGGATGGGGGGGGGTGTCTGTGTGTCCCCCCCCTTTCCCCCGGAGCAGTCGGGGTCCATCGTGGGGAGCGCGGTGCAGTTGGGGGGTACAGGCAGCCCCCCGGCCGCTGGTGGGGTCCCGGTTTGGGGGTGCCTTGGCGGCGGTGCCGGAACAACCCCGGGGGCCCGGGTGTCGCTGGGGGGTGTGTGGGGGGGGTCAGCCCCGGGTGCTGCCCCCCCGTTCCCCCAGCAGCCAGTACGTCCTCACCTTCCCCTTGCCCTGCGAGAGGGGGGCCGGGGTCAAGGGGTGCAGGGGGGGCCCTTTGGCCGGGCGGTTGGGGTGCAGGGGGGGGCATTGCCTCAAGGGTTGGGGTGCACAGGGGGGGACCATTGGCCCGGGAATCAGGGTGCAGGGGGGGGCCCATTGCCCTGGGAGTTGGGGTGCAGGAGGGTGCTCATTGCCCCAGGGGTCAGGGTGCAGGGGGGGACATTGACTCAAGGGTTGGGGTGCAGGGGGGGGACCATTACCCCAGGGGTTGGGGTGCAGGGGGGTCCCCAGTGCCCTGGGGTGCAGGGGGGTGACCATCACCCCGGGGGGTCAGGGTGCGAGGGGGGGCATTGACTGAAGGGTTGGGGTGCAGGGGGGGCCCATTGCCCTAGGAGTTGGGGTGCAGGGGGGGTCCCCATTACCCCAGCGGGGCTGCGGGATGAGGATGCAGAGGGGGGACCCCACTGGGGCAGCCATCGGGGGGGCACCGGGGTTCACCTTCATCTCCACGTCCCCCCGCAGCTCCAGCTCGAAGCAGCCGAACTCCTCCAGCACGGCCTTGGTCACCGCCGAGATGTGGATCTTCAGGGCTGGCGGGAGGCAGCCCCGTCAGCACCCATGGGTGCCCGGCCCAGACACAGCCCCGTCAGCACCCACGGGTGCCCGGCCCAGACACAGCCCCAGTCAGCACCCATGGGTGCCCGGCCCAGACACAGCCCCGTCAGCACCCATGGGTGCCCAGCCAGACACAGCCCCAGTCAGCACCCATGGGTGCCCGGCCCAGACACAGCCCCAGTCAGCACCCATGGGTGCCCGGTCAGACACAGCCCCGTCAGCACCCATGGGTGCCCGGTCAGACACAGCCCCGTCAGCACCCATGGGTGCCCGGCCCAGACACAGCCCCGTCAGCACCCATGGGTGCCTGGCCCAGACACAGCCCCAGTCAGCACCCATGGGTGCCCAGCCAGACACAGCCCCGTCAGCACCCATGGGTGCCCAGCCAGACACAGCCCCAGTCAGCACCCATGGGTGCCCGGCCCCTCACCTTCCCCGTTGGACTCCATGCGCGAGGCCGTGTTCACTGTGTCCCCGAAGAGGCAGTACCGGGGCATTTTGAGCCCCACGACGCCGGCGCAGACGGGTCCTGGGGACACCCAGTGAGCCCCCCCCAGCCCCCCCGAGTCCCGGCCTGCCCCCCGTCACTGGGGCTCCCACCCCCACTCACCCCTGGGTGCCGCTGGCCCCTGCCCTGTCCCTGGGGTCCCTGGGAGGGCTGGGTGTCCCCCCGCCCCATCGGGTGCCCTGTGTCCCCCATCCCTGCTGGTGTGTGGGGGTGACATGTCCCCCCCACCCCACTGACCCTTGTGGGTGCTGTGTCCTCGTCCCCGTCCCCACTGACCCGTGTGGGTGCCGTGTCCCCATCCCTGTTCCCACTGACCCCCGTGGGTGCCACATCCCCATCCCCACTGATCCCTGTGGGTGCCGTGTCCGTGTCCCCACTGACCCGTGTGGGTGCCGTGTCCCCATCCCCATCCCCACTGACCCCCATGGGTGCCGTGTCCCCATCCCCGCTGACCCGTGTGGGTGCCGTGTCCCCATCCCCATCCCCACTGACCCCCATGGGTGCCGTGTCCCCATCCCCGCTGACCCCCGTGGGTGCCGTGTCCCCAACCCCACTGACCCCCATGGGTGCCGTGTCCCCATCCCCGCTGACCCCCGTGGGTGCCGTGTCCCCATCCCCACTGACCCCCGTGGGTGCCGTGTCCCCGTCCCCATCCCCACTGACCCCCGTGGGTGCCGTGTCCCCGTCCCCACTGACCCGTGTGGATGCCGATGCGCAGTTTGAGCTGCTGCTGCGGCCGGTGGCGGATGCGGAAGGAGCGGACGGCGTCCAGCAGCGCCAGCGCCATGCGGGCGACCTCCCGCGCGTGCAGCTTCCCGTTGCGCACCGGCAGCCCCGACACCACCATGTAGGCGTCCCCGATCGTCTCCACCTGGGTGGGAGGGGGACACACACACACACGCACACACACGCAACACACACGCACCACCGAGGACACGCCGTGGGTGTCCGGCGTCACCCGTGGCGCGCGTTCACGTTCGCGCGCGTGCGCGTCCTCACCTTGTAGACGTCGAAGTTGTCGATGATGGCGTCGAAGCAGGTGTAGAGGTCGTTGAGCAGCGTCACCACCTGCATGGGGGTGCTCTCGGCCGACAGCGCCGTGAAGCCCACGATGTCGCTGAAGTAGATGGTGACGCTGTCGAAGGCTTCTGCCTGCACCGTCTCCCCCCGCTTCAGCTGCTCCGCCACCGAGCTGGGGGTGCAGGGCGGGGGGGGGGGGGGCGATCAGTGGGGGGTACACGCAGCCCCCAAACTCCTCCCCAGCCTCCAGCCGTGCTTGGGGGGGGGGTGGTCTTTGGGGTCTCCAGCCCTCTGAGGACCCCCCCAGCCCTGAGCCATGCTGGGGGACCGGGGTTGTCCTTGGTACCTTCGAGGACCCCCCCCCCCCCCCAAGTCGTGCTGGGGGCCCGGGGTCATCCCTGGCCCCTTGAGGTACCATGGCAGGGGGCTTTGGGGTCTCCAGCCCTCCAAACACCCCCAGACCTGAACCACGTCCGGGGTTCCTTGGGGTCCCTGAGCCATGCAGCAATCTGGGGTGGGGGGGGGGTCCCCAGTTCCTCCAAGCATCCCCAGCCCCAAGCAACATGGGGGTCCTTGGGGTCCCCAGCCCCTCCAAACGCCCCCAGCCCCAAAGGGTGCTCAGCAGTGGGGGGCTGCACAGAGGGCCGGGCCCCCCCCCGGTGCTCACTGGGGCAGGATCTGGTAGAGGAGAGCCTCAGCCTTGCGCTTCTCCTCCAGGTAGGCTTGGGTTCGCTCCTCCACCAGCTCCTCCAGGTTGTTGGCGTACTGCTCCATGCGCGACAGCAGGTTGTCCAGGATGTTGCTGCTGCTCTCCCTGCGGGCAGGGGGTGAGCACCCACCCTGGGACCCTTTTTGGGGTCACCCATCACCTGCAGGGCTGGGGGAGGCGGAGGTACCTGTTGAACTTGCGGAGCTGGATCTTGATCTGGTTGAAGTCGGGGCGCTCCAGGACATCCTCGGCCCAGCAGTGCTGCATCAGCTGGCCCAGCTCCTCCATGTGGCACCCCACGTTGGCTGAGGGGCGGAAGATGGGGCGCTCCCCACTCTTCACCCGCTCGATGATCTCTGTGGGGCCAAGCACCCAACAGCTGGTCTAACCATCCATCAGTTCCAAGCACCCATGACAGCAGGTCCAAGCACCCATCAGTGAGGCCAACAACCCATCGTTTGGTCCAAGCACTCATCAGCAGGTCCAAGCACCCACCAGCAGGTCCAACCACCCGTTAGCGAGGCCAGCCACCCATTAGCTGGTCCAAGAACTCATCACAGCAGGTCCAACCACCCATCAGCTGGTCTAACCGCCCAACAGTGGGGCCAAACACACCATCAGCAGGTCCAAGAACCCATCGCAGCAGGTCCAAGCACCCATCAGCAGAACCAAGCACCCATCAGCTGGGCCAACCACCCATCAACAGACCTCTGGCACCATCACCCCACCTCGCCCCTCACCTTTAGGGCTCAGATCCAGCCCCTCCACATAGAAGACGCCGTTGCGCAGGGCGATCTCTTGCAGGATGATGCCGAAGCTGTAAACGTCGCCCTTCTGCGTGCCGCGGGCCGGCGGCGACTCCGTCCGCAGCAGCTCGGGTGCTGTCCACAGCTTCTCTGGTGGCACCAGGGAGGGGGCTGAGGCTGGGCAGGGACCCCGGGCAGGGGTTGCTCTGGGGAGGGAGGTGCTGGGGGGAGGACGAGCAGGGTGCTCACTGGCGAAGAGCGCGTGGGAGTCCTCGCTGTCGGGGGCCACGCGGAAGCTCTCCAGCCCGTAGTCGGTGATCTTCAGCACGAAGCGACTGTCCACCACGCAGTTGGAGGACTTGAGGTTCCCGTGGGAGACGATCACCCCGTTGTGCAGGAACTGCATCCCCTGGCAGGGCGAAGAGCGGTCGGACCCGGATGTCCCCCAGCCATGGGAATTGGGGGACCCCCCATGGGAACCGGGCGCCCTGTGGGAACCGCCTCGTTACCTTGACGATGTCATGGGTGAGGGAATAGCGGAACATCCAGTCCAGTGTGATGCTCTCGTTCTCCAAGATGTCCTGGGGACGTGAGGGTCACATTGCTGTCCTCCCACCATGGACGGTCCCGGGATGGGGGACGGTATCACTGCGGTCGGCTCCTTCCCACCCCGGGCAGCAGCAGAGCAGCTCTGGGCAGCCCTGACGCTGGGTGATGGGCACTGGAGGGAGAGGGTCCCACGGGGCCGAGGAGCCGGGACCCTGCGGTACCTGGAGGCTCCCGCGCGGGCAGTACTCGGTCAGGATGCAGATGTTCGGGGGGTCGGTGCAGGCGCCGATGAAGCGGGTCAGATGCTCGTTTTGGACATCCCGCATCTAAGGGGGGAGGAGGGTGTGGGACCAGGATCACGGCACTTCCCACCCCACCCAGGGGACAGCGGGCTGGGCACCCTCATCCCGCCACGTGGCGCCGAGCCGGGGTCCACCTACATGCTTCAGCTCGAATAAGACCTTGCGCGTCAGCTCGATGCGCTTGCGGTTGAGGTGCTTCACGGCCACGAGGTTACCCTGGGGAGACACGGGGTGGTGGGTGCCCATCAGGGGATGGGTCACCATCGGGGTGGTGGGTGCCCGTCGGGGTGGTGGGTGCCCATCAGGTGGCAGGTGCCCATTGGGGTGGTGGATATACCATACCTTGTAATACGCCGTCTTGGCATAGACCTGGAACTGCCCCTCTGCGGTCATCAGCGAGCCGTAGTTGGAGCCTCTCTGGGGAAAGGGACATGGAGTGAGCCCGCTCCCCGGTCCCCGTCCCCGTGCCAGGGCTGGGGACAGGCTGGGTGCTCACCAGGGAGAGGGTGAGCTTGCTGCCGGCGCTCCGGAGGTGTTTCTCCAAGCTGCTCATCTGCACGTCCTCCCACCGGATACGCCACAGCTGGGCCGCCAGCTCCTTCTCCAGCTGCAGCTTCCTGCGCCGGGAGGGCAGGATGAGACCCCCGCATGTCTGTGTGTCCGTCCCCCCCGCCGGCCCCGCCACCTCTGGGGACGGCAGCACAACCTCGGGGTGACCCTCCCCTACCCCGGCACCCCCACCTGTAGATGAAGAAGGAGGTGATGGTGATGGCCAGGAGGATCAGGCTGACCACGAGGGACAGGACCTCCAGGGTGGACAGGTTGGCTGCAGAGCGAGAGGACGACGGTGAGGGGCCGGCGGGTGCCCGGGGTGGGGGTCTCACGTGTGTGTCCCCCCCACTCTGCCGACACCGCTCACCTTTGCGGCACAGCGGGTCGCTGTTATCGAAGCCGCAGGGGGGGACATCGGAGGGGACCGTGTTCCCCGGCCACTGGATCTCGCGTCCCGGCACCATCTGGATCTTCTTGGTGGTGCCGTTGTAGTTGGCCACGATCTTGGGAGGGGGGCAAGAAACGGGTGGGAGGAGGCCCCCGGCCGCCCTGCGGGACCGGCTGCCCCCGCGCCGGGGCTCACCTGGAAGTCCCCCCGCACGGGGTCCATGTCCCACAGGGAGTAGTCGCTCTCCCGGTCCCCGTTCTCGTCGATCTTCAGGAAGCCGGTGACGCCTGGGGATGGAGGGTGAGGGGATGGGGGGGGGTGACACACCCCAAAATATCATCCTGGGAGTGGGGCAGGTGGGCGCCTGGCAGGCAGCACCCAGCCGGGACGGGGAGGGGGCTCACCGTAGAAGGTGCGGTTCCACATCTGGCGGGTGATGGCGGAGGCGTTGGTGATGGAGCCACCCCGCTCCAGCGTCTCATTGACGGCCTGGGCGTAGAGCAGCACCCCGTCGTGGAAGGCGGCGGCGATGAAGTTCATCTGGAGGCACCGAGGTGGCTCGAGGAGGGGGCACAGCCGGGGGTCCCCGTCCCCTCGTTCCCAGCAGCCACAGGTCATCCTGCAGCTCCTTGTCCCCAGCGGCCTTGGCTCCATCCCGTGTCCTCAGCTCCATCCCATGTCCCCTTGTCCCCAGCTCCACCCTATGTCCCCCAGCAGATCCAGCTCCATCCCACATCCCCTTGTCCCCAGCTCCGTCCCATGTCCCCAGCTCCATCCCTTGTCCCCAGCTCCATCTCTTGTCCCCAGCTCCATCCCATGTCCCCAGCTCCATCCCTTGTCCCCAGCTCCATCCCTTGTCCCCAGCTCCAACCCATGTCCCCAGCTCCATCCCATGTCCCCAGCTCCATCTCTTGTCCCCAGCTCCATCCCACATCCCCTTCTCCCCAGCTCCATCCCATGTCCCCAGCTCCAACCCATGTCCCCAGCTCCATCCCTTGTCCCCAGCTCCATCTCTTGTCCCCAGCTCCATCCCACATCCCCTTGTCCCCAGCTCCATCCCATGTCCCCAGCTCCATCCCTTGTCCCCAGCTCCATCCCTTGTCCCCCAGCAGCCCCAGCTCCATCCCGTGCCCCCTTGTCCTTTTGTCCCCAGCTCCACCCCATGCCCCCACACCCTCAGCTCCATCTCATGTCCCCTTGTCCCCAGGTCCCCCCATGCCCCCCTTAGCCCCGTGCCCCCCAGTTTTCCCGGCTCCGTCCCGCCGTGTCCCACCAAGCCGTCCTTCATGGAGAAGTTGAAGTGGGCGAGCGCCTCCTCCTTCAGCCGCGCCAGGAAGGGCCGGTACTCGGGGTTCTCGGGCTCCTTGTAGGTGATGATGGTGACGGCCTGGGATGGGGGGACAGGGGCTGGCAGCGGGGCCGGCTGAACCCCCCCGGGGCTGGGGGTCCCCCTCTGCCGCCCCTATTAATAGTCTCTGCTCCAGGCAACGCCGGAGCCGGGACCCGGAGCCATTAATCTCGTTTCCTTCCTCTTTGGTGGCTGCCAGCAGCGGAGAGAGATGGGGGGGCGGGGGGGGGGGGGGGCTGCTCCGCCACCTCCGGCACCCACCGCGGTCCCGCTCCCCGCGCCGGGCCGTGCACACGCGGGTGGGTGCTCGTGCACGCGCGCAGACACACACACACGCGCGCGCGTGCGTTCGCGGGTGCCCGTGCAGAACGCCGGGGGCTCACCTCGAAGGCTTGCCGGGCGCTGGCGTCGTGGCGGTCGCCCCGTTTCCAGGGCCGCTGGGGCTCGGGGAAGCGGCTGCCCTGCAGGCTGACCCCGAAGATGTCGATGTAGAAGAAGGCGTAGTCGCCGCGGGTCAGCCCCTCGCGTCCCGCCTGCAGCATCAGCTCCCGCAACGTCTCCGGGGCGCAGCACACGTAGATGACTGCGCGGGGCGAGACGGCTTCATGGCACCCCGAGTCCTCACCGTCCCCCCCCCCCCCACGCCCCCGCTGCATCCCCAGGGGGACCCCGAGACCCCCCCAGCCCAGCGTCCCGGGGCAGGGGGGTGGTGGTGGTGGTGTGTGTCACCGGTTAACGCGCAATGCGGGAGGGGACGTGCGGTGGGTCGTGCCGCCGAGCGGGATGTCGGGGAGCGGGGGGGTCCCGAACCCCGCTGCCTGCCCCCCCCCACCCCCCCGGTGCCCTGCCCGCCTCTGCCCTGCGTCGCGGGCACCAGGCCGAGGTTTCCTGTTTTCCCGACTCCGTTTCCTCCTCCCTGCGGCCCAGATCGCCGACAGAGATTGATTCCCCGCGGCGTGGTGACCCCGGTGGGTGCCGTCTACCCCACCGCCACGGTCCCCTTCGGCACGGGGTGCTGCCCGGAACGTGCCACCCACCAGGACCGTGGGACCCCAAAACAGCACCCCGTCGAGGCGAAGCAGCAAGATGGCGAGGCCGGGGACGGCCGGACGCCACCCACCCGGTGCCAGCACCCGCTCCCATGGTGCCACCCAGGACGGCTCCGACTGACGGGGACCGGGACGGGGACGGGGACGGAGCCAGCCCAGGCCACCGGAACGGGTGGGGCAGCTCCCGGTGGGGCACGGCGCAGGGTGGGGGTCCGGGGTGGGGTGGGGGGAGGTCAGGGCGCGGGGCCGGGGCAGCACACGCGTGTACGGTCACGCAGTGCGCTCGTGTAACGGCCGCGCAGAGCCGTGCGCACCCGGAGCCGTGCACACCCGCGTAGAGCTGTGCACGCCCGGGCACGGCCGAGTAGAGCTGTAAACACCCGTGTGCACCGGGGCAGAGCCGTGCACACCCGGGCAGAGCCGTGCACATCCGGGCAGAGCCGTGCACATCCAGGCAGAGCCGTGCACACCCGGGCAGAGCTGTGCACACCCGGGCAGAGCTGTGCACACCCAGGCAGAGCCGTGCACACCCGGGCACACCCATGCTCAGCCCTGCAGAGCCGTGTAGAGCCACACACAGCCCTGCACACTCATGTAGAACCGCACACACCCGTGCTCGCCCGGGCACAGCCGTGCATGCCCGTGTACGGCCGTGAGCACCCTTGCACAGCCGTGTAGAGCCGTGCACAGCCAGTCACACCCACGTGGAGCCGTGCACACCCATGTACGCTCGTGTGGAGCTGCGCACACCCCTGCGCCTCACCAGCATCCCCCCCCACTCCCGCCCGCCCCGCAGCCCCGTGCCCCTCTCCCCACGCCGGTGCACGGCATGCTCGTCCCCCCCCACCGGTGTGCGCGCGCGTGCGTGAGCGTGTCCCCGGCACTCACTGCGTCCCTTCTGCTTGATCTCCTGGATGATGAAGGAGAAGTTGCCGCCGTCGCGGAAGACGACGTCCAGGACGGTGAGGTTGCGCAGGGTGGGCAGCTGGACGTACAGCCCCTCGGCGGCAAAGAAGTACGGCCGGTCGTCCACCTTCTCGTCCCAGTAAACCAGTAAAGCCCGACGGGTCCAGTTGAAACGACGATGGAGCTGCACGCCCAGTTCACCCAGTTTACGGTGACTGGGACCGGCGCGGGTGGTCAAACCGAATTGCTCCCGTTTATCGTCGAAGCCGTGGGCTTCGGCGCCCGCCGTCACGAGTGGAAGCCGCCAGTGGCTGGTAAAGCGGGCGACCGGCGCCGCTGTGTAGACGCAACCGGGTCCCAAAAACGCGGCGGGGTGATGAGCGAGCCGTAGGTCGACGGCGGCCAACGGCGCGGCCATTTCGGAGCAAACCCCGTGTCGATCCTCGCTGCTACCGAAAACCCATCGTAGGGTAAAACCGGGTAATAAATCGGGCCGGGCGTTAACGGCGGCGGCGGCTAAACGAACCGCCGGTCCCACTCGTGGCCAAGCCCACGGGTAGGTGAGGTTGCGTTCGGGTAACACCACCGCTAGAGTCAGCGCGGTCGTCCCCGGCGTCGCCGCCACCGTCACCGCGCTGCAGAGCACGGCCAGCACCGCCAGCATCGCCCACGGAGAGTGGCTTTTCCCCCCGCGGCGGGGCTGAGCCCTTCCTCCCCCCCCCCCCCCCGTGACACAAAGGGCCGTTATCATCCACACCGAACTTAACTCCTTCCCTCCCGCCCCCACGGCGTCCACCGAGGACCGGGCTGGAGGATGGGGCCGCCCGGTGGTGGGTGTGGATATTCCCACCCGTGGGAAACGGGGGCGGTGGGATGGCGCCGGTGGTGGGTGGTAGCGGTACCCGCGACATGCCGCGACACCGCTGACAGCCGGGTGCTGCGACATCCACCCCCCCCCCGCTTCCCATAGACACGGTCGCCCGTGGGGGGGCTGAGCACTGACAAACTCATCAGGGGGAAGGGAACACCCCGCGGCCCCGGACCCCATCCCGTCCCCACGGAACCCCCACCCCCCCCCCCCCCCCGGCCTTGCCGGGCTTCGGGCGGCCCCGAGTGGGCTCCGTGGGGGCTCGGGTACCTCTCCACGCCGTCGTGGGAGCCCCTGCCCCGCGTCCCGGTCACGGCAGCCCCGGGGGAAGGGGGAGGTTACCCAGGGCGGATGCCGCTCCGGGAGCTGCCCGGCTCCGGGGGACACGCACAGCGCTGGGGGACACGCGTGGTTCCAGAGACACGCGTGGCTCCGGGGACACCCGCTGCGCTCCCGCCCCGGGACACGCTCGGCTCCCGGGGACGTGCACAGCCCTCGAGAACACGCGTGGCGCTCCCACCCCGGGTCACGCACAGCGTTGCAGGAACACGCGCGGCTCCCGGGGACACGCGTGAACCCGGCCGTCCGGGGACGCTTCCAACGTACGGTACCCCGCCGTGCCGGACGGGGCTGCACCAGGTTAGTCTCGCCTGGAAGGAGCGTTATGGAGGGCCAGAAGCGGCGGCAAAAATTAAAGTAATTAAGGTGTTAATGAGGAAAGAACACGCGTGGGAGTGGGTTAAAAACCAGCACTAGCAGAGGATGGTTTCGATCCATCGACCTCTGGGTTATGGGCCCAGCACGCTTCCGCTGCGCCACTCTGCTGCCTTCTAAACAGCCCCCTACCGGAGCTATAGGTACCAATTGCGCGTGTGCGCATGCGCGCTGAGCTCCCCAGCCGCTCCATTCATGAACGTCGCGCCCCCTCCAGCGGCCGCCCGCCGCGCGCGCTCGCGCGCGTGGCCAGCGCCATGACCGGTCGCTTTCACCCCTCCCACCTCCGCCTTGGATTGATGGTTGGCCGAGCCAATGATTCGCGGAAAAGTACCGCCAGTGGGCGGACTCACGGCGGGCGGGAACCAATAGACGAACGGGTTGTTACGAGGTTCCTGTAGCGCAGCCCGGCGGCGGTCTCCACAGCGGCGTTCATTGTTCGGAGCGGCGGAGCCATGAGGTACCCGGGGACCGGGCCGGGGTCTCTGCCCCGCGGAGTGGGCAGCGGGCGGGACGGGACGCCCGGGCATCCCCGGGGTGAGGCCGGAGCCCGTGGGGAGGTGCTGGGGTCCCTCAGGCAGGGCCCGGGCCTTGCGCGGGGATGAGGGGAGCTCCCCCCGCTGTCCCGCTCCTCTAACGCCGTTCCCCTTCTCTCTTCCGCAGGGGCGATCGAGGCAGAGGCCGTGGCGGACGCTTTGGTTCCAGGGGAGGCCCTGGCAGTGGGCGAGTCTGGCTTCTGCTTTAGCGAGGGTGGCTCTCTAGCGTGCCAGGCCTAGGGGGTGGGCTGCGGCCGCCCGTGGGGGCGAGCTGCCGGGGCGGAGACACCGGGGCTTTAGCTGGCAGTGTAGCGCAGGATAACGGCGAGGCGTAGAGCTGGGGAGGGGGTCGGGGGGGTGCCGGCCTCTGCGGGCCGGGTTCGGAGCGCTGCGGGCGCGGGGAAGCCCCCCGGTGAACGGCCACTGCCCGATCGCACCGGGGCTGGGGGGGGGGGGGGTGTTAGTTATCGTGAGGGGGGTTATGAAGAACCTTTCCTGTTTCTGTAGGGTCTTTCTCACGTCTCGGGAACAATCCTCCACGAAACGGTGATGGGGAGGGGGCGTTCGGTGACGACGAACACGGCGGCGAGCGGGTAGACATCTCTACAGAGAATAAAGTTTTGGTTTTTTTCTTTTCCCCCTTTAGGTTCCGGCCCTTTGTGCCGCACATCCCCTTTGATTTCTATGTCGTGAGTAACCCTCTCCTACGGAGCTGTTTGCAGGCAACAGCTGCGGGACTTTTCCTTGTTTAAAGATGCATCTTAAAAAAAAAAAACAAACCCCAAAACCCTCACGTGCTGACTTTGATGGTTTGACTTCGTTTAGCGTAGCCAGAGTAAAGGAGCTCACAGAAAGCGCTGTCGGTTCAGTAACTAACCCACAATAGATCTTACTGTCTCTGTTCGGAGTACTTGGGTCAGACGGGATGACTAGGATGCAGTTGAGTAATAATCACAACAAAACAAATGCCTAGATTGAGAGTTTTTCTGCTTTTTAAGGCACCTCACACGCCGAGACCCTTCCTGCTGTCAGCTCTCCGTAACACAAACCTCGTGGGTTACTCAGATAGCTGTCAGATGTTCTCCGGGCTCTTTTCCCGTGTTGGTCCTGCAAGGACCAACAGCAGCACCTTTTTATAGGAGGAAATAATTTCCTCCTCCTGCCGAGCATCTGCCTTTTACTGACACGTGACAAGTTCACTTACTTTTGCCTTCCAGGCCCTGTGGCTATAAAATCCCCTCATAGCAACCGGAAGGCTCTGGCTACCTGCAGACAAAGGCTGTTATTCTTAAGGGACTGTGATATAATTAATAAAAACCCTCTCGATAGACCCATTCTTAATTAGATCTGCCCTGTCCCACACCCTGTAGTTGCAATTGCCGTTTTGGAAGACTTGCTGTTACTGTCGGAGCACGGGCAGGACAGGCAGCTGCTCTGCCTCCCTTAGAATAACATGAAATGATAAAAGCAAGAAGTCAAAAAGCACGATGGGGAATCGCGAAGGAAATGAACGCTGGAGAATAAAAAAAAATGGAGTAAATTTTGTTGATGAGTGGGTTGAAACAAAGTCTGGGTTTTTTTCTGGGCGTTGCAGTCTGATATCTGATCCTGTTTCAGTGCGAAATGGCTTTTCCACGTGTAAAACCCGCTGCCGATGAGACTGCCTTCAGTGAAGCCCTGCTGAAGAGAAACCAGGATCTTGCTCCGACCGCTGCTGAACAGGTTTTGTGCAGAAAATTGCCTTAAAATTCTTTGGCTGGATGTTACCGCAGCGTTAGAGAACGCAAAAACAGACTAGCCTTCAGAGAGCACAGCCAGGAGTAATTATTACTAGCCTAAAAAGTGATTAGTTCTCCCTGAAATAAGCACTGCGGTAGAAATACAGGTGGAGTTTCTTCGACAGTGATTTTTAAATACGTTTCTTTTATCTGTTTATTACATATCTCGCATCAGGGCTGTCTGCGTTGTGCTGTGAAAGATGAGATTATTTCTAGATACCGGATAACTGGTAACGCCACCTCTCTCCAATTAATTTTCAGGCTTCCATTCTTTCTCTGGTGACCAAAATAAACAACGTGATCGACAATTTAATTGTAGCACCGGGAACATTCGAAGTGGTGAGTCCAAAAGTGATGAGCTTGGGGAAGAAAAAGCTATGTGGGGAGATAATTCGGCATGAGGGATGCCGGTGTTCCCGCTACGAAACCTGGGCAAAGTGGATTAAAGATTCATGGTGACTCCCAGAAATGTCGCACGTGCATTAAATTCACTAATTTTAATTTTTTTTGGTTTTTTTTGCTTTGCTCTTTCAAACAGCAAATCGAGGAGGTTCGTCAGGTGGGTTCCTACAAGAAGGGCACCATGACGACGGGGCACAACGTGGCCGATCTGGTTGTGATTCTGAAAATCTTACCCACCCGTGAGTATCGGCTGCGCGGGCGCTGACCGAACCGCGGCGCTCGGTTCCGCTCTGACCGCCTCTTCCGCTTCTCCTCCCTAGTGGAAGCTGTGGCGGCCTTGGGAAACAAAGTCGTGGAAAGCCTGAGGGCGCAGGACCCCAGCGAAGGTGGGACGCTCTCCTCTGTCGTACGGGCTTGAGGAGGACGTAGGCTGATGCGAGAGTTTCCCCTTGAGCTTTGGGGTTTGTCCGAAGGGGAATGGCACCGCTGCTGAGATCCGTGGTCTTTCCCGGGTGCCGGTAAGGTCTTCCGGCTCCTCCGCGAGGAATTATTCTCCTTCCTCCCCAGTCCTGACCATGCTGACCAACGAAACCGGCTTTGAGATCAGCTCGGCCGATGCGACGGTGAAGATCCTTATCACCACGGTGCCGCCCAATCTCCGCAAGCTGGACCCCGAACTACACCGTAAGAGCTTGGCTTGCTCTGCCTCGCACGTGAACCTTGGGGTTTATTTTCGGTTGAAAAAAGGGGCGTTTCTGCTGCTTGTTTCAGTGGACATCAAAGTGCTGCAAAGCGCCCTGGCTGCCATCAGACACGCTCGCTGGTTCGAGGAGAATGCTTCGCAGTCCACGTGAGTTTGGCTTCAAACAGGAACCGCAGCGCTGAGATCGAAATAATCTCAGGGGGCAGAGGGAGGCGACCCGTTCCTGCAGCAGGAAGGCGCAAGATGCGTTACGAACCCTCCTGCCATCTTCTCCAGGGTGAAGGTTTTAATCCGGCTGCTGAAAGACCTGAGGATTCGGTTCCCTGGCTTCGAGCCCCTCACACCCTGGATTCTGGACCTGCTGGTGAGCGCACGAGGGGGAATGCCGACGGCGTGCCATAGCTGACTCCTAGCCGCCTGCGCGTCCCTGGGTTCTGGCATAAAGCGGCTCCTTGTAGCTCCTGCAGCAGGATCAAGATTCTTGTGGGAAGCTGCTCTCGTAACTCCTCCTTTCTTTGTGTCACCTCTTCAGGGGCACTACGCCGTGATGAACAACCCCACCAGGCAGCCCCTGGCTCTCAACATCGCCTACAGGTCTGTTGCCTTTTGCTTCGCTCGTATAAATTCCTGTTGCCGTCTCAGTTTGGAACGTTCCAAATCAAAGCGGTGGCATCTCAGCCTTGAAGGGACCCGGAGACGAAGCAGACTCCTCGCGTAGATGTGCTAATTGCAGACTTTCTGGCTGCGTTTCTGTGCTGGAACGGTCTATTTTCTAACCCAAAATGTCTCATCCCGCAGGCGCTGCCTTCAGATTCTGGCCGCGGGGCTCTTCCTCCCTGGATCTGTGGGTATCACCGATCCCTGCGAGAGTGGAAACTTCAGAGTCCACACGGTTATGACCCTTGAACAGCAGGTCAGCTGCCTCATCTGCCGCGGGAGAGGGAACCAGATCCTGCCTGGGCTCTGACTCTTCCGTGTCCCCGCAGGACATGGTGTGCTACACCGCGCAGACGCTCGTCCGGATCCTCTCTCACGGAGGCTACAGGAAAATCCTCGGCCAAGAGGGCGACGCCAGCTGTAAGTGGGGCTGGTATGAGGCGTGGGGCTTCCCCCGCCTGGGGCTTCCTCCACGCGAGCTGTCAACGTCTCTGGGGGTAACAGGGCTGGTTTTCCGCGTTGCTGGAGAAAGCAAAGGGCTCTGACGAGAAGTGACTCCAACCCCAGAGCAGTGGTGTGTGCTTCCCCCTGCACGTCCTGGGGACGGGGGTCGTCCCCGCTGCTCTGGGTCACCCCAAACCCCTGTTTTTGCAGACCTGGCTTCTGAAATGTCTACGTGGGATGGAGTGATAGTGACACCTTCTGAGAAAGCTTATGAGAAGCCTCCAGAGAAGAAAGAAGGAGAAGAGGAAGAAGAAAATCAGGAAGAACCCGCTACAGGCGAGGAGGAGGAAAGCATGGAGACGCAGGAATGAGTCGCCCAGGTAAAGCCTCTCGGTACTGCTGCCTGGGGGGGGAGGCAGCTCTGGGCAGCGGCAGGGGGGGGGAACCGGGCTGCCTGCGCCCCGGGGCAGCGCTCCCCCCCCCCCCCTCGCGGCAGCCTGTCCCTCCCCCTGCAGCAGGAACCCCCCCAGCGGGTGCTGCTGGCTGAAGGACACGAAGAAGCGAGCCGAGGACTGAGCCCGTCCTCGGCGAGTGCGAGACCTCTCCCTTGTATGTGGTTTTTATAAGTCGCACATTAAAGCGTTCCCCCCCTTTGGAGTGTGTCCCCTTTGTTTAGGTAGAAGACACACATTGTAGGAGGGGGACAGAAAGCGGTTTAACAACGCGAGGGGGGTGTGTGTGTCCAGAATTTGAAGGAACCCACCTGGGGATGCTGAATCCCAACATCTCTGCTGGCAGCATCTGCCTGGTGCTGCCCTCCCCAGGGCACGTCAACATAGGGCAACGTTACAGACTCGTGCTGCCTCACCAGCCCGCGAACAACACACGGTTGCTTTTATTACGGCACAAACCTAGAAATACAATTCAGAGTCCTCCCGGTTCCTTCAGCCGCAGCTGAAGAGCTGCGGCCTCACTGCCCAAGGACTTCTCGCCCCCTCCAGTGCTGCGGACGCTTAGGAGAGCGCTGCTACAAACAGGGATACCTGCTCCCCTCGCCAGCGGCTCGCTCTGTCCTCGTCACCATCCAGGGCTGTTCCTGCTCGGCTCACAGGGCTGTTGGCGCAGCTGGGGTGCGACGGGGATCCGGCCCGGTGCTGCCGCGGGGGGCCTCACTTGCCGGGCAAGCCCTGCGGGTAGCTGCCGGCCGCCTCCAGCATGGCCTTCCTCCGCACCGTCTCCTTGGCCACGCTGTGGTTCAGCCTCCGCAGCCGTTCCTGCACGGGGGAGCGGCAGCCATCAGGAGGGGTGCGTGTAGGGGGGTGGGATTCCCCCAAAACACCGTGGACCCCGACCCCCTGGGGTTCCCACGCTGACCTGGGCATTCTGCAGGATGTTGTTAACCAGCACCACCCTGCGCCGCGCGTTCAGCAGCTTCTTCACGTAGGGATCGAGATCTAGAGCCACTTTCTGGTCCTCGTTGATGCGGCACAGCTCTGGGGAGAAAGCGGGGGGGTGGGAGCGGGCCCAGGGGGCACCGCGGACCCCCGAGGAACGTGGGGCAAACCCCGCTGCGGAGATACCCCCCCCTGCCCCGTGTCTCACCTGTGGCCAGGCTGTCGATGTGCTCTCGCAGCTCCACCTGGCTCTCCCTGCGGAGGGGACGGCTCGGTGACCAGGACACAAACCCTGGACCCCGACCCTACAGCCCCCCCCCCGCCCCCAACCCGCTCCTCTTCCCCTTCAACAAGGAACCGGCGTCCCCAGCTGCCCCCCCCACTCCCTCCCAGTCCAAACGCTCACCCCCACACCCCTGGTTACCTGCACCCCCCCTCAGCAGCCTTAACTCTCCCCAACCCAGCTACCTTCCCCTCAGCCCCGCTCCCGCCGCCGCACCTGCTCCTCAGCCCCCCTCAGCCCCGCTCCCGCCGTTTCCCTCAGGCACCCCGGCCTCTCCTTCCTTCCTTCCTTCCTTCCTCCCTGATCCCGCTCCCCGTTCCCGGACCTGACGGCGTGGACGTGTCCATCGAGCTGCCGCACCGCCGGTCGCAGAAACTGCAGCAACCCCTCAGCGAACAGCTCCCGCGCCGTCGAACCGCCGCTCCCCGCCGCCATCTTGGCGCCGCCAACGTCGCGGGGGCCGCCGGGAAATGGCGGCAGCGGCGCAGGGAGCTGATGGGAAATGGAGTCCGCGGGGGGGCGGGAAAAGCAACTTCCGGTCCGCGCCGCGGGGGCCGCTGGGAAATGTAGTCCTGGGGGGGGCAGCTGGATGCACAGCTGGATGACAGCTGGCGGCACAGCTGGGCGCACAGCCCTCGCCCTCCACAGCGCCCAGCATCCGCGGAAGGCGCAGAGCCAAGCAGCAAACCCCAAACTCGTCATTAAATAAAGGTTAAACCCCCTGCCGCATGTTTTCAGTACTTTTGCTTCCTTTTTTTTTTTTTTTGCTTTTTTTTTTTTTTTTTTGGCTTTTTCTTACAAAAATTAAATTAAGAGGGGCAGGCGTTAGCGCAGGGGGCCCGGCTCGGCGGCAGGCATGGTGTGCAGGACCTCGTCCAGCAGCTGCAGGGCGCGGTGGAGGTGCACCTCGATCCAGCATGGCGTGTGCTTGATGCTCTGCCGGGGGTAGTCGGGCCCCCAGCCCTTGACAAAGCTCAGCCGCAGGATGCACAACCGCCGCAGGTCGTCCACGCCGATCCCTGCCGCTGCCGAAAGCCCTGTCCGGGAGGGACGCGGACGTAGGTGGGGGATCCCCATAGCCACGGGGGTCCCAGGGGGGGTGTGTGTGTGCGCCCACCCCCCCCCAACGCTGTCCCAGCCCACTCACCCACGGCGGGCGCGATGCCTCCCACCGAACCGGGACCCGGGATGTTGCCGGCCACGGCGGCAGCCTGAGCTGCGGCCGCAGCTTGGGCCGTGGCCGCTTGCTGCTGCATCTGGCGGTGGCACTGGCGCAGGTCAAATACCTGGGGGGCAACGCAGGGGGACCCCCTGAGCAGGAGAGCACCGGGGTGGGGGGTGTGTGTGTGTGGGGTGGGGGGGGAATCCCCTCCTGGGACACGGTGTCCCCCCGTTATCCCCGGGGACGCCCCACCTTGATGTAGGCGCCGGGGTAGATCTTGTGCACGGCGTCACCGGGGGCTCTCCCCGCCTCCCGGTCGAGGTAGTAGCTCTGCACGAAGACGGCGTGGTCGCTCAGGCACCGCATCCACACGTCGCCCTCGCCCCGGCACTCCAGCTGCACGCCCTTCCCGATATGCAGCCTGTCCCGCAGAGACCCTCAGCACCGGCACCCCCGGCTGCCCCCAAAACCCCCCCTATATCCCCCCCACCCTGTACATCCCCCATTTCCCCCTTTATACCCCCCCTGCCCTGTACATTGCCCATTCCCCCTATATCCCCCATACATTGCCCATTCCCCCCTATACCCCCATACATTGCCCATTCCCCCCTATACCCCCATACATTGCCCATTCCCCCTATATCCCCCATACATTGCCCATTCCCCCTATACCCCCCCACATTGCCCGTTCCCCCCCATATCCTCCTTCTGCCCCACCATCCCCCAGTTGCCCCCTATACCCCCCCCACCCCAGACATCACCCCTACACCCCCCTTTTGCCCCCCTACCTTACCCCCTCCATCCCTCCTTCACCCCCCAACCTCCCCCCCCCTTTTCCCCCTCCTGCCCCACACGCCCCCCCCTCCCCCTCGCCCCCTGCCCCACCGGGCCCGTTCGCTGGCGTCGGTGCGGTGCACGTTGGAGAGCTGCCCCAGGCAGAAGCGGTCCCCCCCCGAGGGGTCCACGTAACCGTCCACGACGACCACGGGGCAGCTGGACGGCACCTTGAAGATCTCCCCCACCTGCACGTCCATCTCAAAGTAGGCGATGGAGCACCAAAACTCCGGCCCTGGGTGGGGGGGACACATGGATTGGGGGGGGGGGGGTGGGTGTCAGGGCACCCACGACTGTTACTGGGTGCTAATCAGGGTGGGGGGCACTTACCGGGGTGGGCGGACACCGGGTGCTGGTACGGCCCGGAGCTGGGGTGTGGGGGCCCTGGGGAGGGGGCAGAGATGGGCTCAGCGCCGTGAAGGGACTGGGACCCTGCAGACGACCCCCCCCACCCCCCACCCCCCAGGTGTCCCCCAAACTTACAGTAGTGGTTGGGGTGGTGGAGCGGGGGCTGCGGGTGGCTCCGGCTGCCGGGCTGCGGCCCCCCCAGGCTCGGTGCGTAGACGGCTGCGCCGGTCCAGCTCGCCGGCGAACCTGGTGCAGGAGAGAGGGTGGGTGTGGGGGTGTCCCCGCAGGCTGGGGGGGGGGGGGCACACGACGACGCGGGGTGTCCCCGGTACTCACTGTGGTAGGGCGGCTTGGGGTAGCCGTTCTGCGGGGGGGGCTGCGCCGGGGCGGCCGGGGGTGGCGTGGGGCACGCGATCTGCAGCAGCCCCTCGCCGTGGGGCAGCGAGAGCAGGGAGCCTCCGGGAGCCACTGTGGGGGGGACACAGTTGGGTGGGGGGGTGGGGGGAGAGTATGTGGGGGGGTGGGTTCAGGCTGACACCCCCCCCAAACCCTTCCCAGGGGCTGGGGGTTACGGGGTCTCACCTGGGGGGGACATGGGCAGCGCGGGGTAGAGGCTCCTGGGGATGCGGGGGGACTCGGGGAGCTGCAGGGGGGGCAGCGGCTGGCGGTAGGGTTCGGCGGGGGGCAGACGCGGCGCCCGCTTGACCCCCTGCTCCCGCTCGGGCGGCACCTCCATCTGCACACAGTCATGGACAAACTCCTCCTTCACCAGGCGCGTGGGGGGCACTGGGGAGGGGGGGGGGACACACACCGGAGACCATAGGGGGTACGGGGACCCGCCGTGTGGGGGGGACGCTGGCTCTGGGGGTGCTCCCCGCCGGCCCCGTGTCGGGGTCTCACCTGTGCTCTGGATGCTCAGACCTGCCGGGAAGAGATTTGGGGGGGTGGGGGGGGGTGGGTGGTTATGGGTGCTGGTGGTGGGAATGGGGTGGCCCCCCCCCCCCCCCCAAGGGGTGCCGGGGGTCCCGGTGGGGCCGGCTCACCGATGGCGGGGGCCACCACGCGCTCGTAGTGGTAGGGGTTGACGCAGACGCTGTCGTATTTGAGGTCGAAGGCGAATTGGCAGAATTTGACGTGTTTCAGCTCGTTTTTGTGCAGGTCGGGCCAGCGCCAGAGCCGGGCGTAGATGACGTGGGGGAACCCCTTCCTGCCGGCCACCTGCGTGGGGGGGGGACACACACACACAGGACGGGGGACACCGGGAGCAGGGATGGGGTGTGGGTCCCCCCCTCAGGGCTGACTGCATCCAGCCGGGATGCCGGACCCCCCCACTCCCCACATCCCCCCCTCCCCTCCCCGCCAACCCCCGGGTGCAGGGGCTGGCGCCAGGCCGGGACCCCCCGGCAGACGGGGGTGGGGGGGGGTCCCCCTGCACCTCCCCGGCTCCAGACATAACAACCCCCCCGCTCCCCCCCCCCCCCCCCCCCGGCTCGCAGGCTGCCAGACAGTGACTCATCCCGGGAAAGGGGGGGGCAGAGTCGCCGGGGGATGCCAGCGCAGGAGACGGGGAGGGGGGACACAAACCGCGGGCAGGGGGCAACGCTGCCTGGATGCATCTGCCCAGACTGGGGGGGGGGACACACACACCTCTGCCTGTCCCTGTCCCCCCCATCTCTGGGGTGGCTGTTGAAGGGGGGGTGTGCGAGCCCAGACGCTGAAGTCAGCGTGGCTCCCAGCCCGGAACCGCAGGCTTGACGTGGCGGGGGTCCCCCTGCTGTCCTCCTGGGACCCCCCCAGCTTGGGGAGGGCTGGGGGGGGGGTTCTGGGGTACCAGGAGGTTTGGGTTCCCCCAGTTTGGGGAGGACTGGGGGGGGTCTTGGGGCATCCCAACATCCGGGTCCCCCAAGCTTGGGGAGGGCTTGTATGGGGGGCCATGGGGTGCCTGGGTCGCCTCCCGCCAGCTTGGTGAGGGCTGTGGGGTCTCAGGGGTCGTTGGGCACCCCAAAACTTGCCCGCCCCCCCCCCCCCAGCTTGGGAGGGCTGTGGGGTCTCAGGGGTCGTGGGGCACCACAAAACTGCCCCACCCTCCGGCTCAGGGACTGCTGTGGGGTCTCAGGGGTTTGGGGACACCCCAAAACTTGCCCCTTCCCCAGCTCAGGGAGGGCTGTGGGGTCTCGGGGGTTTTGGGACACCCCAACACCCAGGTCCCCCCAGCTCGGGGAGGTCTGTGGGGTGCACGAGGGGGGGGTGTCAGGCTGTCGCGAGGCACCCGGACCCCCAGGTCCCGGCGTGGCAGGGTTACCTGGAGCCGCCCGTCCAAGGTGCGCTGGATGGTGACGCACTTGCTGGGGTGGGCGCCGTTGGTGGTGATGGCGGTGATGAGCGAGTCGAGCTCGTCCTTCTTCTCCTTGAGCTTCTTGACGAGGCTCTCGATGGCTCGCTTGGCGAAGGTCTCGTTCTCCCCGCCCTGCCGGTGGCACATCAGGCTGTGCACGATGCTCAGGCAGGCGTCGCTGCTCGTGGGCGCGCCGAGGGACATGGCGCTGCTCCCCTGCAAGGCACGGCACGGCACGGCCCTGCCTGTCACCCCGCGGCAGGGGACCTGCCGTCCCCCCTGCCCTCGCCGCCTGCACGGCTGCCGTGGCACGGGGCCGCCGAGCTGGGAGTTCAGCACCGTACGAGGTGCCGTTGGCGCCGGCAAGAGGGACACGGCAGCCTCCCGAAACAGCACGTGGCAGGCGAGGAGGACGTGGGACAAAGCCGTATGTCACCTTGAACCGGGGGGGCCGGCCCGGACGCCTGGGTTCCATGATCCCTGTCCAGCGTGGGAAGAGGCACAGGGGTGACAGCGATGCCGGGACACTCGGCGCGTCCCCAGCTCCCCGCCGTCCCTGGCTCCAGCCAGAGCTGGGCCACGGTGTCACGCTCGGCGGCGTGCACGGGTTGTAGGGACACCGTCCGTGTCACACCAGCAACCCGTCAGAGAGCACGCCCGCGTGCGTGCGGCGTGCAAGGGTGCCTGCGTGCGTGTAAGCGTTCAAGTGCTCGCTCTGGGCCGGGGTGATGGACACGTGCTCCGTGCCGCCCGTCCCATCGCTGACGCGGGGGCCAGACTAAACAGAGCCCCAGCTTGGCGCCGCTCCTTAACCCCTCGCTCGCTGCCGCGCTTCTCCCTTTCCTGTCTCCCCTGCCAGACCGCGTAGACGCCAAGAGCCGCGCACACACGCACGCGTGCCGGGGCCCCGCGAGCATCCCCGCCCCGGCGGTGGCTGCGCCGGGGCTCCGCGCCTGCTGCGGTGCCGCTGCAGTTGGGTGCTGGTTCTGTATCGCGGTGGGTGCGACGCTCCAGGGCCTGAGAAAAACCTTGGGCCGGCGGCAGACACAACAAACCGTCAGCCCCCTGCTCCGCTTATCCGCGGGACGGGAGGCAGGCTGGCCTGCCGGCGCCCTGCCTGCTCGTTTCCCCCCCCCCCCGCCGCCACCGCCTCCCGTGCGGGCATAGAGCCACGGCCCCCGTCTTGCCGGAGCGATGCCGCTGGCCGGGCTCCTGCGGCTTGAGACCAGCCAGATGCCATCGGCCATGGGGACACCTCTGGGGACGCTGAGGGGGGCCACAGACTGTGGACCCCCCCCATGGCTGGGGCACAACCCTGAGCACCCCGCCAGGCTACGGGGTCACCCCGTGGGTGCTAACGCAGCCTCGGGCACCCGTCCCGGGGATGCCGGGTGCTGCCCCGATGCCGGCACTCCTGCCTGCTCCCTGCCAGCCCGCTCGTCTCCAGGGGCACTGCCTGCCTGGCGTGCTGAGCCTCAGGGCTCAATTTTGAGGCCAAAGGAGGTGAAAGAGGGTGGTGGGGACTCTGCGCGAGCAAAGGCTGTCCAGGATCACGCTGGACGGGGTGTCCAGGGGCCCTGGTGTCGGTCCCGGTTCCCCCCGGCTCTGGTGGCTGGACCCCAAGGCCAGTGCCGGCTGTTCCAGGAAAGGGCCAGGGCCGTCTCCAGCCCCATCCGAAACTCAGCCCCGTCTGATCTGGGGGAAACTGGGGTGAGCTGGGGCCAGAGACGGCTTCTCCCCAGCTCCAGCTCCCCCCACGGCGACGCGACAGCCAGGAGAGCTCGCCGGCTCTCGGAGAGGACGGCTGTCCCTGTCGGCACCGCAGGCAGAGCGGACCCCGAAAGGCCCCCCCCGGCCCCGGCGTCGGTGCGAACCAGAGGAATAACGAGGCGCCTCATCGCCCCGCTCCAGATGGGAAGTGACATTTCGGTGCGAGTCTTTTGTCCCAGCCGAGGGGACGCGGCCGGGGCCTTTTGACAAACCTGTCAGGGCTTCTCCTGCGGGGCTGGGATCGAGGTGTCCCCTCCTCCCCACCCCGCATCGCTCCTGCCATACAAACACCTCGCTGAGCCCCAGCCCCGGTCCCTCGCGCGGACACGGGCTCTGGCCTAACCTCCCGGGCTCCGGGGCCATCAACTTTGCTCCCAGATAATCCCAAGGGCAGGGACAAAGGGACCCACGGGTGTCCGGGTGGGGACATCATTCCTGCCTGCACCTCCCCGCTGCCAACACAGCTTCTGCCCCCAGATCCAGCTCCCCGGGCTGGGGAAGGGGACGCTCCCCGGGGCTTGAAGGCTGGGCTGATGGAGGGAGGCCGAGGAGCGCAGGGAGGGAAGCGGGGAGGATGCCCTGGAAAAGCGAGTACCAAGGAGCCATCGCTGCCACATCCCAACAACTCCCAGGACTTCGTGGGGCGGTGGCCCACCTCTGTCCCGAGGTCACCCGTGGGCTGAAAACGGCTGTTTCCCTGGGTTTGGTGCAGCTCTGGAGCTACCGGTGGGAGGAAAGCGGGGAGAGGCGCAGGGGGGCTGCCTCAGCGGCTGGGGGGGCCCCTGCGGTTTAACGGGGGCGGCCGCGCTGACAGCGAGGGCCCGGGGAGATGCTGCAGCGGGCAGGTGGGGTCGGCAGAGAGGGGCGACGGGCTGGACGCTGGGCTTCGAGGAGGGGACACGAGTGGGGACAGCCGTGGGACCCGGGGTCGATACGGAGTGCGTGTGTGTGTGGGGCGGGGAACGTGCACCGGGACCGGGCTGGCTACTCACCTCCACCGCCCGGCTGTCCTCACTCGGGGCCCGGTTCCTCCTGCATGTCCTCCGCCTGCCCGGAGCCCTGCCCGCAGCCCTGCCCGCTGCCCGCAGCCCTGCCCGCAGCTCGCTGCCCGCAGCTCGCTGCCCGCAGCCCGCTGCCCTGCCCGACCCTGCCGCCGCTTTGCAACTTGTTTGCTACAAAAACAAAAGGAGAAGCCGGAACGCGTGAGGCGCTGGAGCGTCGCAGCCAATAGCAGGCGTCGTGACAGGAGGTCGTCGCGTTACTAACCAATAGCGGTACAGCTACCATGGCGGGCGGGGCGGCTGTCTGCGGTCAGACGGATCCATCGCCGCCCGCTCCGCCCGGCGCCGGTTCCCGCCCGGGGGTTCCCGGCTCGCCCCGAGGGTCCCCGGTTCCCCCCCCCCAGCACCCCGCGGCGGGGCAGCCCTGGGAAGGAGACGGGAGCCGGCGGCTTCCTGCTGCGGGAATGGGGGGGGGGATGCAGGCTCTGCAGCCTCAGCCCCCGGCCTTTGTACTGCGCAGGCAGGAGACAGGCTGCTCCCGCTGGGGAAGGGTGGACACAGACATCCCTCCGCTCCCTTCTCCCCCCCCTCCAAGGTCAAATTATCCCAGAGCAAAAAAAAAAAAAAGAAAAAAAATTAAAAAAACCAACCCAAAACAAACCACCCCAACCCAAACAAACCCCATTTCCAGGGAAAATTAAAAAAAAAAAAAAAAAAATCCACCCAGAGTCCACCACATCGCTTTTATAATTATTTCTCCTTTGTTACAACAAACCAGAAATACAGGATTCCACTGAAACCGGAACAGGTCACAGAACGGTCGAACTTAAAACTTGAGGAGGGGGAGGAAGAGACCCCTTCCCAAACCCTTGGGGTAAGCGCAGGCAGTTGGTCTGACCCGAGGAGGCGGTTTTGGTTACCCCGAAAGGTAACAGGAATTTTGGTGTGTTAAAAGAGACAGTTCTACCACACTTTGCCGTCACAGCTGTAAGTTTTATGTTCCTGCTTCCAACTCCTTTAAATAAACACTCGTTTTCTCGCAGATACAGATACTACTGGTGCCATCTGTTCAAACACAATGCAAAAAGAAATTCAAAGTTATCTAAAAAAAACAACAAAACCAACAAACCAAGGAAGTTCTCAACCTGGGAAGGGCTCTGCACTAGGCATTAACAGAACACTGGCTACCAACGGAAGTTTTGGTGCAAAACAAGAAAATTGGCCTGTTTGCCCTGCTGGGAGTTGTGGTTTGTGGGGTTTTTGGGGTTGGTTTTTTTTTTTTTTTTGCTTCGGATGGGTTAAATTGAACTGCGGGTGCAAACTTGGCCCTTGGGTCACGCTCGGGGACAGGGCCGACCCCAAGACACAACTGTGGAGCTTGAGACATGTAACCGCGGGATCCCAGCACCGACGAGAGCTTCGTCTAACACGCCACACAGCGAGGCACCAGCGCTGATGTCAGCCGATTAACTGCAGCAGATCTGTCACATTCATGTTTGGAGTACTCGGGGAAAGAGAGAGAGAGAGATATAAAAAAAAATCCAAAAAAAAAAAAGGTTTCATACAACAGATAGTATCAAAATGTTAAAGGAACACACTAAAGTCTGGTTTTTCGGTAGAACAGGGCCGCTCCCTATTCCTGCGGGTCCTTCCAGCGTGAATCAGGGTTTCCGTTTTTAGCTTATGGGCATCGACATAACACACTAACTTCAGCGACAGTCTCTCGGAACGACCTTCAGTCGTTTGTTTCCGGGTCTGTCTGAGCCATGTAAGCATCCAGCTCGGCATCGAGGTGTCCTTTCGTTTTAGACATGTAAGCATCCAACTGGTTGTCCAGCTGCTCCTTGGTCAACGCAGGACGTGCCGATCCTCTTCCTCGTCCTCGTCCTCTGCCACGACCTCCGAAGCCCCCTCGTCCCCGGCCCGCCATGCCGCGACCTTACAGAGAGACAAGATGACGGTTACGCGCTCCACCAGACCGAGCCTCGGCGTTCGCTGCGGTCGCCGCTCCTCTGGCGGAGCCTGAACGACGCAGCGTGCTGGGCAGAGCTGCTCCGGATTATCTCCCCAGGCTCCCGTCTCAGCCCAGACAGACATTTGATCCACGCTTAAGAGCTACGCTCTTAGCTCAGACTCCAACCCCCACCTACGCGCTGCGTGCTTCTCTCCCGCGGAGCGTACCCCAAAATCC
This sequence comes from Balearica regulorum gibbericeps, assembly GCF_011004875.1. Taxonomy (NCBI): domain Eukaryota; kingdom Metazoa; phylum Chordata; class Aves; order Gruiformes; family Gruidae; genus Balearica; species Balearica regulorum. Next base: position 1,462,475 of record NC_046211.1, read on the forward strand.
CGCACATCTCTGGGATAGGCTGGAGCTTTTGGCAAAACGGCAATGCCGCGAACCGTTATGAGCAAATTTTTCCTACAGACATGTACTTCAGATTGAGAGGTTTTCAGACTCCTTCAGAAGTAGGATCCCCAAGAGCCCCCATCGATCAGCGTGTGTTTGTCAGGCTAAGGAACGGAGCTAAAGCTACGAGCCAAAGCTGTCAAGAGATAGGCAGCTTCCCGACAACTGCGGCTCTAGCTCCTACAAACGCGGGGCCAGTCCCAAAGTAACAAGAGAGAACATTTGGCTGATGTTCTAACCAAACATCTGTCTGAAACATTAACCACCCATCAACAGCTGTCTCCTGTATTTCCTCTTGCACTCCTGCTTTACTGCTTCTCTGCTTTGTTGTTGAAAAGAGTTCATTTACCCAAGACTTGGTGCAGTTTCAGGCTCTGAATTTAAGTTTATTCTGCAGGGGTTTAGGCTTTCTACGCTGTTAAATTTTCCCCGTGTTGGGTTTGCGTGGCAAGGTTTTGGCAGTGGGGGGGGGGGGGCCCTACAGAGGCGGCTACCAAAACCTTGTCCTGCAAACCCAACACACCCCCTCACTAATTATTTTTGAGAGTCTTTGTTTACACAGGCTATCATTTCCTTCTTAAGTGTGAGGAGACAGCGGAATCTTCCTCAATACGCTGGAGATCCCTCAACTGCCTCGACTGCTGTTCCAAGCGTCACAGAACCAAGTGATAACCCGCAGGAGCCAACAAGTCCGCTGACGATCCCCAGAACCCCTCCAGCAACGTCGACAGCGTCAAGGACCTCCCGAAACTCCTCAAGTCTGCACACACTAACCTCTGCCACCAAGCCCTCCGCGGCCCATGGCGCCTCTGCCTAGACCACCTCTTCCGGGGCCACCGCGACCTCTAATGCCACCTCTTCTCAGGCCCATCCTGGGGGATATACCTCGTCCTCCACGAAGCAGGCTCTGACCTTCAACACAGAACAGGGATTCAAATCAGAAAGAACTTCAGTTTCAGACCGAGCAACAGAATCAGAGTCGTGCTGTCAAGAAGACCGCGTTACCAACGTCCAGCCAGGGTACTGACCTCTGAGTGGGACTCCTCCTCTCAGAAGAGCTCTGGCTCCCCGGCCACCACGCATGGCTCCTCGCGGCAAGCCTCTCTGCCCCATGGACAGTCCTCTTCCTCCCATGGCTCCGCGAGCAAGGGGTCCCGCCGGCCGGCCTAATCGTGCCTGAATGTTACTTTTACCGAGGCGTTGTTTTAAGCTCTTCTGGAATAAAAGATTTTTAAGAAACAAAAAAAAAAAGTCATGCAGCAATCTCAGATTTGCGACACAAACTGCATAGCAACTGCCTATCAATAAAAGTGGTGTGTTTTGGTTTTTTTTTTTTTAAATAAAATAGAGGGTCACCAGCTCTCTGCAATATGTAATCAAGCTTCAAAGGAAGACAATCAAGTCTGCTCTGGGAGGGATAATTTGTGAAGGCCAAACAGAGAACAAAGACCTTTCCTGGAAGCAAGTGTTTGTACAGAGACAAGAAAGTTTGCAGATTTGGAAGGAAATATTTCTCTCCAGTTTTAGCAGTGCTGCTCTGTCCAAATCAAAGCAGACACTTAATCTGCAAGGCAGCCTGCTAATCCTTTCTGCTGGAAGGTGATGGTCCAAGCAAACCCCCGAGATGGAAAGCAACTACCCCTGCTGTGGCACAGGCTAACCTACCTCTGCAGGGCAAGGGACATCAGTGCAGCCATGTGCCACGAATATCATCCCCAGTGGCCCACTGCCCCATCCCGGCTAGGCTTCCACGCAGACTACGGCCACAGCTAGGAAAAGCATCAGCTTTTCCATCTATATTCCTAACAGGAAACTAGACTGAAGAAATCTACCCTCACTAGAACAGCAAAATACTGATATTTGTGTATCTGACTTCTGAAGTGGTTTGGTTGGTTTTTTTGGTGGGTTTTTTTGCGTGTCCTGTATGTCCAGCCACCAGACTCTGTTTTACAGACAGAGCTAGCATCCCTTGGGACAGCTCTAGCAGCTCCTGCCCTCAAATCCCTGTACCAGAACCGCTGCAGAAACGGCTCAACTGCTCGTGAAGCAGCAGCTGAACTGCCAATTTACATCCCAGTATCATTAACACACACTGGTACCAGTTTGGGCTCCACAGAGGCGGCTGTGGCTTCTGCAGGCACCGCTGAGCCCTACAAGGAGGCAAGAAGCAAGAGGGAACCCTCACGCTTGTCTCAAGAACAAGAGCTCTCGGCCCTAAAAAGGTAACGTGATGCAAGCAGCCATAAAGGCTGTATTTTACTACAGGTTCCAAGAGTTGCTTAAATTTATTGCTTGTCAGCTTTACAGGTCTGCCTGACCCAAGCCCACGGACAGCTGAATTGGTTCCTCTAAAATCAGTCTCTCCTGTAGCGGTACTAAGATTTTAAGTTCTATTGCCTCAGAGTTTAGATAGTCATTCATTTTTCCAACAGCTGCAGCAGTCTGAAAATGTCAGCCTCTCTCTTTTGCCCTGCCTCCCTGGCAGAAAGGAATGAAAAAGCACATGTATGTTCCACATCCAATTGTTCGTTTATGTCACTTACCATGAGAGTTTAAGATAAGCTGCTGGACTTTGCACTGACACAGCCTAAGGGTGCTCTACCTCAGAGCGGCAGCACCTTGGTCTGCTCCAGCTACTAAGTAAACGCATGTCTAGAACCACAGCCAGTATAAATGTTTTTACATTAAAAACCCAGCAGTTTACGTGCACAAGCAGTGCTCCGCAGGAGTTTAGAGAAGTCCTTTCTGAAGCACAGGTGACCCATCACTGGGATCAATGCTCCCCAGCGCTTCCGGACAGAGCCCATCCAGAAGGATCACAAAAGCTCCCGGTGACACCAAGTATAGCACTTGTAAAAATCCAATCATCACATCAACTTCCAGAGCAACCTGCAATCTTCAAAGAACAACCAGCATAAACCATGTTTCCACATTTCCCTACACCTTACTGTGGCCCTCCCTTGCAGCATTTAACTCCAGAAGACCGTGAAAGCACACCTATGCCCAACGTAAAAAAAAAAAAAAATAAAATCAAAGGGGTTTAAGAGCTAAGGATCAGTTTTCCCCCTGCTCCTCTGCAGCACCTCAATTCAGCATGCAGAAACTTCATGCTTTCAATTGGTTTCACTTACCACTTGTGAAATTCTTAACTTTTCAAACTTCTCTTTCTTTTTCAGCAGAAAATAATTTAGACTACCATTTCCAGAGCTTTTGTTTACAAGCTCTGCAAGGCTAACTGGCACCAGAGTCTGTTTTTACAACAGAAGTCTCAAGAGATCTTAAAAAGCAGCTGCATTCCTTTTTATCAGAGAATGAGCCCTGAATGTGAGCATGTGGGGCAGGTTTAAGCATTCCAGCTATTTGGTGAAGCAGCTCAGCTAAGAAATTTCCAGGGCTTTCTTCTCGTGTGCGAGATAACGTAGAGAATTGTATTTAACTACTTCAAAAGTCAAAAGTCACGCAGTGCCGCTATTTGAACTCACCACACAGCTGCGCAGCGCTACCCCACAGGTTTCAATTTGTGCCCTACACATACATTTTAAGTTAACCTTACCAGCCTTCCCATTTAAATATAAGCTTTAAAACTTGCAAAACCTCCTGCAGCCTGACAGCGAGCGGACCCTAGACAAACAGCGCTCTTCCGTATGTTATTGAGGTTTCTGCTGTAGCGAGATTTTGCCCCCAGCCCCTTCCCTAAGTCCAGAGCTACAGAGAAGCACATCGACTGCAGCAGAGAAAGCAAAATCTAACACGTTTGCTCTACCGAAGGCAATTTGAGGAACACACCGTAATCTGTAGCACTCCTCACTGAAATGTGGAACGATAAAGACTCTTTATGTAAGGAGAACGCAACACTATGCCTTGAATCCAGGCCTGCATTCTAGCATTCGCAAGCAATCAAAAAATCAGTTTGTTCATCTGATCCTCGCAGCCAGCTGCTATCGAGGGAGTGCACCAAGAGAGGGTGGAGTTGGGGATGGGAGCAACCAGCCTTAACTGGATAGCAAGTACTGGAAACAGCCTGCAGCAATTGTAACTGCAGCTAGATTGCGAGATGAAGCACTCGGCAGATCCAGAAACCCAGAATGAGAACATTTCTCTGAAAAAATAGAGAGGAGATATGAACAACCAGCACAAAAAAAAACCCCAACTCAATAACATTAACCAGTAAGTTACAAAGCATTACTTATCTGACGTAAAAAGTGAGATTTTCTGCAAGTCCTTTCTAGGTCTCTCGTTTTTAACTTTCAGGAGCGTTTTTCAAAATCCACCACATCCTGAAAAGCCATCTACCGGTGACAGACATCAACGGGCTGCCCCAAAACACGCCGCTGTCTCTCACCTGTTTGAGCTTCAAAGCAGCCTGGACAGAAGGTCTGTTCTCCATCTGCTGGGCCAGTCTTCTGTTTCTGGCACTGGCTAGCTGCTGCTGCTGCTGCATGGTAGCCCGAATATTCACTGGCATCGGCTGTTTGTTCTTCAGCATGTTAGTAAAGCTTCAAGGTCGAATAAAATGGGTGTTTAAATAAAGCTTTATTACATACATTTATTGGCATTTCATGGTTCTCAAGATTGGATCTCCAGATCCCATGAACCTTACGTAAAGAGTGGTACTTAGGTCACGTCATATGTGATTACGTATTCCTTGTTTTCCACAAGTGTGCAAGAACTGGAAACTCAGAAATGATGTTGCATATTAATTCAGAAGTGATAAAGCTTTAGGTTACTGATTTTAGAAATGGCAGAAGGAATGAAAACAAGCAATAAGCAGAGATGATCATGACAGATGGGAGAGGAAGACATCACAGAAACAGAAAAGCAAACCGAAATCTGACCGCAAAAGCCAAATTAACCCTCAAAGCTCTGACAAAACTGTTTTAAAAACTCAATGTTGGAAGGCAGCTTTACAGAAGACATCCCCCTGAGAACAAGGCCAGTGTGCCTCTGGCACACCACAGAACTGCTGCCGTAAGAAATGCCACCACCCAAATGTGCTCACTTATTAGAACAGTTCACTTTTCAAAGCAATTTCTTTGGTACACAAAGAATCTTCTGTCTCCAAGAGCTACACAGGAGCAGAACATACAGCAAGATGGTAAGCCTCCTTAGTGGCGACCCATCAGCTTTCTACTGCGTCCTGGGAACCACACAAAACTGCAAAAGAAAACACTTACAGACGAGGAATATGGACCGACCAAAACAAAACAGGCCAGCAGCAAGCCTTCCCTCACCTCGGCACTCATCTTTCCTGGCGTAAGCTCCAAGCACCGGTTCAGGCTACACCTCACTGCAGAACTTGCTAGAGCAGGAACCGCGTGCAAACAACTCCCTTTCTCCCTGGTTCGATGTTACTAAACTCGTTAAGCCAAGAGCAATTAGTAAGAAAGTGAAACGTAACTGCAGCATCACTGTTAGTTGTCACCGTAGAACCGCAAAAAAAGCATGGGAAAAAACCAGAATAATACTCAACAGAAGAAATAAAGAACTCAAGGAGAGAGAGAGATGGAGATGAAGCAAAGCATTTGCCTCTTACAAGGCCCAAAACGTTGTTAAAGGGCCTTCGGGCTTGTTTCATGGCCTGCTGCATGCCTCTTACAGGCCAGACCACATGCACGTGTGTCTGCCTCGGACAAAGCAGCAAGCCTGCTGCAGCTTAGGTAACATGCTACCGTGCTGCAGCATCAACTATATAAATGTAAAAACATGTGGAAGAAAAAGGGAGGGTGTGAGGTTTCTCTCTTTTGTTATAACACATCCCACCATATTTATGTGTTGAATAGTTTAATATTAACTGCTATGGATAAATTTCTCCAAAACACTCGCCCTTTTAACCTTGCGTACCACATTTGTTGCAGTTTAAGACAGAGGTGCATAGCCATCTGCTTGTTTTAGTCAGGTTAAAAGAGGGCAGAAACCACGTTGGTTTTTGGACACCGGACAGTGATAATTAAGTAAAAAAATTTCTTATGAGCTGAAGCTGCTGTTGGCTTCCTCACCGCTCGTTCAGAGACATCTTGGTGGTGCTCTTTAGCACAACCTTCGGTGCTGACTGTGCAGCCATCTTCAGATCGAGAGAATCTGCAAGACACGAGAACCAGGCTTAACAAAGAGCACAGAGATCTTGTGCTTACTTGGCTAAACATTCAAAAAACCTGCATTCTGGCTCCTTTGGTGGAAAGAATCAAGAACAGGGTAGATAATGGAGTATTAAATGCATTTTTAATAAGTTTTCTGTGTCACTGCCATGAGGTAGCAGGTTTAATAAATCAGCAAGTTATGCTAACTCATCCTTAATGAGAAGTCATCTTTTTAGGAAGTGAGAACTTTACGATTGGCAGGAATAATACTGCAAAAATACAGTCCATCAGCAGTCAAGATGGCACCCAAATGCCTCGTCTAGTACAGCACCTAGTGACACCACCACTGCTCCTAAGCTTTTAGTATCAGCAAGATGGAAACCCCAATTTGTTTTAAACAGACACATACCATATACTCGGCAATAAAATTCCAAAATTACTCTACAAAAGTCTTGTATGCTGCAAAAATATTAAAGTTCCATCCTCCCATAGTACATTACGATTGCAACCGCTTGGACAGAGATTAAGTGTAAGGGAACAGTCACTTCGGCTTTTTAATATCTAATACACGAGAACTGCCACACGCCTCACAAAAGCACCGAGGGGACTTAAACTCAGCTGTTACTCATCTTTAGGGCACAGCTCAAGTCCGAGTGCTTCAGCAGTGATAAATACTACTGAAATACGCTAAGGTCAAACCCACTAACTACGCAGATCAACTTCTATTTTTTTTATATATAATTAGTATCAAATTTAATGCTTAGACGACCGCCAAAAAGCACTCACCCTCAAAATACCTCGAACAAAACGCTTTCTTTACAGTGTTTTACAGTTCAGCAGCTAGAAATTAAGCCAACAGGCAGCCACATTTTTTTTTTTTTAATTAAAAAGGTTTAAGAAGCATTTTTCCTGAACAACAACCACAACGCAGTTCGCAGAGGAAGCCCCGCTCCCACAAGCCCGCCACAGAGCGCGGGGGCTGCCCCGGCACCGCCAGCCGAGGACGGGGAGGAAGGCGAGGCCTAGTCTGGGCTGTCCATCCGGCCCCGTCCGACAGCCGCCCTACGAGGCGGTGGGACAAAGCCCGGCCTTGAGGGCACAAAGCCTGGCCAGGGGCAAACACCGCAGCCCCCTCCCCCCTCGCAAACGGCAACGGGCAGGCCCCCGCCGCCTGAGGCGACCCCGCGGCCTCCCCTTACGGATCCTCCCTCCCTCCCTTCCTTCCTCAGCGTCCCCCTCGCAGCCCTCCGGCCAGGGCCAACCGCTCTTACCGAAGCAGACGGTCGCCAGGTCTCCGGTGGGGCTGGCTGGCGGGTAGCGCGGGGTGTGGGGCTGACTCCGGCACCCTCCGCCCGCTCCCGCCGCACTCGAACACCCGCGACAAAATGGCGGCAGCCACCACAGACAACCTCCCTCCTCCCACCGCCCGCGCCGAGCCGGCCAAAATGGCGGCAGCAACACGTACGGCGCAGGCGCAGAGCCCGGTAAGTCATCACCTCCCCTGCTATTGGGCGGGGCAGCCCTGACGCAGAGAGCATTCCTTCCGGGCATTGGTTCTCCGGGGCGAGGTGGGCGGGGCCGGACCGTGGGCGGTGGAGCTCCCTCAGGCAGGCGGCGGCGGCGCCTCAGCTGCGGCCTGGCCGGATTCCAGCGGGGCCGGTCCCCGGTTTCCCCCGCGATCGCGATCGATCGGGAGCGGGCGGGCGCCTGAGCCCAGCGGCGGGGGTCGATCCCGCAGGAGCCACCCGGCAGGTCCTGGCTTTGGCGGAGGCGTCAAAGACCTTAGGAGGCCTCACGGTTCTTTCGGTCCCCCCGCGGCCTGGCTGGGCCTGCGGCCTGGGCTGTCCCCGGTGTATCCCCGCTTTCTGCCGGGGCAACCCCCGTGTGGGGTCCGACCGGGGGAGCGAAGGCCCCGAGCCGTGCGGGCTGGTTGGGAAGAACCGGGGCCGGCCCCAGCCCTGGCAGATGATGGCGCTGGCGGCCCTACGCCGGGCCGGGCCTCAGCGTGGGGGCTGCTGGGCGAGGAGATAAGAACCGGTTCCTCCAGCCCCGCGGGGCGCGGTGCCCGAGCCTTTGGTGGGACGAGCGACGAGTCCCGGCTTGCAGCCGACCCCCCCGGCCCTTCGTGCCCCCACCTTGTGTCCCCGTGTCCTGCACCCCAGCCACCCCCCCAGTGCAGGGCTGGGGTCACCCGTCCCAGCTGTGCTGTCCCCCGGGCTGATTTTCGGGCTTGATGTCGGGCTCTGGGGCAAGGTGGGGCACGGGGTGCAATGGAGGAACTGGAGCAGGGTGGAGACGGGGATGTCTCCAGGCAATTGGGGTGACCCAGGGTGGCTTTTCCCCCGTGACCCCGTGGCTCAGGAGAGGGAAAGCTCCCCCGGGAGCACTGGCAGGGGGGACAGGGCAGAACTCCCGACCCTGGAAATGAAGGAGCTGAAAACACGCCTCTGGCTGGGTCGGTGCCTTTATTGTGGAGCTGGATCCCAGTGGGATCCCCTGGATGTGCTGGGGAGCGGAGGGTGAGCTGGGGGGGCTGGCGGGGGGCTCTGCGGTTTGGGGACACCACGGCTAGCTGCTGCAGGTTGGGGACCGGCCTGGGTCAGGCGTTGTCCCAGAAGAAGGTGTTGCAGGCCACGGTGAGGGTGGCCACCAGGACCACGTACTCCTGGAAGTCCACCTCCCCGTCGCCGTTCTCATCCAGGTCCTGCATGATCTTCTCCACGGCACCCGTGTCCTTCTGGGTCTGCGTGTGTCGGGGGGTGACAGGGTGACCCCGGGGCTCAGCAGCCCGCTGGGATGCTGCTGCCCCGGGGCATGGGAGGGAAAGGGGGGAGCCCCCCTGGCCCCCGCACCCCAACATGGCCGGTCCCTACCTCCAGGAAGCAGCCCAGCTCGCTCTGCAGCAGCTCCTTCAGCTCCTTCTTGCTCAGCTTGTACTTGTCCCCCTCTTTGCCCGAGTAATGGTGGAAGACGTTGATGAGCGTCTCCATGGCCCCTTCCAGCTGCGACGCCATGGCTCTGGCTACGGGGGGGGCACCTGCCGCGTTACGGAGGGGCAACCCCCAAATCGCAGCCTCCCCCCCCCCCTCCACTGCCTCCCGCTGGGGAGTGTCGCTTGTCGTGGCCTCCACCCCGAACGCTTGGCACTGGGCAGAGAGCTGGCAGTGGAGGGGGGGGGGGTGTCTGGGGTCACCCCGCTGCTCCCCAGGGCTGGATGGGTGCTCCTCTGGGAGGGGGTCCCGGCCGCCTGCCCCCCTCGCAGGGCACCCGTGTCCCAGCCGAGACCTGCGCTCACCTGAGCTCCCCGCCGCGTCGCCCGCCCGCTGCTCCGAGTGTGCCGGGCTGGGCTGGCCGGAGACGTTAAATAAGCTCCAAGCCCCCTCCGGGAGGATCCGATAACGGGGCTGGACAGCCGGGCTGGCACCGCCGGGCCGTGCCACGCTGCCTTTGTGGGGGCCGGGATGAGGGGAGCCCAAACCTGTGGTGCTCCACGGCCCCGCTCACCCCGTGCCGGCCCCGGGGTGATGCAGAGGAGCGTTTCCAGCCCCACCGGTGCTTATGGGGCAGCGGTGGGCAGGGGAGGGGTGGGCAGCGATGCTGGGAGTCACTCTGGGGGGCTTCGTGTTCCTCCCCCCCCCCCGTGCTAAACCTCGGGTGTCCCTTGTCACCGTCATGGGTGATGCTGGCCCCACCGTGGCCCCGTGGGGCAGCCGGGATGCCAGGGGACATGGGGATGTGTGGGGTGGGCTGTGAGGTCCCTCGCTGCGGCCACCCCCCCGGCTGGCTCCGGGTCAGATCCTGCGCCGGGCCCTGGCTCTGCTCACAGCTGTGGCCCCCGTGGCACCGCGGCGCCCGGGGTCTGACCCCACGGCGTCACCCGCTCGGCGTCCGTCGGCATCCCCCATCTGTCAGCGCCGCGGTGCCGTGCCGGATCTGTCCCCAGCCCTCCTCCCCCAGGCTGATAAGGCGCGGGTATCCGGTGTCCTCGGCCTCGCAACGGGAGCCAGCCGGGGCCGGGGGGGAGCCGGTGGGGGCTATCGGGTGACTCAGCCCGGGCCGCCCGCTCCTCGCACACAAGAAAGGCTTCTTGTCAAATTAAAAAAGCCCCACAATCCCAGCTCGGAGGTTGCTCCAGCAACGGCTCGGCCAAGAAACCAGATTCCCGAGCTGGCATTGCCCATGCCGATAATCCTGGCCCCGCCGCGGCTCTCGTTACGGCCCCGCATCCGCACGGCCGAACCCGCCGCGGCCTCCCCGGCACCGGCATCCCCGGGGGAACAGCAGCGGTGTTGAGCCCCCAAACTTAGGTGGGTGCGATCATCCCATCTTTTTGGGCCCCCCCCAACCGCAGGGGGGCTGGCGGGAGCTGCCGGCACGGCGTGGTGGCTTTTCGCAAGAGCCGGGTGGTGCCGGGCTCTTTATCCTGGATTCCAGTCCTAATTTGGGGCTAATTATATCCTGCTCCCTCCGTTTCCATCTCTCGCACTTCCTGTCCCCATGGTTGGGAAGCGCCGTGGCCGTGTGGCAACCCCCCCCCCCCCAACCTGGGGACCCCAAAACCGCCCTGCCGCCCGGCCCCCCCCGCCCCACCACCCTGCCTTGTGCGTGGGGGGGCTGGAGGGTTTGGGGTGACTTGCAGGGTCTTGGGGGTCCAGCCCTTGTCCTGCACCGGGGGCAGCTGAGGTGGCTGTGAAGGGGGTCCTGGGTGGAAGTGGGGGTCCCTGGCTGGAGGTGGGGGTCCCAGATGGAAGTGGGGGTCCTGAACTGAGCTCCTTCCCAGCAGGACACAGCTCTCATTTTTGGTGTGGGGCAGGGAGGGGGGCCCGGGGCTGGTGAGCTCCCGGAGAGGGGAGCCCGGGGACGGGGGGAAACGGGAGAGGACCCCGGTGGCACTCACTCGGCGGTGTCCGCGCAGGGGCTGGCGGCAGCGGAGCCCCTGTGCCACTGTCCCCGGTGTGGTTCGGCAGCGGGCAGGATCTGGCTGCCCCTTCTGGGGACGCCTGGCCCCCGGGGCCGTGTCGCCTGCCCAGTCGGGCAGCAGCTGCCTGCGATGGGAATGGGCATCGCTGCCCGATCCTGAGCCTAAAAATAACCTGACCCCGGTTCCCACGATGGGCACAGATCCAGGCGGCCCTGGCTACCGGCACGGCCGGTGCGTCCAACCGCCCGGCTCTGCCGAGCTCCCCAAAGGCTCTGGCTGCGCTTAGAGGGGCTCTGCCCCATTCTTATTAAACCCCAAACCTCCCCGGAGAGCAGGATTGGGCCAGGCGTTTCCCGAGCGGTGGGACTGGCTGGAGCCTGGTACCCAAAGGTGAACCCCGATGCCGCGGGGACATGGCGCGGGCGCCGGAGGGGTCGGCCCCGGGTGCCGCGGCCCCGCTCCCTGCCGCTGCGGTGCCGGCCGTTGGGAGAGCACGCCCGGCGTGTCCGTGCTGGCAGATTCCCAGGACGAGCTCTTACCAAACTGGGAGCAGCGAGGGACATGCCAGGAGGTTTACACACATCTTGGAACAGGTTTCAGCCGCTGCGACTCCCAGTGCTCCACTTTGACCCAGCTAAACCAGTTGCTCCAGTTGCTGGTGCCGGGGCTGGGCCGATCTTGTCTCTCTCTGTCCCATCGCTGGAGCGTGGAAGAGGCTTTTCCATCCCTGGGATTTGGAGGGGGGGGGGAGCTGCCGGGCACCCTCCATGCTGGGGGCATCGCCGTGGCACCGGGCACCCGGTTCTGCATCCTCAGATAACCGCGCTCCCCTCCAACCAGCCCCGACACGCGCGGTGGGCTGGTGAGGACTGCTGCCGGGCTGGCACTCGCGGTGGTGGCAGTGACCGTCCCTGGTAGAGCCAAGACAGGTTGGGGACGACACCAGGACACAACCCCCCTGGGGTGCACCCGCACCCCAACCACGAGCTCTTGCCCCGGCACACGGGGTCCGGTGATGCTCTGCTCCCTCCCGGTAGCACCGGGGTCCCCGAGGCCGGGTCACTGCTCCCTGCCCATGGGGACGGCCCCGAGCGGGGACCCCGGGCTCGGCCGGGAGGTGCCGTTTCTCCCGCCACCAGTGATTTGGCCGCATCCTGTCGCGGGGCCGCTGCAGCGCCTGTTGCCTCCTCGTCCCATCCCGGCACCCCGAATTCCAGGGGCGGCGAGTCACGGGCCCGCCTGGCTCTTGGGGCTGGTGATTCACCCCAAACCTGTCCCTGTCCCGGCCGAGCCTGACTCATCCCGGTGGTTTCCCAAGAGACCATCTCGGTCCCCTGACGTGGGGCTCGGCGGAAGTCCCGTCCCCGTCCCCCCCGTCACCCCGGGGAGGGGACCGGGCCGGATGGGGCTGCAGGAAGCCAATTCCTCCCCCGTGAGCTGGTGTGACGGATGCGGGGTGGGGACCGGGGTGCCCGGTGCTGGCCGGAGCCACCCCGTACTCGTGGAGAGGTGGAGTGAGTGCGTCAGGGCTCAGCAGAAACTGCAGGGCTGGTGACGGTGGCACTGCGCCGGGGACCTCCCTGCTCTGGGTACCCAAAACACTGCTGGTGGGGGGTCCCCAGGCTGGGACCCCACTCCCATGTGCTATCCCGGTGGGGGGGACTTCTGGCCCCGGCCTCGCTCCCCGTCGCGCTCGGTGTCACGCTGCCGTGGGGACGCCGGGACACAGCCCCCGTGGCGCACAGGGATGGCGCGGCTGGCCATCAGGGACGGCCCTGCCACGCTCCGGGCAGAGACAGTCCCCAACGTCACCCGCCCCATCCCGCGCCACTGCCCCCGGCGTCCCCACCGCCTCTCCCCGGGCCTGTGCCGCGGGCACCACGCGGGGTTTTTCGGGTCCGGGGTGTGGGACGCGGCTCGGGGGCCCTGTGGGAACGGCAGTGCCGCGGCACAGAGCTGCTCCGTCTCCTGGGTGGAAACCTGCCAGGGCTGCCATGTTATAAATACACGATGATTAAAGGGGAACGCTCGGGCAGTTCCAACCCCCTAATTAATTTGGATTAATTAATTTTTACAAAGCCCACTATTAATAGGGATGATGTCAGCAGGCGGCTGAGTCACAACTCTCACTTGGTGTGGGTCGAGCCCGGCCCCGGGTCCGCAACGCCGCTGGATGACGGGCTGGGACGAGCCACCGCGTCGAGGCATGGCGGGACGTGAGCGGGGCGCTGGGGGCCACGTCGCCATCCCCAGCGCGACCCCGTCCCTGCGGGGATGCGTTTGGGGGCGAGACCTGCCCTGCACCCCCCGAAAGGTCCGGGTGATGCTCCAGCCCAGCGAGTACTGGAGCAAACATGCTCCATCCTCCCGCATCCCTCCCCTCTGCCCCGTGGTCCCATCCTGCTCCCCACCGGAGCATCCCCGCAGCGGCAGAGCCCGTGCCGCGCCGCGGAAGCCAGGGCAGGTTCGCACCAGCATGGCCGAACGCTGAATTTGGTGAGCTGCCCGCACGGGGAGGGAGGAGAGGAGGACGTCTCCGCGCCCAGGGGTGGTCTGTACGTCCGTCCGGCTGCAACAGGAAACCCAACACCGTGGCAGCGGGGACAAAGTGCTGCGCTCTCCCCTCCTGCGGCGCGGGGTTTAAAACCTCCCAGAGGGTCGAGACCTGCCTGCAGCTCTCTGCCTGCGGGTGAGGGGGGTAAGTAAGGAATCGCTGCCCGCAGCGCCGGCCCCACCCCGGCCACCGCGTCTCGCAGGACGAGAGCGGCGCTGGGGACCCCCGCCGTCCCCCCGTCCCTTTCCTGATGTCGCCACCGTCCCGGCTGCGTGCACGGTGCTTGTGCCACCAAACCGCTCTGCTCCCCTCCCCGCGCCTGGCTGAAGCGCTCGGTCCCTGGGGAGCAGAGGGGCAACACCCAGAGCTGAGCTGAGACCTTGCAGACTCGCTGCACCCTAGGTCGGGGTCCCCTTCTCCCGACGCACCCCGGGCATCGCCTCCGCTTCCGACCCCCTCTCGGCTCCTCTCCCTGCAGCCCCGGGGCTGCTGCTGTGTCCCGACGCCATGGCCACGGGCGAGCTGACCGAGCTGGAGACGGCCATCGAGAAGATCGTCACCGTCTTCTTCACCTACGCCGGGAAGGAGGGCAAGAAGGGCACGCTGACGGCTGGCGAGTTCAAGGAGCTCATCCAGCTCCAGCTGCCCAACCTGATGAAGGTGAGGGAGGGGCAGCATGTGTGGGGAGGGGGCGGCTGGATCTCCACGGGTCCCCCCCCTCCAAGCTGGGGGCTGCTCCCGGTACCCTGGGATTTGTGAGTAAGAGCGAGCGGCAGCCCCTACTCCTCCGCATCCCCGTCCTGCTCACCGGGGACCGGGACGTGGCCGAACCTCCCCTGTCGTGTCCCCCCCCCCACGCAGGATGTCCCCTCCCTGGAGGAGAAGATGAGCGAGCTGGATGTGAACAACGACGAGGAGCTGAAATTCGGCGAGTACTGGCGGCTGATCGGGGAGCTGGCGAAGGCCATGCGGAGGGAGAAAGCGGGGAAGAAGTGAGGGGGCTGGTGGGGAAACCCGGCTGATGTGGAGCTAATAAAAAAGGTTTCCCTGAGCCCGAGCATCGCTGCTGTTCTTAGCGGGGGGCTCCCGATTTGGGCAGCCCATCTCCTCCCCTGCCTGCATCTGCCTGGGCACCAGCCTGGGTGGGTCGGGGCTCACTCTGCCCCGGGGTGGCTGCTGCGGGGAACCTGTGATGGATGGGGGCCGTTCCCAAATCACCCTGGTGCTGGTCTGGCTTGCGAGATGCCATCCTGCACCCCACAAACGCCTTCCTGCTGGGGCTGTGGGGGTGCTTAGCACAACCCCGATGGGTGGCAGAGATGTGGCCGGGACCAGGGTGGGGCTCGGGAGCATCTCCGGCAGCGATGCTGTGGTAGCCGCCACCTCCAGGGCATCGACGCCCGTCATCTCCGGGGTCTTGGGTGGCACGGGATGGGGGACGCATCCGCCGGCGCAGCGTGTCATCCCCGGCTCAGCACCCTCAACCGAGCTCCCATCTCCGGCATTCAGCTCCCAGATCCCATCGCTGCTGGGAAATGGTGAAATCCCTGCCATAGGGTGACCCGTTCCCGGAGCCGGCCAGGGCCCGGTGCCCGGGCAGCTGTTCCCACGCGGTGCCGCGCGGTTGTGCCGTGCCGGGCTGGATGGGGAGCTGTCGGTGTGGCCGGGAAGGAGGCGTTTCCCGGCCCCACGCTGGCCCCGAGCCAGGCTCCGAAATGAGACGCCTTGCACCACACCGCAGCTGGCGGCGCGCAGGGAGCTCCCACTCACACCTCCCCGTGGTATAAAACCCCATCGCGCCGCAGCCCGTGCAGACCCAGGAGAGTCCGTGGAGCAGGTAAGTGGCCCATTCGCCACCGCGGGATGGGGGTCTGCACCCAGGGGTCCCGCCACCCCTCTGCACCCCTCCCCTTCCCGCTCCCACGCTCGGCTCTGCCACGACTTGCTGCCGGGGCAGGGATGCTCCTGCCGCCGGGACGTGTCCCGGCAGCTCACCGCATCCCGGCACTCCTTCCTCGCCCTGCTCTCAGTCCCGGTGCCGAAGGAGGGGGAACTACCCCCAAGCCGAGAGCTGAGCCTGGCTTTCTTCCCCCCGCCAGCTCCCCAAGACCCCGCCGGAGAGGACAGACCCACCGCTGCTGCCACCGAGGACCGACAGACCCTGCGAGAACCAGCATGGGCCAGTGCAACTGCCGCAAGAAGCGCAAGGTCCATGAACGATGCTGCGGCACCGGGAGGGCCGGGACCCCCAACGGGGTGCGGGGCGCAGGGGTGACCCTGCACGGCCCCATCCCTTGGAGCGCAGCCCTGGGCATGGGGTGACTCAAAGCAGCGCGGCCGGGCCAGCCCCATCCTGGAGCCAGGCTCCAGCGGAGGAGCCAGGAGGCTGATTTGGCGTTCAGCGACGCTGCTCCGGTGCTGGGCACGGGGACCTGGTTGGTGCTGCAGACTTGGAGCCGCTTGAAAGCTCAGGGAATCAGGCAGCCTTCTCCAGCTCCTGTGGACTCATCTTTGGGAGCTGTGCTTGCTACTTGCAACCTCTCCAAGGATGCCCAACGGCAGAAAGTCTCCTGTTTTCCTCAGCTTTCAAACGGGAGGTGCCCACCCCGCACCCCCTTTGCACCTGCGGAGGATTCGGCCCCAGCCGGCTGAGCCGGGGTGCCAGGCTGAGGTTCTGAAGATTGTTGGGTTCTTCCTAATGGGCATCGCCTGATGTGGTTTAATAGTATTTCAAGGGGAAACCGCAGATGCCAAGTGAATCACCATCGTTTCCCTTCAAACGCAGCTTTGGCTAATTAGCAAGAGTGGCCGGGGAGCCGGGCGCGTGGGTCGGGCCGGGCTGTGCCCCCCACCTTGCTGGAGAAGGGGTCCGCAGCCCCGACGGGGAGGGAGAGGGGCTCCCGCTGTCACCGAGCCCCATCCCGGCAGGCGCCCGAGTCGTCCCGGGCACTGACTCATGCCGCCATCCACCGCTTGTGCAAAGGAGAGGAAGAACCAGTCCGGACGGCCACGGCGGCCCCTGAGCGCCGTGGGTGTAGCACCCGGAGACGCCGGGGTGGCTGAGCCTCGCTGGCCCCGGGCAGGGAGAAGTCCGGGCAAGCAGAGACAGGGGGTGACATGCCTGTGGGGAGGGGTGTCATATCGAAGTGGAGGGGTATGGCAGCTGTAGGGGGGTATTGCAGCCGGGCAGAGTCTGTATGGAGGGATGCAACATCTGTATGGCGGGTTCTCACATCTGTATGGTGGGTTCTCACGTGTATGGTGGGTTCTCACATCTGTACGGTGGGGTTTCACGTCCGTATGGAGTGGTCTCACGTCCGTATGGAGCGGTCTCATCTGTATAGAGTGGTCTTGCATCTGTACGGGGGGTCTCATGTCTGTACAGTGAGGTCTCACATCTGTAGAGGGGGTCTCGCATCTCTACGGAGGGGTAGCATGTTGATAAGGAGGTTGATGGCATCATTGCAGAGGGGTTGAACATCTGCAGAGGGCACTGGCACATCTGCTCAGGGGGGTGTCCCATCTACTCAGGGGCTTGTCCTGTCCATCTGGGGGATGTCCCATCCATCCGGGCAGGTGTCCCACCGGTGCTCACCCCTCTCTCCCACCCGCACAGGACTGCCAGGAGCTCACTGACGTGGAGCGGGCCATCGAGACCGTCATCAACCAGTTCCACTGCTACGCGGTGAAGGGGCAGAAGGAGTACCTAACGCCCAACGAGATGCAGGAGCTGGTGGTGCAGAAGCTGCCCCACCTGGGGAAGGTGAGGGCAGAGCCCGGGGGTGGGCAGGGGGAGCTGGGGTGGGCACGGGCTGCCTGCGGGACCCTGCAGCCCCATCACCCCGATGCTTTTTCTGCCCCTGCTGCAGTGTGTTGGACCACTGGAGGAGAAGATCGAATGCATGGGAGACCCTGACGAGGCCAAGCTGGAGTTCGGAGAGTACTGGGACATGATGGGGGATGCGGCCAAGGGCTGCCGGAGGAAGTAGAGGGTGGTGGGGGACGGGAAGGCGCCCGAGGCCTCAGGCTCTGCACCGAGAAGCACGAGAGGCTGCTGGTCCCGGTGGGATGCGCCTGGGAAAACGCAGCATCGCTCCTGCCGGGGCTCGTCTCTCCTCCCCACGTCCCCAGCTGGGGCTGAGGGATCCCCCTCCCCGGCTCCATCCCTGCCCTCTCTCGTCTCTCCTTCCTGTCAGGAAACTTCCCTTCCCATCCCCAGCTCCGGCCCGTGCCGAGGCAGGAGGGAGGTGGCAAGGGGGTTCCTGGCCCCGGCTCCGGAGCTGTCTTTCTCCATCCTTTGCTCCAGAGCCTTTACCCCCAGGGTTGTCCCACCTCCGGCCCCGAAAACTCTCCGGTTGCAGATCCCCCAGCCCCGGAGCATTGCAGCGAGAGAGACTCGGCTCCTTTCCCCCAAAAGCCCTTGGATGTGTGGGCTCGTTCCCCCCCGGCCCCACGTCCCGCCACCCAATGGGACCCCCTTTGCCACCGCTCTGCCTCGTGCTTCGAGCACCTTCGGGGGTATCCCGGGCTCCGGGCCAGCCCCGACGTTGCTGTTCGTGGCCTGGGCATATTCTCTGCTCTTCCCCTGGTGCAGGGACCGCGGGTGCCCTGTGCCTGCCCAGATTTTGGGGTGCTATGCCAGGGCTCCCCCACCTGCCCCTCTCCAGGGATGCTGGCCCCTGGCTGGCGGTTGGGCTCGGGGCTGGGACGGTGGCGGGTTGTTATCGGCTTGCGTCACTTGCAACCATTTTTGTATAAATTAATAAAGGAAAATACTGGGAAAAAAACCCACAAACCCAGCCAGGATGGGGTGACCTCGTTTGTCCTTCGTGGGAGAGGGAAAGCGGGGAGCAGGGAGGGATGGGGCTGCAGCGATCGCGGCTCTGAGCATCACTCGCTGCTGGGTTGCACAGTCCCACTGGTCCCAGTGCAAGGTGTGAGGGTGCAAGGGATGCTGCGGGCGTGCACGGGATGCTGCAAGTGTGCACGGTGCTGTGGGTGTGCACGGTGCTGTGGGTGTGCACGGGGCTGTGGGTGTGCACGGGGCTGCACGTATGCAGGGGCCGCTGCAGGGTGCTGCGGGTGGGTGCGATGGCCATGGTGCTGTGGGTGTGGGTGGGCACTGTGGGTGTGCGCGGTGCTCTGGGTGTGCATGGTGCTGAGGGTGTGCACGGGGCCGTGCATGTGCCCAGTTCCCGGGGTCGCTTGTACCTGGTGGTCCCCGTTGCAGGGACCCCACAAGCAGACCCCACAACCGGGCGCTCCGAGGGCTCTGGGCACGTGGCTGCACACTGGGCTGGAGGGAGCTCAGAGGACACCCCGAAATCCTGCGCTCGGAAAGACCCGGGAGCTGAGAGGCCAGCAGCAAGATCCCACCCGTGCGGGGAGACTGTGGGATTTCTGCGTAATTACAGCAAATTAGAAAACAGTAAATGCCACAAAGCGGTGGCTTGCTGGGACGGAGCAATTAGCTCAGGCACCGAGCGCACAAAAGGTGAAGAAATGGGCTTGAGAGGGTGCTGGGCACCTGCTGAGCCGGATTATCCCAACTTTCCATTGCTGCTGAGCTCCGTGTCCCGGAGGAGCCCGTGGGCAGCCCCAGAGCCACGATGGGGACCCCAAAAACGGACAGGGTGCGGGCACCTCGGCAGGTCCTGCGTCACCTTGCAAGGCTCTGTGCTGCGGAGGAAGGAGAGAAAAAAAAAAAAAAAAAGGAAAAGGTGAACCAAACCAAACCAAACCCCAGAGAAATGTGATGAAACCCAAGGCTGGGCCGGGGTGGCAGGTCCTCCCGGGCCGGCGCGGCAGCACCGACACCGTGGCTCGGCCACAGGCCACCCTCTGTCTCCTCTCACCTTGGGGTGGATTTCACAATGAGAATGACTATTTATTGTTCCTGCCTTGGAAATAAATACATGGAAATTAAGCAGAAAGGTGTGGTGTGCGTTTAATTAGAGACAGGAAATGTGTCAAATGGTTGGGGTGATGGAAGGGGGGGCGGGAAAGGGGAGCCGAGGCTCCTGGATCTTCTCCTGGACACCAGGCTGGGAACGTGCCGTGGGAGTGGGGAACTCCTGGGTCCTGCTTCTGGTTTGGTGACCGTCCCCTCGGCGTGACGGTGCGCTGTCGGGAGGACAGCAATTCCTGCGGCATGAGCCATCCTTGATAAGTATCTGTTGTATCTGGAAAGTCCTCGGAGGTGGTAGGAACAGCTCAGCCCCTCCGTGAGTCAGCGCCGACCGTGAGGGTATGGCACCGCGCTGGTGGAAATGCCGAGAAACGCATTTGTCCGTGCCGGGGCGGGCGCCGCGTGCGGAGCGGTGGCTCCAGGGTACCCATCGCGGCGGTCACCAAAGACCCCCAAAGCCGGGGCTCAGCGTCCCCCCCGCCCTCTGCAAAGAGTCCCGTGGGGCAGAGCTTGTCCATGAGAAGCCAAAAAGTGCTCCCGACCCTCCAGACCCAGAACTAGTGGGGACCAGGGGAGAGACCAAAATCATCGGGGCGACCAGAATAGCTGGGAACTGTCTTACGATGGGTTTGGATGGTACGTGGCTGCTCCGAGCGCACGCACACGCCCTGGATGCCTTGTAAAAATAAGGGCCTGGATGTGGTTGTGACATCTGCCAGGCACAGGAGAATAATGAAAGCCCATGATTCAGAGGTGAGCTGTTTGCCTGCAGGGTCCGGGAGGGATTCCCACCCTCCTGGGATGTTGCATCAACGACACTGGAGCATCTCGGCCGAGAATGGGTTTGCTTCCTCTCAACCGAGATTAGGAAGAAACCAGCGGACAGCCGGGATGACACATGTCGTTTTTTTCCGGGACGGGACTCCCAAAGATCCTCTGGCTGCTGCCTGTAACACATCACCTCCTACTTCGCATACGCAGCTCCCAATAACGCCCGTATCTAATCTTGGCATCAAATCGCTGCACCATTGCTCTGGTAGACACGCAGGGGTACAATTTGCTGGGACAATTAATTACGGATGTGACTTTACAAGCACAGCTACCAGCTGAGAGGAGCCTTATCTGTCCCGGTGTGTCTAGAGATGGCTGAGAGCTGGATACGGCCCTGCTCGGAGCCGGTGCTTGTGCTTCCAGGGCCCCAGAGACCTGTGCCAGCCCCTTTCGCCCTTGAGAACGAGTGGTTTTGGTTCAAATAAACAATGCCCCCCCACCCCCACCTTGCCGGACAGGTCCTGTGCCACGCCGGATCCGATCGGCCGGCCTCGCCGGCGGGGCGGTTTGGAGCAGGGTGGGCAGCAGGGATGTGCCGTGGGATGGAGGAGCCGGGTTTTTAGCCGGTGCGTGGCTGGACGGTGTCAGGTTTGCAAACCCTGCGATTAGGCTGGAGTTGCACCATGTCCGGTAAACCACCGCTGCCGGGAGCCCACCACCCTTTCCAGACGGTGGGGTCTTTTGGGGTCGTCCCCAAATCCCTGCCTGCTATCACCCCATGGCCACGGCCACGTGCAGAGCGGCCCCCGCCGTGGGTCCCCCGCTCGCACCGACCCGTCCAGATGTTGCAATCGCAGGAGAGCCATTTCCCAGGTAAGCCCCAGCCCTGGAACGCCCTGGGAACGTCAGGGAGGGGCGGGAGCCTCTTTAAAAGCCAGTCTGGGCCCGGCGGGATGGGTGCAAGGTGAGAGGAAAGCGGGCGTCATCGGCTCCCACTGCCCGTGCTACCAAATCGGCGACAGACGGACACAGCGGGACCCGCGGACGGAGCCAGGTGAGGCTCCGAGCTGTGGACAGGAAAGCCGGCATCGGGACCATTGGGGTGAACATTCCTCCAGGAGCTGTTCTGGGACGTGCCGCTGCAGGTTGGGTGGTGGAAATCCCCCGAGCCCTTCGGCAGCACCGCGCGCGTGGGGCTGCAGTGGAGGGGACCCGCCGGATGCCGGGGGAGCACCGGAGGGGGGGAATCGGGCTGGGGGGTGGGTGGTCCGGCACGGGGCTCAGCAGCACCCATCGACCTCCACTGCCTACGGAGAGCCCGGCACGTGGGGGTGCCAGTGGGGTCCAGCCCCTGGAAAAGGGGCATTGCTCCCCGGCTTTGCCTGCAGCGATGCCGGGGCCGTGGGCAGGGAGCACCGGGGCTGTGCCCGGCTGCGGGTCCTGGCTCTGGGCACCGGTGCTGGTGAGTGCGCGAGGAAGGAGAAGGAGAGGTGAAAAAAGAGGGGGGACTGCGGCGGCAGGAGCGGAGCAGCCAGCAAGCCCCATCCTGCCCATCCCGCCTACCCGGCGCCCAGCCCTGCCGCAGCCGTGCCGGCATCCCCGCGTCCCACCGCGGTGACATCGTCCCCATGCCCCAGGCTGGCCCCGGGGACACGTGGTGTGCCACGGCGCGGGCGACAGCAGGGCCATAAAGGCTGCGCTGTGGCGGATGGGCTGGTGCCGTGAGTCAGCGGCGAAGCAGCAGCCATGATGCCCCGAGGATGGGCTGGGTGCTGATGGCGGGGGACCGGCGACACCGGCGTGG
This sequence comes from Balearica regulorum gibbericeps, assembly GCF_011004875.1. Taxonomy (NCBI): domain Eukaryota; kingdom Metazoa; phylum Chordata; class Aves; order Gruiformes; family Gruidae; genus Balearica; species Balearica regulorum. The sequence goes on from NC_046211.1 coordinate 1,484,570, forward strand.
GGTCTGCGTGTGGGGACCCCAGCGGGTGCAGAGGGTGGGTGCGTGGAGGGTACATTTGTCCAGTTGATGCTGATTGATTACCTTTTGCTGGCAATTAATGGCCCGGGATGAGGAAGGGCCGGAGCCGGAGGTCTTTGTTGAGCGGCTCTTGCCACAGCTCGTGGCGGGACCGCCGGCCAGCGCTGGGACTGTTTGAAAGCCACCCTGGTGCCCAGCACCCTGCAAGCCGGGGATGGTCGCTGGTCCTGGCACGGGGTGGCCCTGGGCCGCGGCACTGTGGCACAGCGAAGGCTCCCGTGGGGACGCGGGTTGTGCAGGAGGGCACCCAGCCTCGCCAAGGCATGCAGGGACGGGCAGGAGAGCGTGGGGAGCCCGGGGCTGAGCCTCGTGTCTCTCGTCACCACCCCGATGTACCGAAGTGCTCGGCCTGGTGCTGGATTGGGGACGATCAGCGCAAAGAGAGAGGGGATGGGAGCCAAGTCTGGGGCAGCAGGCAGGTCCCGCGGGCTCCCGGGGAGCAGCCAGACTGCAGACACCCTCCTGGACGATGCCCCCACGCTGGGGGACCGTGCTGGGACACCCCTCAGGGCTCCACGCGTGCCACCCCGTCGGCTTCCTCCAAGATCCGTGTGGCCACCGCTGCTGTGACGGTTGGCGTTGCACCCCGGGCTGGTGTAAATCAGCATGGCTCCAGAGAAATGAGGAGCAGCACGCTCCAGCTCGCCCCACTCCCTGCCACTGACGGGGCAGGAAAGAGCCAAGGCTGGACAAGGTGACGCAGTTTCCCTCCCTGCCTGCCTGCATCCTGCCCGGGATGCGGATGTCGGACCCCGTGACAGGGACCATCCTGTTGGGTGCATCCATAGGAAGGAGCTTCCTGGCTTGGGACAGCCTCAGGACCGCGTACGGAGGAGGGAGACGCCAGATATCAAGCGAGCAGGCAGGATCGGACCCCGGGGTATGGGGGAGGCCCTTGGCTGGTCTCGTGGAGGGGCTTGGGCAGGTCTGGACCTGCCCCGCCGGGGTGTTCCCAGAGCCATGAAGCAAGAGGAGGGCTGGCTGGTAATTCCTGCCCTCGTCCCGCCGCCACCGCCGCACGGCTCCCAGCCCCATTCCTCCCTAATGAGCCCTGGGAACCGGCGGCCGCAGCCTTGGTGCTGCGGAGCCCCGCGGCCCCAGCGCCATAATTGCCGTCCCGTCCCACACACGGGGGTGGCCGCCCCGGGGGAGGGGGGCAGGTGGGGCGGCTGGCGTGGGGTGGGTGCTGTGGCGGAGCTGGGACAGGTGGCATAGTGGATTTTTGGGGCGATTATATATGAACAGCGATGTGGGAAGACGAGCACCCCGCACATCGGCAGCGCCGGGTTTTTTTTTGCCTTTCCATGGAGGCTGCTCTTGGCCTGCCTGGGGTCTGGCGGTGATCCCAGGACTGGCGGCAGTGGAGACCCCCCAGTGCGTGCTCCGAGTGATGGCACCTGCCCTTCCACCCCCCTCCCCATCCTCCAGCATGGGCACGTGGAGGGTCCCACGGTCCCCATCCTTGAACCCCCCCCCCGCCCCGTCTCTGCAGGTGACTGCAGGCAGCGATGGCAGAATGCACGGAGCTGGAGTGGGCTGTGCAGGTGCTGGTGAACAACTTTGACAAGTACTCGAGCCGCTGCTGCTGCTGCAAGAAGCCGCGGCGCATCAGCAAGAAGGATTTCCGCAAGATGCTGAGCTGTGAGCTCAACCACATGCTGACGGTGAGGCCGGGGCGCACGGGGCCGGGGGAACAAACTCCTCACGTTTGTGTGGGGTCCCCTTCACCCTGCACCCCGCTTTTCCCGGCTGCCCCGCTCTGAGCGGCTCCGCTTTCTCCCCCAGGACACCGGGAACCGGCGAGCGGCCGACAAGCTCATCTGCGACCTGGACGAGAACAAAGACGGCCGCATCAGCTTCGAGGAGTACTGGACCTTGATAGGCGGCATCGCCAGCCCCATTGCCCAAATCATCCGTCAGCAGGAGCAGAGCGTCAAGCACACCAAGTAGCCGGCTGCATCCGGACCCTCCGTGGGGCTCAGCACCCCCGGGCTCAAGCCCCTGCTTCTCCGCGGCTCCCCGCTTCTCGCCTCTCCTGCTGCCGAGCCCTGCCCCGAGCCCCAGCTTGCCCCGGGGCACCCCGGTCTCCCACGGCTTTGCCGATCGAGCCATGCCAGGGTGCAATCGGGGCGGGAAGACCCTGCGGGTGGGAGCTGGGGGGGGGTGCGAGGCCATCGCAGCCTCGGGGGGCTCTTCATTGCCCCACACCATGCCATCCCTGCCCTCATCCTCTTCCGCAAGCCCTGTCCTTGCTGGGCTGCTGGGCAAGAAGCAAAGGGGAAGGCTTCCCCTCATCTAGGACATGAATTCTGTCTGTTCTCAGACCTCTGGGGCATGGCCCTGCTGGCAGAAACCCTATCACGATCAGGACCCCCTCTCCCCTTGGAGCTCTCCCTCAAAGTCGGGGGGGAGGGTGCCTTTTTGGGAAAAGGGTGCCTTTCCTCCTGCCCAAGCTGGTGAAGGGTCTGCCCTGCCTGCACTGCCTGGTGCTCCGGTCCTTCAGGCTCGGGAAGTGGCGCGGTCCTGTCCGGGCAACACCGCCGTGGTTATTTATTGCAGCAATAAAGTTTGGAGGAGCAGCGGGTGATGCTGAGGCTCTGCCTTCCCGGAGGCTGCCCTGCAGCACGCACGCACCGAGGGGCTGTGGGGGGCTGCGGGAGGGGCGGGGGGGGGGGGTCTGCCCGGTCCCTCGTCACCCACGAAATCACGGCGATAACGCCCGTCCCAGCCCTCCGGCCTCGCAGGGATGGGCTCCCTGGGGCTGATGGAGCCACCACGAGGTGTCAGCAGACACCGTGGCCTCCCAGCACCCCACCGGCCCCGCAGCACCCCACGCCGCTGCCTGGGGCACCGGGTGCAGATGCCGCTGCCGCACGTCCCAGGGGGGACCCCCTCCACGTCCCCACATGGGGTCCCCAGCAGCCTGGGACTGCAGCCACCCCCCCATCTGTGCACCACAAGGGCATGGCCGCCCTAACCCCGGGGTGTTTCCGGGGGACCCCGATTCCCGTGCTGCATCTCGGTGCATTGCACGCTCCCCACCCGGGATGGGGAAGGGGAAAAGCTCTGCCGTCCCCATGTGCGTGCCGGGACACCCCGGGCCCGCAGTGCTTGGCGGGGAGCGTGCTGCAGCCGGGCTCGTGGCGCCCTGTGACGCCCACGGGGCTGGCCAACAGCCCGAGTCGGCAGCCATGGCGCCTGCTGGGGATTTTCCACTGGGAGGGGACCTGGCCCTGGGCCTGCTGGCATGGCGGTGGCCCCCCGCGACCCCCACTCCCACAACGAGGGGGGATGTAAGCATCTTGGAGACGGGACCCCCATCCCCTTCTGGCCAGCCCCCCTTGCTGACCCTGCTGCCCCCCTCCCCGATGCAGGAGCATCGCTGGCTCCTGCCTCCTGCCCGTCCCCCTGCCCATGCAGCCCACCTTCCCCTGCCCCGTAGCACCGGGGTTCACGGGCAAACTGGGGGTGCCCTCCGTGGGAGACGACGCAGCCGGGCAGGGCTACGGCTGAGTCATGGAGGAGGAATCCCTCCGGCGAGGGCAGGGCTCGTGACTCACGCCGCTGTTTACGGGGTGAGCGGGGCTTGGCTGGGCGCTGCGCCTGGCCACTCGCGTGGGATCCCAGCGATCCGGTGGGATCCGGGGTAGACTCTCAGGATCAGAAGGGACCCTCGGGGTGAGGGGCAACCAGCCCCCAACATCTCATTTCTAGATGCAGATCGGCTGCAGCGCACGGAAACAATTCAGGATGTTCCCTGCCTTGTGCACGCTTCCCCGCAGGACCCGGGCATCCGGGTTGGGGTTCTGAGCAGCTGCAGCCCCTGCGACCACACTGGTCATGTTATTTCCCACCCTGGAGCTGCTTGGAGCAAACACGGGTGCATGGGGAACATGCACGGAAGAGGTTGCTGCAGCGTGCAGGGGACCGGTGTGTCAGGCAGAGTGTTGCACGTGGGAATCTGCGTGGGCAGGGGGTGGGTTGTGCGCCCGTGCGCTCGGCAGCTGCACCCCTGGGTGCTCCTCCTGGAAGACCCTGGGGCAGTTTGCACGGCACCGTATGGCAGGCGGGGAGAGGGACGGCGCGGGGCTGCGGGACAGGGCTGGGGCTGCTGGGCTCTGCGGCTGGCTCCAATTTAGGAAGCTCAAACCCACGCTCCTGTCCTCGTGTCCCCAGCGGGATCAGCTCCGGGCATCCTGTGCCAGCTGCTAACCCAGCCCCGGCTGTGCACCAGCCTCGAGCTCCCACATGCTCCAAGATTTGCAAGATTTCAGAAAATGTCTGGAATACACGTTCCCCCACGGTGCTCTCCAGCTGCCAGATCTCTGGGAGAAGGAAGACACGTTTCCTCTGCAATCACCTCGAGATGCTCGAGGTCAGGCCACCTTGGGTTTTACCAGATGAGGATTTACCCTGTCTCCCTCCAAACCAAATGGGTGCTTGCGGATGGGTGGCAATGCAAACGTAACTGGGGGTATGCAAGGAAAAGCCAGGCACCCTCCCCGATGCCGACGCTCCCTCGGGAGCAGCCTCCTGCCAGGATGGCCACCACCCTGGAACAAGCTCTGGCCTCCAGCATTGCCACCTTCCATGAGCGCTCGGGAAGGAGGGTGACAAGTACCAGCTGAGCAAGGGCGAGCTCAAGGAGCTGCCCAGCTCCATGGGGGTGAGCGTGGGGACACCTGGGACCGAGCCCCACAACCATCCTCACGTTTCTCCCCACGACTGGGGAAGATGTGGGGGTCAGGGAGGGGCTCACTCCTCCCTGAACCAGGTTCCCCCATCTGCCAAAACCACCCATTGTGGTTCCTACCTACCTGTGCCGCGGCCGGCGAGTGCCATCCTTGACCCTGGTGATGCTCTGTGCCAGGAACAACTGGGTGAGTGCTGCTGAAAGACCTGGAGGACAAGGGCAACACGATGGACTTCAAGGAGTACGTGGTCCTCCTGGGCTGTCTTGGTGTGCTCTGCAATGACTTCTTCGCTAAGGCTTGTGGCCCCACCAGCCGGCATCGAGCCCCAGCCCTTGGATCAAAAAAACCTGCTGTCACCTCTCCAGCCCTGCTGCGGATCCTGCTCGTTTGCATTGGGGTCACGGGGATGGGAATGCTTGGGATCGTCTGTCTTGGGGAGATCAGGGCCACCAAGGAAGCTGGCGGTGTGGGGGACACTGCAGTGATGGTTTAGGGGGGATGTAGGCTGGTGATCCCCAAGGGATGCCCCAGCCTTTCCCAGTGCCTGCGCCCATCCCTTGACTTGTGCCTCAGACCCCAGACTCCCCAGTACGGCTGGCGGCTCATCCCAGCAGCACCCAAACCCACTCACCTCCCACTAATGGGATCACACAGCTCGTTAAGCAAAAATGAGGCGTGGGCGAAACCGCTTGCGTGGAGCTGCTGGGAAAGCCTGGAGGCGAGGGGGCTGCGTGGGGCGCGCTGGGCAGTGCCACCCTGGCCAGGCTATAAATGCCCATCGCACTCCGGCTGCAGCACCCCGGTTCCTCGCTGCTACCTGATCTTTGACGACCCCGGTGAGTCTCTGCTCCCCCCCCCCACCTCGTGCATTGCCCGTTGTACAGCTTTGCTCTCCAGCTGCAATTCATCCGGCAGCCGCTGCACCCCAAAACATCTCCTTGAGAGGCGTCGGGGTTGCAGCCGCCCCTCTGCAGCATCACGGACTGATTTGGGCAGGGTGGGGAAGACAGACCCCCGTCGTCACCCCGAGCCCACCTTGACCCCATCCCCGGTGCTCTGCCCTCCAGGCACGCAGGAGGCTGGCGATGGCGTATCCCCTGGAGCAGGCGCTGGCCGTGATGGTCACCACCTTCCACAAGTACTCGGGGAAGGAAGGGGACAAGTACAAACTCAGCAAGGCGGAGCTCAAGGAGCTGCTCAACAAGGAGCTACCCGTCTTTGGGAGCGTAAGTGGCCGTGGGGGGAGCACATCCCTTTGCATCCTTGGAGGGAGGTGTCGTAGGGGCGGGAGCAAACCATCCTCGGGTCTTTCCATGTAGAATCATAGAATCTTTAAGGTTGGAAAAGACCTCTAAGATCATCAAGTCCAACCGTCAAGCATGGTGCAAACAACGGTGAGCCGAGGTGGTCTCTGAATTTCGCCAAAGCACGCACCATGGATGCAGCCCACGTGCGAGATGCTGAGATCTCGTGCTTTAGGGCAAGACCCGGGGAGAAGGAGGGACAAGGGCAGGGGGACCTGAGCTGGAGCATGCTCAGACCAAAAGGAAACTTGGCTTTCTTATACCCACAGAAATATTTTGATTGGCAAAGAAAATCGTGCTCCGATTTCATTTTTTTTTTTTTTAATCCTTTTTTAACTCCCACTTCCCCTTCTGGTTTGTGGTTTAAGATTGGGAGGAGGGAGAAGAATTTTTTTTTAAACCAAACTTTTTCATGGCTGAGAGGCACAGCTGCTGTAGCCGTGCCAGCACGCCCCAGATCACAGGTAAGCCAGGTGTGTTTCTAAAGGCCACTTCCTTCCAAAGACAAAGAGAAAACCCTCCTTCAAGGCAGGGGGAGGGAAGCCCAGGCTTTTTACTTCCTTCTTTGCAAGCAGCAGGGTTGGACGGGAAAGCATCTCGCTCATCCATGTGCCCCAAAACCACTTAACCCCACCGCATTGTCCCCCCCACCCCTCCTTGCAGAAACAAATGGATGAAGCGGAGTTCAGGAGGCTCATGAACGACCTGGACCACGACAAGGACAGCGAGGTGGACTTTAAGGAGTACGTCTGCTTCCTGGCCTGCATCACCATGGGCTTCAACGAGTTCTTCAAGGATGGTCCCACCAAGCAGCCTCGCAAGAAGTGACCCCCCGCTGCCCACGGCATGGTGGCAGGGCTTTCAATAAAAACTTTTCCAAAGCCGTGTTGTGCATCAGCAGGGTTGTGTGTGCCGAGGGTTAGCGGGCAGCTGGGTGACTCACGTCTTCCTCCAGCTCCGTGGGATTTTCCACGGTACGACTCAGCCCTGAGAGGCATTTTTTTTTTCTTTTTTTTTTTTTTTGAAAAGTCTGAGCAAAACAGCTCAGCGCTGCCTCCGAGCAACTTGGACTTTCCCCTCGAACTGTCCTTGCTGGCTCGGGCAAGAGGTTTAGTGCATGTTTAGCTCAAAACATAGGAGCTTCCCTGAGCTCGGCTCGTGGGTTGGCACAAGCCGCCCTGGGCGATGCGTCGGGTTTGGGGAGGGAGAGCTGGTCTGGAGGAACCGGACAGCAAGATGCGAGGTCCGTGTAAAGCACAAAAACCAGAGTGTGTCCCCAGTTCCTGCAGAAAAGAGCTCTTTCTGAGCAGCTGGAGGAGACCCTTAGCCCCCTGGGGACGTGGACGAGCCCACGCTGAGGGACTGCATTGGAGAAGGTCACCCTGAGCCCCCCTCCCAGATTTACCACGGAGCTGCAGACAAGCAGCAGGTTCCTGAGCACATCAGCCTGCGGTGCTGGCTGGGACGCACGGAGCTCACCCCCCTCCCTCCGCCCTCCCGAAGACGCAGCCGCTCCTGGCAGGTCTGGGCTGGTTTGCAGAAGGTGCTAGAGCTGCTCTCCAGCTTTCCCCAGCAGCCTCAAAACCCCCGATAAACCACCCCAGATTCAAAAAGCCCTTGCGAAGCCTCTGCACCATTGCATGGCAGAGCAGACCCCATCTCTGAGCCCCCAAGTCCTTCCAGCATCTCCCCAACAGCTCCAGACTTTCCCCTGCCCCTTCCCCAGATCTTTAGAAAGAGCTTCTGGGAGCTTCTGCCCCCTCCCAGTAATTTACACCAGTTTGCGCTTGGTAACAGGGTGATGAGGTTCAGGCTTGGGGGTTTCTTTTGCCAAAATGATCCTTCGACAGAAACCCCCGACCTGGGGAGATGCTGTGCGGTGTTTGGTGAGGTTTCACATCCCTCTGGGCATCGGAGCAACTCGGAGCTGGCTGTGGGGCTTCATACCCTGTTTTTCTCACTCTGGTCCCCGCAGCAGCGGGTGGGTTTGTCCCAGGGGGGCTCAGCCAGACTCGGGGACACTCGGGGTATTTGTCAGCCCTTGCACCACGACGAACAGTCGGTTCACCCCATGGCAGGGGGTTGCAAACTGCTGGCTCTTGGCTTTCCCGCACAGCTCCCGGACACGTGCCTGGGACACGCAGCCACTAAAATAGAGCTCCGTTACACAACGGGGCGTTGTGACGCACTGCCCTCACAGTTAGGAAACAGAAATCTCTCGCAGTTGAGTTAAAAACAGAAAAAAAACCCCAAACAACCTTACCCAAAACTTCAGCACAACAACAAAGCTGTGGACAAACCCCGCTCGAGTTTGTGCGGCTCCAGACATCCCTGGGGATGCTGCCAAAAACCATCGTGCCTGACATCTCATCCCTGCGGTGGGGATGAGGTCCCTGCCGCTGCCCTGGCTCCATCCCTTGTCCCCAGGGATGCTCCTCGACCAGGTGGTCCCCGTCCAGCCCCGGGAGGGCGGGGGGGGGCACATTTTGCTCTTTCTAACCCTAACCAGCCCCCTTGGCAATGCAGGAGCGGGATAGTCTGGGGGGGCCAGGGCTGTTCCCAGGGTTTCCTCTCTTCCTTTGCCAGCCAATGTCCAGGCAGGCGCTGGATCAGCATTGGTGCCTTCCCATCCGGGTAGCGAGGGAGGTGTCCCAGGCGGGGCTATAAATGCCGTGGCCTGACGCCGGCTCGCCTCCCTCCCTGCCCGTCCCGTCCTCGGCTGTTTCGTTTGAGCTGTGGGTGAGTTGTTTTTTGTTTCCTACGATGCTCCGTTCCTCCTCACCCCGCTGGCCTTCCAGATGCCCTCCAGATGTTGCCGATGGCGCCGCAGCCCCATCCCGCAGCGGGATCCCCCTGCGCAGGTTTCCCCTGGGGCTGAGCATGAGGCTGTTGCTGCAGCAAGCCGAGATCAGAGATCATTTTGCCTCTGACGGCTGGAAAAACTCATGTGCCCCTTTCCTGCCTGCCTCCCCCCCCGCAATTCTCTCCTTTTTTGGCTTTTTTGGAGGTTGCTCAGCACCGGTCCCAGATGGCAACGCCCAGCCTAGCTGCTAGCAGGAGGGTGGAATTAGGGAGGAAACGGTGATGCATCCCGGTGCATGCCCAGGAGCGGGGCACCGGAGCAGCCTGTGCGGTCTGGGGGGCTAGGGGAGACCGTTGACCCCCCCTGCCATGGGGTTGTCTGGGGACACCGAACTCTGCTCTCACCCGGTTGTGCTGTTGGTGCCTCCAGGCTCGCTGACATCCCCATGGCGTGTCCCCTGGAGCAGGCGCTGGCGGTGATAGTGTCCACCTTCCACAAGTACTCAGGGAAGGAGGGGGACAAGTACAAGCTCAGCAAGCAGGAGCTCAAGGAGATGCTCATGAAGGAGCTGCCCAGCTTCAGCGTAAGTGTGGGGCAGGGGGTGTCACATCCCATGGGCGATGCTGGGACGCGGGGACGTGCGCCCTTGATGCAAACCCCCATTTTAACTCCCCTTTTGCCTTGGTGCAGAGACAAACCAGCGAGGCCAGCATACAGCAGCTCATGTGCCACCTGGACAGCAATAGTGACAGCGAGGTGGATTTCCAAGAGTACGTGACCTTCCTGGCCTGCATGGCCATGATGTGCAACGACTTCTTCCAGGACTGTCCTGACAAGATGCCGCACAAGAAGTGAGCACGGGCTGCGTCGCTGCCCCCGTGACCCTCCCACTGTCTTCCTGATGCTCTTTCAATAAAGGTTGCTTTAAATAAAGTCCTCTGTGTGCTTTGCAATGGGGGTTTCTTGCCCCAGGGACCCCGTTTCTGGTACCAGATAACGAGAAAGGGCGCTTCCCAGCTGGAGTTTGCTCTGCTGCAGCATGGGCACCGTGTTCCTGTGAGCCCTCGTAAACCACCCACGGAACTGATCCCCGCCGGCCACGTTAGCGTGAGTCAGCGACGGGCTCTGCCCGGCAGCACCCTGCCCTGCAGCCCCGGTAACTTCTCCGCAGGCGTGCAAGGCAAGGCAGGCGATTCTGCAGGGATTAATGTCTCCGACCGGCGCCGTGATAACAGCGATGGTTGAACAATTTTTTTTTTTTAGCTATAATTACTAAGCTCACACAGGGTCAGCATCTGTCCTTGCATCTGCTGCTCTACAGGGCAGGACGTGCCACCTTGGGAAGTCACCTGGGACCCTCGTCACCCCCACCCCGAGCGAACCCTCGCGGTTTCGGTGGCATTCCTGCTCGGGGTGGGGTTATGGCGTGCAGAGGAGTGGCTTCCCCCCCCCCCCCACCGTGCACCCAGCCTGTCCCCCCGGGGCCACTCAGCCCATGGCTATAAATGTGAGAAGCCATGTAGCCACAGCCTTCCCTTCCCTGCACCGGACCCCGTCCTGCTCATGTCTGTAAGTCTCCATTTCCTCCCCCTGATCCCCCTTTCCCCCCCCCCCACTGAACAGCTGCGGCCAACCTAGGCTTGCGTGCCGGGCTCCAGATGTGCAGCATGCCCCTTCCAGATGTGGATGTCCCTTCATCAGTCGGCTCAGGGCTGTTCCCAGAGGCACCGGCGAGCAGAGATGCCACGAAGGCTTCTCTTCATCCAGCCCCAGCTTTGCCTCCCCCCAGGATGCCCCCGGGCTGTGTGCGGAGGTAACCGGTACCCACATTTGGGCTGCACCCCATGAATCACCCTGCAGCCACCAGACCCCAGCTGATCCAACGTCCCGGGGCGGCGTGATGGCGGGGATGTGGGGCAGCCCCCTGCCTGCTTAGGGCCGGATCCTGGGGGCTAAATTGAGCTGGGTCCAGAGGGACTTTGCCCCATCCTGCCCTGCTGGCACTGGGACAAGCAAGGATCATCCCCCGGGGAGGAGAGGGAGGGATGCCCTGGGCGCTCCCCATCTCAAGGCTGGACCAGCTCTTGGCCGCGCTGAGCTCCCCTCCATCCCCGTGCTGCCCCATGGGGCAGCACGGGGATGGAGGGAAGCTCAGCGCGGCCAAGAAGTTGGTCTACGGTGCCGATTAGACCTGGACCGTAGCAAAGACGAGAAAGTGAATTTCCCTGGCCGTGATCTGGGGAGAGAGGCCCCAGGGGCATTTTGGGGTCTTTTTGTAAAGTTTTTTTGTAATTTCCTATTGTAAAGTTTTGTTGCTGTGTTTCTGGTCATTTTTGAACCTTAAATAAATTAAAACCTCATGGACGGCACTGTTTTTTTTTTCTCTTGCTGAGGGTGAGTGGGACTCAGTGAGGGGCTGCATGTCCCTGCAGATGGATCCTGATGGGTGCTGGTGATGCTCTGCCCATCCTGCCCGGGGCTCCCACCCGGGCACTGCACCCTCGGATTTGCAGGAGCTGGTTTGCCATGAGGCTGGGGTTGAAGCTCATCCCCCTGCTCTCCCAAATGGAGGATGTAGGAGTTGTTCCATGAACCCCAGCTTCTGAGAACCAGTGTTAACCTGAACATCGATATTAGGAAAAAAAAATAATATATATATATCTCCATCCCTCCAGGCTCAGTGAAACACCCATGAGCACAACTGCACTGCACTTGCACCGCAGAGGCAGGTGAAAGGGACCCCCCTACAAGCCCTTGGCCCTTTTTATGCCTGATCTGTGAATATTTGAAGCCGCTATGATGCTGTTCACAGACGTCCCAGCCTGCCTGCATCCATCCACACCCCGGTCCCTGCCCTGCGCCATGCCCTCGGGGCTGTACTGGCTCCGTCCCTGCGGCACCAACACTCCCAGCCCCGCGGTTGCACTCGGCCACGGAGTAGATACCAACACCCCATGGTGGTTCTTGCACCGGAGCGTGGGCTGCCATGGCATGGCAAGCACTCCCCAAGGCGAGGCGTGTGCCGGGAGCTCCCGGTGTGCGGGCACGTGGTTTCCGTGGCGGGTTGGGCAGCAAATGGCAGCATGAGGAACCACGGTGCATGCGTGTCTCCTCCCGCGTCCTCACGTGGCACAGGCACAACCCTTCACACCTCCCCATGCGTGTCCCATCATGTCTCGCTGATGGTGCACCCATGTCCTGCGTCGGTCCCCTTCCCGGGGAGGACGCGCCCGTCTCCCTCCATCATACAACCTGTCCCTTTGTTTCACTCTTTTGCAATTTAGGTTTTTTTCTGGCACCAGTTCCTCATGCTCCTGGATTAGGAGGCTGATGAGGAGATGTTTCACCACTGCTGTCCTTCCTGTCTCCTAGAAGCATTTTGCTGTGCCAGTCCCACCAAGCACGGACTTGGGGTGAAGGGCTTGGGCACCCTCAGGCACAGGCTCCTCACCAGCCCCCCGAGACTGTCTTTCCCCCAGGACACGTAGGGTTTAGCAGCCCGTGCCAGGCACTGGCAACACCATGGGGTCTCCCACAAGTGGCAGCATCCCCCCAACAGCGGGAAGAGGCGGTGATTGCCAATACCCTTGCTTACCATCAGGCAGCAGTTCCAGCTTCTGGGAAATGCTGCCTCCTACAATTGGCTGGCAAGTTTCCGGCACGCTGGCGTGCCTGGATTTGTAATGCCTTTCTTGGCTTCCTGGCTAGATGCTAAAAGAAATGATTCAGGAGGAATGCTGCTCATGATTTTGGAGAGGTGACTGGGGGGTGGGATGCGTTGGCCATCCCCCCAGCACCTGTGCAGCATCGTGCTGCGGGCAGACACCACACCTCCAACCAAATTCAACAGCATCCGGGCAGATACGGGAGCGATGAACCACATCCCTCACTGGAAAAAAACAGCAGCATCCCACCGGAGACCCTCACCCAGCACCTTTCATGCGATCCAGAAAAATTCCTCTTCCATCATTTCCGTGAAGACTCCCGAACTCTGCAGAAACGTTCTGGCTCCTGGGAAAGCCCCTGCACCGTCACCGACCCGCGATGCTGGCTCCCTGCAAATGTCTCTTTTGGTGTTTCCTTGTTTTGCCCTAACTAGTTTGGTGCGTCCCCTCCCTCATTAACACTGGGAGCAGCCAGTTCCTGGAGCCAGACCAGAAATCGCCTCCTGGGCGTGCTGCGTGTAGCCTTGCACAATTCCCCAGGTTATCGCCCCCAAGGAAATTTGAGGGTGTCACAAATCGTAGCTCAGGGAGAATATAAAAGACACATCGCCTCCACTCCGCAGTCACTGCTCCTGCCCGCTCCTCTCCTCCCGTGCACCGCCGTCCGCAGAAGTCAGACCCAGCGCTGCTCACAGGTGAGTAGATCCTTGACAAACGGTGGCTTTGTACTGCTGGAAGTGACACCTGGATGAGCCGGACCACGCCGGGCAGCCAGACCTGGCTGGGGCTCCCGGAGGAGACGGCAGTCCTCCTTCTCCGATGGGGTTTAATGTTTTGCTGTCTGTTCCTTCCTAGCAAGATGAAAACTGACCTGGAGCTCGCCTTGGAGTGCACTGTCAACATCTACCACCAGTATGCCATGAAGCGCCCCATAGATGACTACCTGAACAAGACTGAGTTCTCCATGCTGCTGAAGGAGACCGCCCAGCCCTTCCTCTACAACACCTTGCCGGTAAGAGCCGAGCGTGACCCAGCTCTCCTAAAGCTGGCGAGAGCTCGCAGGAGTGGTGACCTCTTTGGGGCATGGGGGTGGCCGAGAGCCTCCCAAAAGGGAGGGAGGGTTTTTCTAGGGTTTTCCTGAAACCGTGCAAGCCTCATGCCATAGCTGTGGGCTGACCCTGAACCCCGCTGTGCTTCAGGCTGACTCTTTTTCATGTTTGTCCTGCTGCAGCCTAACACGTCCATCGATGACTACATCAGCAAGCTCTTTGCCAGAGCAGACAGCAACCACGACGGTCGCCTGAAGTTCACCGAGTTCCTGACCACGCTGAACCTCATAGCCATTGATGCCCACAATAGGTCCCACCGCGGTCACAGGACCCATGACCAGCATGTAGATGCCGGTCACGGCCACGACCATGGTCCCTCCAAGTGAAATGGTTCCCAGGGTGACTGTGCCCATGGGACTGTGCTCTTCCAGCAGCATCATCCCTTCCATTTGCCTGCAAGCACAGAAAAACCTGTAACCAAATCTTTGTCATCTGCTTCTGCCTATGGCACTGAAATAAAATTTCTTTCTTCAAGCACCAAATGCATCTGTATTATGTGTCCTGCTGTCTCCAGGGAGGATGCAATAGCAATATACACCCAGCCTGTGGCTGTTGGGGGTTAAATGCAGATTGAACTGGAGAAGCAATGGGGAAGGGAGGGTGGCATAGTGGGGGTCCGGGACCCTGCTCCCGGGACAGGCGTGCTGCTGGGTCCCAGCTGAACAGCACAGGATGCGTGGCCTGCCTGTCCTGCAGCATGCCAGACCCTGACACGTTCCCCGCTGCCTTCCTGAGGCTCAGTGGGTTCCCAGCACCCTTCGCTTCAGCAGACAGCAGGGTGCGTGGCACCCCATCACACCGGGGAGGTTCCTGGGTAGGAGCAGCCGGTGGCTGCACAAGAGTGTCTTCAGCACTGGTGCTCCCAGCCCCACTTCGCACCAGCTCAAGGACATGCCAGGGGTGAAGCACAGCTGGAGGCTGCTTCCCTAGTTGGCTACCAAGACCAAACTTTGGTGCTAGGGGTGCAGCATCTTGGGGGTGCAGCATTCTGGGGGTGCGCACAATGCTTTACAACCTACAAAGCAACTGATGCTTATCCTGCAAGCCCCAACGCTGTGAAGAGCGAGGCCGAGAGTCTCCAGAGAGCTGGTGTTAACTCTGCACAATAAAGTTGGACGCTCTTGCTAGCGTGGGGCAACAGCCCACCAGGTCACACCACATTTACAAGCCACTGTGGGCTCCTGGGGAGCAGATACATGAGTGAAAAAGAGTGGAAAAGAGTGGAAAAGAGGAGTGGAAAGTTACTGTGCACCGAGTGGGAAACCCTCAGACTCAGGAGGCTCCGACATTGTCTGACACCAAAAGCAGATCCCATGTGAAACTGAACCACAAAAGGAAGCATGGGGCTATTGTGTGGTTATTTGCACTCAGTAACACAGGTGATCACTCTCTGGCTCCACAATTTTGCCACTGAGGAGTAGCCCTTGTCGCCCAAAGGCAGATGTTGTTCCATGCCAGGGTACCTGGGTCTCACTCGGACATCACTCCCCTTTCGGGAACCGGCATCCTGAGCTGCCTCCCACGCAGGTTTTGGGAAACGCGGCTGGGAAAGACGGGAATTCAGAACCCACAGGTCTGTCTGCGTGGGGACTATGCAAATGCACAGGGCAAAACCCGGCCTTGGCCAATGCTTTGCAAGGCCAGCTGGGGAATGAGGATGCAATTTTGGACTGTCAACAGTCCCTAATGAGTAGAGGAGGGGAACAAAAAAAAGCAAGAAAATGAGTCAGGGATACCAGAATAAAACTCATGCAACAGTTCTTGATAATACCCCTGGG